>NC_091456.1:184631023-184968523 GCF_027789765.1 Dendropsophus ebraccatus
TTCCTCGCAGAAATCAATAGTAAAGGCGATTTTAAGAAACTTTATAATTGGGTTTATTAGGCAAATCTGCCATTATCTGCATTCAAAAAGACTTTCCCCAGGTCCCCCCTCCCTCCCTCCTCTCTCTCATTCACTGCTCATTATCAGGAAATCTCGACTCTTTCACATCAGTTGAGCCCTGTCTGTTCTATGGAGAGGGGAGGAGGGAAATTAGTCGCCAGCAGAGAACAAATAATTACACAGTGGGAGCTGTGTGAAAGCCTGTATTTAGAGGTCAGTGCTGACTCAGAGGAGATAGTAGCTGGAGATGTAGCTGTAAATTAACTCTTTGTTGTCCTGTTTTGGTGCCTTATCTCCCTCCACCCCTCCCCTCTCCATAGAAAACCATGAAGGCAGAGGGGAGAGCTTTAAACTGCTTTTTCATGATAAAAATAAATGTTTCATCTAATAAACCCAATTACAAAGTTTCTTAAAATCGTCTGTACTATTGATTTCTGCAAAAAAATAAAATAACAATTTAAACGACTAATTGTAAGCGTGTAATATTCTACATGTAAATAGTCACATCTGTAACTAAGACAACAATAGACTCTAAAAATGATAAATTATAATGGAAAAAGCTTCTTACTCGGCTTTTTGGACTCGACCACGATAAGACCACAGCATGGAGGACACGGCATCTTTGCTTTTGTTCTGTTAGAAGATAAAAGAGCACAATGATCAGGATGTCGCTATATCTGAGCTTCATCAGTTCACTATCTGATATACACAGAGGAACGTCTGAGCGTTGTGCTCAATGACTCATTGTTTGTGCAGCACAACAAGATATTAACAAAAACTCAAAAACTTTTCCTTCACATCCTATTGTTCTCAAAGTATTGGTTGGCCAAGACTCTTTGCACATGTAGGGGGACATTTATATATGCTGCGCCACTGGCGTATGCCAGGGAGAAGAGGCAGATTCGCCCCTTCTCCTAGTCTGCCTCTTCCAATGGGGGACGGGCCTTCTCCCGCGCCTGATTTACTATGGTTTATGCCTGCACACAAGCACTTGGTTTCACATCAGAGATGTACTGCTGTCCACACTACTGCTGATACGTGGAAAAAAGTTAAAGGGGTGATTTTCCTTTCAAATCAAATGGTTTCAGAAAGTTCAGAACAGGCAACGTTTTCTATGGGGATTTGCTACTGCTCTGGACAGTTCCTGACATGGACAGAGGTGGCAGCAGAGAGCACTGTGTCAGACTGGAGAGAATACACCACTTCCTGCCAGACATACAGCAGTTGATAAGTACTGGAAGACTGGAGATTTTTAAATAAAAGTAAATTACAAATCAATATAACTATAAGAGACAGGTTGATTGGAAAGAAAAAGATTTTTGCCGGAGTACCCCTTTAAAACATTCTATATACCGCACAATACACGTCATGAATAAATGCACAAGCAAACAAAAATATTCTTCCCTCCTAAAGGCCAACACAAAACTTCCACATGATCTTTTGAACTTTTCCTGTTACAATAAAAAGGGAGATGCCTGGTGACTCATGATCACTCTCATAGTATGCACAGTAACAGTCCTCGGTGCCAGCAGTACTGTACAACCATCCTTTGGCCCTCCATATGTGTTTTTTCAGTCTATTGAATTAGGATTAGAGTGTTCATTGTTTATTCTGTATCTATTGCCAACCCCTATGACACACAGCCCATTCCCACAATATGTTAGAGGAGTTTTGCCCTTTTTGGTCCATCATGCTTTGCTTTTACTCTTAAAACTGTCTGCTCTGTCTCTGAGTTCCTTTCTAATGTATGTCCTGTAACTTCCTGTTCCTGCTGTACTCACTAGTTGGGAATGGAACCAAATTCATCTTCCTCCCACTATGTGAGAATCTCCTGTGGGTGTGGGTATAGTCAAGAAGGTGTAGTGGGAGAAAAATAGCATTGACATCGTTACTGTGTGAGATCTGAACTTCGAGACGACTTATGCATTTGTGGTGTCCTACCACGGGTGTTACAGTTAGATACACCCTTTGCAAAAGTCTGTACTTATTGTACTATCGTGGTGGTGAAAGCAGTACTAAGTTTCGCCACTAGATGTTGCTGTATTATGTATGTGTATTTGGAAGCTGCACAGCTGAAGGATGTAAAGGGTTATTGTTTCTTCATGTGTCACCTGAATCTGTAGACCAATAGGAATCTTGTTTCCTTCTCTCCTATCACCTCTCTCCTTATTTCTTACGTCTCCTCTTCCTACATCTATATACCTTCTGAGATGGATGGGGGCGAATGTAATTCCCAATCAATGGATCAGAATGCAGGTTGTTCGGGCGGCTATCTGAGGCTCCTGGGGGGCCCACAGCCACCTGAACCCCCCACACCTGATCTCTCCACAGCTGCACATTCTCTTATTCTAAAATCTGATATTATAGGCCTAAAGCCTGAGGCCGCACTACTGAGAGATTGTGATATCAAAACAGTGTTGTCATGGAGACAAAATTCCCAAATACATTGATGCCCCCTGATATACATACACAACTTGCAGGGAAGTAAGAGGGTAATATGGCCGCTTTAAATTGTGGGACATTACTGCTCCTGTTCTGTTACCCTGTACTTTGAGGGAGATTAATTAAATCTTATGCAGAGCATGAGCGGCGCTGTTGCCCATAGCAACCAATCAGATTCCAGCTTTCATGTTTCGGTGGTCTTTTTGAAAATGAAAGCTAGAATCTGATTGGTTGCTATGGGCAACCTACATGGTATGTCTGAGTCTGAACAGCAGGGGGGGCAGTCAGGGTCGTAACTAGGATTCATGGGGACCCATAGCAAAACTGTATGGGCCCCATGAATCCTAGTGTCTAGGGCGTTATATACAGTATGTGAGGCCAACATCTGTGAAACCCTGACCCCCCCTCAGAGCAGCTCTCACCACTTTCCCCCAGGATGGCACTCAGAGGTGCTCTCTTAGGACACTCTGAGTGCTGTCTCGGGGGGGAAGGGTGGTCCCCTTTGTTGCGGGAAGGTTGTTTGTAAGTGTAAGTCACTCTGAGATGCTGCTGGGGGGTAGGGGGGAACTACCAGCGTTGCAGCTAGTACTATGGAGGCAGGCCACACCCTGCCAGGGGGTATCTGGGCCCCCTGACGCACAGGCCCCATAGCAGTTGCTTGGTCTGCCTCTGTGGTAGCATTGCCACTGACCCCAGTCTCTCGTTAGAACTCCATTCATTCTCTGGCGCAATAAGCAGAACACTGTACTCGGCTGTTTCCACGTCCCTCTTAGAATGGTGTGGTGGCACGTCTGTACAAACTGCTGTGTAACAGGAGACTAGGGTGTCTGCTCTGGAGGTTGCAGTGGGGCCCCAGAGGTCAGACACCCTGTGATCAGCTAGTTATCCCCTATCTCGTGTATAAGGAGTAACTTTCACAGATGGGAACGTAAATTGGTAATATGGCAGAAACGGTGGCTCACAATGACGGTGACCGAGGAACGCTTCTTTCAGGACATCAAACTTCCTGATGACAAAACGTGTCGATTGCATCAATAGCGTATTAACAATGTGAGCCTTCAGGCTAACACTTTGTCCCGGCTACACCCATCATCTTCTCACAGAAGAATTGTCGGAGAAACTACAGATACTCCCATTAAATAAAATATAATACTGCACTTTAAAGGGTCTACCCAGGATTGGGCTATTTTCACCATATGCCCATACATTGGCAAGGTTGCTGGAATGTGCTAGTGTCCTCCCATAGACTTTAATGGACTCATGTAATGAACCTGTGACTACATTTGCTCGATTTTTTGAACGTATGAAAATGTCCATGTTATTTAGCGCTGCAAAACAAATGTATATGTTCAGAAAATGGCCAATGGGAGAGATTTATCAAAGAGTGTTAAATATACACTGGTGTGAACTGCCCACAGCAACCAACCACAGCTCAGCTTAGAAGACAGGTAAAATGAAAGAGGAGCTGTGATTGGTTGCTGTGGGCAGTTTACACCAGTGGATATATTATACTCTTTGATAACTTTGGGCCAATAGGTGTAGTTGACTACATGGGTCGTTTAACCCCTTAAAGGGGTGGGAGGGCTTTTTTCACTCTGGGAAATTGGTGGTTGAAAGCAACTACTTACCTCCCCGGTTCCAGCACTGGGTCCTGCAACGCGCTGCTCTGGTACCCGGCCGCTCCCTGGTCTATGAGGCGGTTTGAGATGTGATGTTTGAAGCCCGCTCAGCCATTCCCATCTCAAACCGTCTCATAGACCAGGGAGCGGCCCAGGACCAGGGACTGAAGCAGCGTAATGCGGGACTCATCACTGTAACTGGCGAGGTAAGTGGACGTGGTTACTCTCATCTCATTTTTTTAAGACAAAACTAAATGTTGCCAGCAACATTGGCGCTTGCGCAGTTTACAGTGCAAAATTAGGAATGTGATAGTATAATAGATTGGGTGATACCGCACGCGTCAATAGCAAATATGTTTATTTTTATTTATTTTTTGTATTTATAAAATGGGAAAGGGGCGATTAAAACTTTTTTTTTTATTTATGGAAAAACTTTTTTTTTTTACACTAATTTGTATTCCCCCTAGGGCAGTGGTTCTCCGCCTTTTCAAGCCAAGTACCCCCATGTGATAAGATGCTCCAGCCGAGTACCCCCAAGAGGCGATCAGTTAAAAACGTTGCCTTAACAGGGTCAAGACCACACTGCTACCATGGGCTCTTTATAACGTCTCTGTCAGTAATTGGTTCTTGATTCCCAGGTCAGATCCCCCCAACCTCCCCCCCCCCACCCAAAAAAAACACAAAACAAAACAAAAAACAATGTGACTGATTTGTAGGACTCAATAATAATTCCAGTAGTAATGTCTAATAATAATGCCCCCCATAGTCAGTTTTAATGCCCCCTGTAACCATTATTAATGCCCTCTTCCCAACAGCCTCTGTGGCCAGTAATAATGCCCACCCTGTAGCTATATGCAATGCTTCCTGTAGCCACATATGCCCCTTTAGACAGAAAGGCCTGTAGCCATGTATGCCCACTGCAAACATACCCAGGTATGCTGCCTGTAGATAGATATGCCCCTTTTAGTTAGGTATGCCCCCGCAGTCACATATGCTTTTTACAGCCAATTATGTCTCATGGAGCTGGATATGCCCCTAGCCAGGTATACCCCCTGCAGCTACATGCCTCTTTCTGATTGATATGCCCCTTGCAGCAGGATATGTCCCCTGCAGCCAAATGTTCACCTAGCCAGGTATGCCCCCTGACACAGGATATGCCCCAAGCCAGGTATGCCCCCTGACACAGGATATGCCCCAAGCCAGGTATGCCCCCTGACACAGGATATGCCCCAAGCCAGGTATGCTCCCTGACACAGGATATGCCCCAAGCCAGGTATGCCCCCTCACACCGGATATGCCCCAAACCAGGTATGCCCCCTCACACCGGATATGCCCCTAGCCAGGTATGCCCCCTGACACAGGATAAGCCCCAAACCAGGTATGCCCTCCAACACTGGATATGCCCCTAACCAGGTATGCCCCCTGACACCGGATATGCCCCAGGTTAGGTATGCCCCCTTGTAGCCAGAATTTTTAACTCACACCATTTTCTTACATATGCAAAGCCGAGAATCATCACAGAAGAAAAATAAGTGTGCACTACCAATATAATCACTAATACCGCCATACACTGACTATATAGTCACCAGATACCAGGTGCACACAGATGCTGCAGAGTATTGCACCCTGCAGACTATACAAAAGAATACAGCAGTGATATCAGATACCAGGTGTACACAGATGCTGCAGATTATTACACCGGAATACAGCAGTGATCAGATGTAGTCACAGGTAGAATGCAGAACCATTACAGAGGATCTGTCCCCACTCCTGTCAGTTCTTACATTATAGTGCTGTTCCCCTGTTAACCCTCGGGAAATCTAGGAATACATTGATCACTGGGTGTTAGGGTCTAATTATAAAAGGTACATATCTCTATTAGGGTCCATTTACACAGAAAGATTATCTGACAGATTATCTGCCAAAGATTTAAAGCCAAAGCCAGGAATGGATGTAAAAAGAGGAGAAATCTCAGGCTTTCCTTTATGACCTGTTCTCCGTTCATAGTCTGTTTCTGCCTTTGGCTTCAAATTTTTGGGAGATAATCTTTCTGTGTAAATGGACCCTAATAGAGACAGCGATCAGTCATAGAGGAGGAGGCGCTCATCAGCTAATCGGTGTCTTTACACGTTTAAAAATCATCTGCTGCTGATCACAACTGATCACAGCAGGGGCTGCAGGAACAATTCTGCAGATGACTAAATACATTCATATCCCAGACCCCTGACTAAATAGAATACACAGACCCTGAAATAAATTCATAACCTGGACCCCCAAATAAATGGCACCCTAATCATACCCCTACTCACAGCCGGTGAGAGTGCTGACCCCCCCGCCCTCACAACATTGGCGGCCCACTGTGGAGGAAGTCTTCAGCCTGGCTAATTGAACAGCGCAGGGCCGCAGCAGTGCTGAATTATTTTTAACACCCCTTCCCGTGTACCCCCTCAACCTGCGCCGCATACCCCCATGGTACCTGTACTGCAGATTGAGAAACCCTGCCCTTGGGGACTTCTATAAGCAATGCTCTGCATTGTACTGCATTGATCTATGTAATCTGGGCTCGATTGCTAGGGGCTGCTGAGCCGGGACCTGCATCAGAACATCACTGAGGCACGGTAAGTATAACTGATCGGCTTCCTGCAAAGACTTTTAGTGGTGACTAGTAGAGATGAGCGAATTTACATCCTTATACACCAGCTGCCTTTGATCTCTGTGCCGCTCCACCCCAGGTGTCGAGAAAAGCTGGATCCAGACCTGGGAAACTGGGAGAAGTTTCCCAGAACTGGATCCAGCTTTTCCCGGCACCCGAGGAAGAGCGTCAGGGAGCGGAATAGAGTTGAAAAGCAGCAGGCTGATAAGCCAATTGCCGAGCAAAAAAACTGGTTCGCTTTGTTTTTACAGGTGATTCGCTCGTCTCTAATCTCCGACCATTAACAGGTTAAAAGGGTTTTTATAAACTGTTGCTGAGAACCACACCCCTCCGGCTGGGTGTGCTGAGGGACAACTATGTAATTTGGGTTCGTTTTAGGAAATACAGGTAAGTAAACTGGAGGTGTGGAAAGTTTGAGCAATCTCTGCACCATTCACACGTATTAGAAGCAAAAACAATTACTGCATCGATCACCACCAGAACAGAAGAGGTTAACTGCACTTCAGATTAGGCAACTATTCACATATGACATCTCCAGCCAAAGACGAAAACTACTGTACACTACATATACTGTACCTCTGTGTCTATATTATGTATACTATAATGTACCTCTGTAAATGTACTATAATGTATACAGTATCACACATTCAGTTTACATATTATACTATATGCACCACATGTACTATACTTGTGTATACATATACTATAGTATTGCACTTACATTAGCTCAGTCCTCAGTGCGTCTTCTCCTCCTGTGCTGTGTGATGAGCTCTGGATTTGTTTCTGTTACTTCCCGTAAGGTTATGTATAGGAGGAGGCTGCTGTGTCATAGAGGGAAGTGCTAGGGGGGAGGCTCCTAGAAGCTGCCAGGGAGGAGGCCAGAAGCTCTGCAGTCTGTGTGCACAGGGAGCTGCCGTATACTATCCTATCATGTGAGATACAGTGCTGCTAAATCTCTGTATCTAATTCCTTAGAATGGCTTAGATTTACTATTGCAAATTCACCAAAATCGTATTTACTACGCTTTAACAGTTTGGTTAACACTTTTCTGCCAGATATGAAAAGGTACGTATCCTCGGCAAAAAGAGACAGTATTTTTAGGTGTGTCAAAAATTTCTTAGAGCCAACTAAGATCTAATCTTAAACTAGACAGTCTCCAGATTTATTAATAAGCCTGGCGCATTTCATGTCTGTCTGTTTAAAGGGGTTATCCAGCGCTACAAAAACATGGCCACTTTCTTCCAGAGACAACACCGCTGGTCTCCAGTTTGGGTGCAGGTTTTGCAACTCCGTTCCATTAAAGTGAATGGAACTTAATTGCAAGCCACACCTGACCTGGAGACAAGAGTGGTGCAGTCTCTTTAAGAAAGTGGGCATGTTTTTGTAGCGCTGGATAACCCCTTTAAGCTTGTAGTGTCTAAGGGCTGTATTACATTGCCTAAGTAGCACAATAAGTGAGAGCCGATCTGCTAAATCAGTATTCCCTTACAGAGCCTATTAAACGGCTTGATGATTGTGCGGCAAAGGCTGAGTGTGTGTGTGTGTGTATATATATATATATATATATATATATATATATATATATATATTAGGGATGGTCCGAACCTGCCGAGGTTCGGGTTCGTACGAACCTGAACTCTCAACAATGAATTTTGCTGTCTTCCACCTCCGTGGAGAGGGTGGATACAGCCGGAGGACCGCCTGGAAAACTGGGATACAGCCTATGGCTATGGCTGTATTCCAGTTTTCCAGGCGGTCCTCCGGCTTTATCCACTCGCTGCACGGAGGTGGAAGACAGCGGGAATCATTGCCGAGAATTCAGGTTCGTACAAACCCAAACCTTGGCAGGTGCGGACCATCCCTAATATATATGTATATAAATAAAATTTGTTGCAGTCCTTGCTCATATAGAAAGAGAGTATATACTTACCTGTCCATGCACCCAAGGATTCTGATGTCCTCTGCCCTCTCACTGTTGAAGCTTCTGAAGCCGTCTGTGCAGTGGGAGGATGCTCACCCAAATTGGAGACGGCTTTAGCGGTGTGTGCGGTGAGCGGGGAAAAGGCAGCAGGACACCAGGGAGCCTGAACAGGTAAGTATAATATTTATAATTTTTTTTCTCACTGTCATCAGCAGTCGGCCGCACATAACTATTACACATAGGGATGCGGGGCCAGTGGCTGATGATTTTTGAACTTGCTAAAAAGCAATGATCAGCCGATGATCGGCTCTTTGGCTGATCATTGTCTTTATTACACAGATTGATATTGGCCTGATTTGGCAGATTATTGCTCCGTGAAATGGTGTGTTTACACAGGCAGATTTATCTGACAGATTTTGGAAGCCAAAACCAGGAATGGATTTGAAAAAAGGAGAAATCTCAGTCTTTCCTTTATGACCCGTTCCCTGTTTATGGTCTGTTCCTGGCTTTGGCTTCAAAAATCTGTCAGATAAATCTGCCTGTGTAAACGCACCATTAGGGTCCATTTACACAGAAAGATTATCTGACAGTTTATCTGCCAAAGATTTGAAGCCAAAAATAGGAATGGATTTGAGAAGAGGAGAAATCTCAGGCTTTCCTTTATGACCTGATCTCTGTTTATAGTTGGTTTCTGGCTTTGGCTTCAAATCTTTGGCAGATAATCTTTCTGTGTAAATAGACCCTAATAGGACCCCAAGCATTAGTAAATCTGGGCCTCTGTATCTAGTCCTATCATACGGGTGTATCTAACTAAATCATCTGTGATACTTTGTCACTGAATCTTAGGCTAGTACAGTATGTCTGGTACTGTCCGCTGAGCCCATGAATCTTATCCTGTGACATGTGATTTTATTTGTGAATTACTTTGTGTATGTATCGAAGCCTTTCATGCATGATACCTTCTGCTAAGCTGGTTGCTATTATGCATAATGTGATACTGCTAAACTGGTGAATCTAATCTATTTGTGCTGCGGCTCTCAAGCAGAGAAGACATTTCTTCAAGGATAGTTAAAATAGTCTTTACTAGAGATGAGCGAACCGGGTTCGGGTTCCAGTCCATCCAAACCATTGGTATTTGATTAGCTGGGGCTGCTGAACTTGGATAAAGCTCTAAGGTTGTCTGGAAAACATGGATACAGCCAATGACTATATCCATGATTTCCACATAGCCTTAGGGCTTTATCCAACTTCAGCAACCACTGCTAATCAAATACCGAAAGTTCGAGTTCGGATGGACTCGAGCATGCTCCAGGTTCGCTCATCTCTAGTCTTTACTCTACGCCCCTGTCTGAAAGATGAGTGACAAAGAAGAAAGAGGGTTCAGGAAAGGGACATCTTCTGAAAGCTCTATCCCTTAGAAAAAGCACAGTTACTTTCTTGCAAAAACAGCGCCACCCCTGTTTTCGCTTCGGCTGTCCAGGCATGATGGGAATTGTAGTGTAGCAACAGCTGGAGGGCCGTAGGTTTGACATCCCTGCTTTAGACTAGTCACCTTTCAACAGTTAAAGGAGAAGTCCGGTGAAATTTTTTATTAAAGTATTGTATTGTCCCCCAAAAGTTATACAAATCCCCAAAATACACTTATTATGGGAAATGCTTATAAAGGGCTTTTTTCCCTGCACTTATAACTGCATCAAGGCTTCACTTCCTGGATAACATGGTGATGTCACTTCCTGGATAACATGGGGATGTCACTTCCTGGATAACATGGTGATGTCACTTCCTGGATAACATGGTGATGTCACTTCCTGGATAACATGGTGATGTCACGACCCGACTCCCAGAGCTGTGCGGGCTGTGGCTGCTGGAGAGGATGATGGCAGGGGGACACTGAGGGACACAGGGCACTGGAGGGACACTGAGCATCCCTCTGCCATCATCCTCTCCAGCAGCCACAGCCCGCACAGCTCTGGGAGTCAGGTCGTGACATCACCATGTTATCCAGGAAGTGACATCCCCATGTTATCCAGGAAGTGACATCCCCATGTTATCCAGGAAGTGACATCACCATGTTATCCAGGAAGTGAAGCCTTGATGCAGTAGTAAGTGCAGGGGAAAAAAGCACTTTATAAGCATTTCCCGTAATAAGTGTATATTGGTGATTTGTATAACTTTTGGGGGGCAATACAATAGATTAATAAAAATTTTCGCCGGACTTCTCCTTTAATGGAATTCTGAATTTTGAATGCCTGCTGATCTAGACAACACTGACATCTCCTCCACCTTCATTGAACATCTGGAGAGGTTGAACAGGGTGCTGATCTATTTCGGACCACTCAGCCTAAAGTGACTGTACCACCAGGCCCAGGCTGAAGCACTGGAGGCAGCCGACCCACCCTTAGTGGGAAGAAACTCCAGCCCCTGCATGATGTGACTCCACTAGAATCAATGGAACCCTATCATAGAGGGACTAGGGTTTCCTCCCACTAAGGGTGGGTCGGCCCGCCTCCAGTGCTTCAGCCTGGGCCTGGTGGTACAGTCACTTTAAAGTTGAAGCTCATTAAATGTCACTTGTTTTGGGAAAGCATTAAGTACTGAGAACATGTAGCGTTAAAGGAAGGTATCCAGAATGTAGGACAAGGTTTGTGCAGTTCTACAATGACCAGTACCCAGCAATGTTACAAAACTCCAAGCCTTCGTAGACCTAAATTTATCAAAGACTTTGCTAGGGTAGCCACATCGAAGTCCCCCCTTCAGAGTGGGATACTCCTAGAAGAGCACCGTTGTCTGGTGCGCTAAGGCTGATCAAACTTTTTGGGCATTTTTTAACTACTGGATCATGCTGATCTCCTCCTGGGGTCTGAATTTAGGCTTTGCACTGCTGACAATCCTCTAGTGTACCTAAACAGTGGCAAGCTGGAAGCACTAGAGCAGCATGGGAGGGCTCTTCTAAGTTCAAATACAAGGTGCTGTAGTAGTAGTCAGGACACAGTAATGGGAATGCCAATGCATTTTCCAATGACCCGGTAGACACAGAGGAAGGGCCCATGGATGTCAGGTATTCACTTATGGATCTAGTCAGCATTTTATCCTCACAGAAATTCCAGAAATCAATGGAAACTGCGATTTTCCACAGATGTGCCATATTAAGCTACGTAATCCATGTGGATAACTACCAGCGGATTCTGGGCACGCTCCCGCTTGAAGTTCCGCCCATCCAATAGGCTCCATTCTATGCTCAGGCAGATTCCGCCATCCGCCCAAAGAATTGACATGTCAATTCCTTGCTTACATCCTATTGCATTCGCTGGACTGTTACCATTTTTTGCACTTAAAGGGAACCAATCACTTCAAAAATGCATATAAAGCTTAAGAAATGTGCTGTTAGACCACACAGCACACTTCCCACACATCTTCATAGCCTCCTTGCCCCCCCCCTGTATGATACAAAGTCATATGCAAATTACCTGAGGTAGTCATTGGGGCAGTGTGCGGATAGCAGGTAGTTACGGTCTGCTGGGCGTCTCTTATCGTCCTGGGCGTTCTTCTGCTTTAATCACGGGCCTATGGGCGTGATTCAAATAGGCCAGTAGCTGTGACATCACTCGGGAGCGCGCCATGCCCGACGTTGTGACGCCGCCGCGCATGCGCAGTACAGTCGCTTCCACTCCAGCGGTATTGCGCCTGTGCAGAATAGCCTCGAACTCAGTGTGAGCCGGAGTTCAAGGCTATTCTGCACAGGCGCAGTACCGCCGGAATGGAAGTGGCTGTGGTTTCTTTTGTGTCCTGTCAGAAACTTTTTTTATTGTGTTATATAGACCCAGGTTTCTGTAGCCGTATGTATTTTTAACTAATTCTTATTCCATGCAATAATAAAGATTGCATTTTTCCCTATAGCGCTGTTGGTTTTTGGTGTTTTATGTAGTATTGCACATTGTGATACTTTTTTAATCCCTGGGGATTTTTTTTAAATTAATTTATATGTTCACACTCATAAAAGAACGACCGCTGTTTTACATGTTCCTCAGGCATTTTCAGCCGCAGGAACATTTTTTAAACACACTGGATTGTGTCACCATATGGGTGAATGAGCATCAATTAAGCATTCATTCTCTGTCACACTACGCCCACAAGACAGCCACGCACTGTGAACTGTCAATTATTTTCAGCGTTGTTTGAGAAACAACGGCCGTAAATAATTGACGGCAATTTTTTCTGTGGCTCTGGGGAACAATGGCCGTTGTTCCCATTCATTTCAATGTAAGTGATCGCTGTTAGAAAACAACGGCCGTTGTTTTGTGAAAACTTTCGTAGTGTGAACATAGCCTTTTTTACCGACCACCAATACACCTTGTTATGGCAGCCCATATGGGGCATTACACCACAACTAGATTGAAACATTTTTATGGTACTGTAATATAAGCCCCAAACAGTTTCCCATGAAAACAGGGCACCTGCCGCAACTGCCTGGGTCCAATTGCAGTAACAACAATGGATGAATACAAGCAGCGTTCAAGCATGGTCAGTAGTCTGCCAGATGTTGGTACACAGGTAGTAGCAGTATGGCAGGGAGCAGCATTGTCAGTAGTGAACAGAGGTTGGTAAATCGGTAGTAGTAGTGAAAAATCAAAAGTTTTTTTTTTTTTTTTTTTTAAATTGCAGGTCCACTTTAATACACCTGTGCAACATAAGTAGTGGGACTAATAACACACTTAAAATAATTATTGTAAATTTTTGCCAAAAAAAAAATAAAAAATCCTTTTTAATGGAAAATAAAAGCTTACAATTGGACTAACCACAATAAAATAAAATACCCATGAGCTGCATACACAGGCATGTACAGCAGTTAAAAGGTTAATGAAAAACTAGAATGACTTGTCATTTTAAAAAAAAATTGGGGATTGTTTTTTTTTTTAAAGAAGAAGGAACTGATACACTTAAACTTGTAGAACTTGTCAAGATAAATATTTTTGCAAAAACATTCATTTACCAAACTTGTCTCCTTCTCCTGATATGCTGCTTTTTCCCTCCCATTATTGACTGCTTGTTGTCTTTGTTACAGACCACCGCTCTGCTCTAAAAGCAGTGGTCTGGCTGGTATATGTGTAACTATAATGTAGATGTATAGAGATAAAATGTAAAAAATATATATCCCAGACCACTGCTTTTAAAGGAGAAGTCCAGCAAAAATTTTTATTAAAGTATTGTATTGCCCCCCAAAAGTTATACAAATCACCAATATACACTTATTACAGGAAATGCTTATAAAATGATTTTTTTTTCCCTGCACTTCCTACTGCATTACGGCTTTACTTCCTGGATAAAATAGTGATGTCACGACCCGACTCCCAGAGCTGTGCGGGCTGTGGCTGCTGGAGAGGATGGTAGCAGGGGGATGCTCAGTGTCCCTCCAGTGCCCTATGTCCCTCACTGTCCCTCTGCCATCATCCTCTCCAGAAGCCGCAGCCCGCACAGCTTTGGGAGTCGGGTCGTGACATCACCATTTTATCCAGGAAGTGAAGCCTTGATGCAGTAGTAAGTGCAGGTAAAAAACACTTTATAAGCATTTCCCGTAATATTGGTGACTTGTATAACAACTTTTGGGGGGCAATTCAATACTTTAAAAAAATTTTTCGCTGGACTTCTCCTTTAATGCAGAGTGGTGGTCTGTAACCTAGACAACGTATCAGGAGAAGAAGGCAGAAACAGCCAGCATAAAAAAAACTGTGCATGGTAGATTCTCCTCCCGGTGGAGAGTAGGAGATCTAGTTTCTTCTGTATTGTCCGGCTAGCTGTGGGATAGTTTACCGTTTATGAAGAGGCCTTTTGTTCCTGGGTCTTTTTCCCATCTGGCAACAAGTTTATAGTGGACCCTTCTACTTGGCTGATATCGGAGTTTTGCTGGTGTATACACCTGACGGACACAGCGGTATAAATAGACCCTAAGAAAAAAAAAAAAGTATCAACTCAAAGCAGAAATAAAACAGATGGCGTATTTTTCCCTGTGTTGCTTTGTGCAGCTGTTTCTATCAATATCCAGGAGAGAGCTGGCTAATTATGTGGGATTATCGGTGAAAGTCCCTGTCCATTCCCGTAGAACAGCAGCAATGCAAACCACCCATGGCCTCGTGTACTAGAAGAGTGAGGAATGTGTAGCGACTTCCAGTAAAAGGAGATCTCTTATAGCAAAAACTCCCCCATCTGACCAAAAGCCTCTGAACACCAAAGTGAGGGGGAGCGTCAATGGGGCAGGGGTGAAGAGTGGTCCCTGCTCCTTCGTAAGCACCGAGCTGTTTCCACGAGCCTTATAGAAATTGAATCGAACAGCACTGAGCATGCTTGACCACTGCATTCAAAATGCTTAAAGCGTAACCGTCATTTCAGGGTCATCTTTCTGAAAACAATAAATAACTATAGTACAAGCGATTTTAAGAAACTCTGTAATAGGTTTTATTTACCAAAAGAGTTTCCTTCTGTACAGAAAAATCTGTTTTTCTAGCTCCCCCCGCACTTCAAAAGAAGCAGGATTTCTGTGTCCATTATGCTCTATGGAGAGGGGAGGGGCTATGAGGAGTGAGAGAGCATGGAGGACTTCTGCAAAGCACAACACCCTGCAATCTTCTCTCAGTAAATTCAAAGATAAGCACTGACCTTTCTGACCCCTGAATCCAGCGTTTTAGGTGCCCAGACAGAGTAAAAATAGCTGACCTTCATGTGACCTCTTCCTGCTCCCTCAGCCCCTCCCCCCTTCATAGGCTTACAATGGAGAGAGCAGAACCCGTCTTCACTGGCTTCTCTGTAATGAAGACGTGTTTGCCTGATAATGCACAGATAAGAAGTCAGGGGGGGGGAGGCTGGGAGATTGCTTCTTGAGTACAGAAGGAGGCTTTTTTGGCTGATGAAACCTATTACAGAGTTTCTTAAAATCGCTTATACTACTGATTTCTGCAATAAAAAAAAAACATGACAGTTACGCTTTAACCCTTTGAGGACCAGGCCCAAAATGACCCAGTGGACCGCGCAAATTTTGATCTTAGTGCTTTCGTTTTTCCCTCCTCCCCTTCTAAGAGCTCTAGCACTCTCAGTTTTCTATCTACAAGCCATGTAAGTGCTTGTTTTTTACAGGAATAGTTGTACTTTGTAATGGCGTCATTCATTTTACCATAACATGTATGAGGGAATCCCAAATATATTATTTATGAAGATATAAATAGGTGAAATCGTAAGAAAGAATGCAATATGGTAACGTTTGGGGAGTTCCTGTGTCTACGTAATGCACTATATGGTAACAGCGACATGATACTATTATTCTATAGGTCAGCCCGAACACAACCATATGCAGGTTACACAGATTCTCTAATGTTATATATTTTTTTTTAATGAAATCCTTTTTTTTGGCAATTAAATATTAATAAAATGGGACTATTGTGACGCTTATAACGGTTTTATTTTTTCACCTATGGGGCTGTATGGGGTGTCATTTTTTCCGCCATGATCTCTAGTTTTTATTAATACCATATTTGTGAAGATCGGACGTTTTGATCACTTTTTATTGATTTTTTTTAATATATAATGTAACATAAAATCGGTAATCTGCGCACTTTTTCCCCTCTTTTCGTGTACGCCGTTTACCGGTCGCAATGACGCTTGTTATATTTTAATAGATCGGACAATTACGCACGCTATGATATATTATATGTTTATCTATTTATTCATTTTTATATGTTTTATTTATATAATGGGAAAGGGGGGTGAATTAGACTTTTATTGGGGGAGGGGTTTTGGGGTAGTGTGTTAGTGTTTTGAACTTTTTTTTTTTTACACTTTTGAAGTCCCTTTGGGGGACTTGTACATAGATTAGTCTGATTTATACACTGATGAATGCTATGCCATAGGCATAGCATTGATCAGTGTTATCGGCGCTCTGCTCATTGAGCCTGCCTGTGCAGGCTCAGTGTAGCAGATCGCCGATCGGACCGCATGGAGGCAGGTAAGAGACCTCCAGCAGTCCGTTTCAACGATCGGGACCCCCGCAGTCACACTGCGGGGGTCCCGATCGGTAAGTGACAGGGGACTCCCCCTGTCACTTACACTTAAACGCCGCGGTCGCGCCGCGATCGCGGCGTTTAAGGGGTTAATGACACGCGGCAGCGTGATCGCTGCAGCGTGTCATTGCCGGTGAGGTCCCGGCTGCTCACTGCAGCCGGCCCCCACCTGCTATGAAGCGCGCTCCGCTCCGGAGCGCGCTTCATAGCGGGAATAACACCCATGACGTAAGGTTACGTCATGGGTCGTCTGGGGACAGACTTCCATGACGTAACCCTACGTTTAGGGTCGTCTAGGGGTTAAAGCGTAATCGTCATTTCAGGGTCATCTTTCTGAAAACAATAAATATCTATAGTACAATCGATTTTAAGAAACTCTGTAATAGGTTTTATTTACCAAAAGAGTTTCCTTCTGTACAGAAAAATCTGTTTTTCTAGCTCCCCCCGGACTTCAGAAGAAGCAGGAACCAGGGCCGGCGTCAGCACCCGGCATACTCGGGCAAGTGCCGGGGCCCACGGCAGTGCAGTGCCCAAGCAGTGAGCCAGACGCCCGCCTCATCACCAACCTCCGGACACCTGGGTGTGGGGGGGGGGGGGGCGGGTTGCTAGAAGGACCTGCTGTGTTTGCTGGGGAAGGACCTGTGGTGACGTCATAAGGGGGCAGGGCTGAGAACGGTAGAGGCTGCATATGGATGAAGGACCTGTGATCATTGTCATGTGACATGAGGGGTCGGGGCTCACTTATACCTTCTTTCTGTATGCTGTGAGTTGTAGTCCTCCTCTTATACCTCCTCCTGTAATGGCCTCTGATCTCCGATAATAACAGGCTGTCCATGCTGGGAGTTGTAGTCCTCCTCATATCTCCTTCTGTAATGGCCTCTGATCTCCCATAATAACAGGCTGTCCATGCTGGGAGTTGTAGTCCTCCTCTTATACCTCCTCTTGTGATGTCCTCTGATCTCCCGTAATAACAGGCTGTCCATGCTGGGAGTTGTAGTCCTCCTCTTATATCTCCTCCTGTGATGTCCTCTGATCTCCCATAATAACAGGCTGTCCATGCTGGGAGTTGTAGTTCCCCCTGGTATACCTCATGTAATGAGGACCCGTCCCCCGCCCGGATTAGTGAGTATGGTTTTATTTTTTTATTTTCTTGTGTTGAGGGAGAGCAGGGGGCATTTCTATGGGGGCAGGGGACATTACTATGGGGGCAGGGGACATTACTATGGGGGCAGAGGACATTACTATGGAGAGCAGGGGACATTACTATGGGGGCAGAGGACATTACTATGGGGAGCAGGGGACATTACTATGGGGAGCAGGGGACATTACTATGGGGGCAGGGGACATTACTATGGGGGCAGGGGACATTACTATGGGGGCAGGGGACATTACTATGGGGCAGAGGACATTACTATGGGGGCAGGGGACATTACTATGGGGGCAGGGGACATTACTATGGGGAGCAGGGGACATTACTATGGGGAGCAGAGGGCATTACTATGGGGGCAGGGGGCATTTCTATGGGGGCAGGGGGCATTTCTATGGGGGCAGGAGACATTACTATGGGGGAAGAGGACATTACTATGGGGCAGAGGACATTACTATGGGGGCAGAGGACATTACTATGGGGGCAGAGGACATTACTATGGGGGCAGGGGCCATTACTATGTGGACAGAGCAGGGGACATTACTATGGGGGCAGGAGACATTATTATGGGGAGCAGGGGACATTACTATGGGGGCAGAGGACATTACTATGGGGCAGGGGACATTACTATGGGGAGCAGGGGACATTACTATGGGGGCAGAGCAGGGGACATTACTATGGGGACAGAGCAGGGGACATTACTATGGGGAGCAGGGGACATTACTATGGGGAGCAGGGGACATTACTATGGGGGCAGGGGACATTACTATGGGGGCAGGGGACATTACTATGGGGGCAGGGGACAT
Source organism: Dendropsophus ebraccatus (assembly GCF_027789765.1). NCBI lineage: Eukaryota > Metazoa > Chordata > Amphibia > Anura > Hylidae > Dendropsophus > Dendropsophus ebraccatus. Next base: position 184,649,717 of record NC_091456.1, read on the forward strand.
TACTATGGGGGCAGAGGACATTACAATGGGGCAGGGGACATTACTATGGGGGCAGGAGACATTACTATGGGGGCAGGGGGCCTTACTATGGGGGCAGGAGACATAACTATGGGGGCAGAGGACATTACTATGGGGCAGAGGACATTACTATGGGGGCAGAGCAGGGGCATTACTATGGGGACAGAGCAGGGGCATTACTATGGGGACAGAGCAGGGGACATTACTATAGGGAGCAGGGTATATTACTATGGGGAGCAGGGGATATTACTATTGGGGCAGGGGATATTACTATTGGGGAGCAGGGGACATTACTATGGGGGCAGGGGACATTACTATGGGGAGCAGGGTATATTACTATGGGGAGCAGGGGATATTACTATTGGGGCAGGGGATATTACTATTGGGGAGCAGGGGATATTACTATGGGGAGCAGGGGATATTACTATGGGGGCATGGCAGGGTACATTACTATGGGGACATCTTTACTATATGGAGGGCACAGCATTGGGACATTATTACTATATGGGGGGCACAGCACGGGACCTACAAACCTCCTTACTTTACTGCACATGACACCAAACAGTGGAGTTACTACTGTATGGGAGTATGGGTGGGAAAAAGGGAAGGAAGTTGCTGGAAATGTGCGGAGCCTGACATGTTTGTCTGACAGGTCCCGAAGAGATGAATTGTAGCTGGAAGAAATCATCATGGAGGTCTGGGAAAGACGGAGAGGAAACAGAGCGATCGCCTCAGATCAAAGAAGACGTCACCTGTGAGTTACTGGATAACGTTTTTTTTCAGTATTTTGTCAAACTTTATTTGGTAGGTGTGCCCTATACAGAGGGGCCCGCTGAGGCTCTCTCGCCCAAGGGCCCACAAAAACCTGGAGCCGGCCCTGGCAGGAACTCTGTGTCCATTATGCTCTATGGAGAGGGGAGGGGCTGAGAGAAGCGAGAGAGCACGGAGGAGTCCTGCACAGCACAACACCCTGCAATCTTCTCTCAGTAAGTTCCTAGATAAGCACTAACCTTTCTGAACCCTGAATCCAGCGTTTTAGGTGCCCAGACAGTCTACAAACAGATGACCTTCATGTCACCTCTTCCTGCTCACTCATCTCCCTCAGCCCCCCCCCCCTTAAAGAAAATAATGGACACAGCAGAACCCGTCTTCACTGGCTTCTCTGTAATGAAGACGGATTTGCCTGATAATGCTCAGATAAGAAGGGGAGGGTGCTTGGAAATAGCTTTTTTGGCTAATAAAACCTATTATAGAGTTTCTTAAAATCGCTTATACTACCAATTTCTGCAAAAAAAAACCAAAAACAAAACATGACAGTTACGCCTTAACCCTACTGAGAAGGGATGGGGTCGCTCAGGACCACGTTCTTGTGATGCCAAAATTGGAGCAACCAGTGATCATTTATCGCCTATCCCCTGAATAGATGATTCTTGTCAATTGCTGGAAACATTCCTCATAACATCCTCAATATTATGATTTCAGTGAACTTCGAGCATGTTCAAGTTCGTCCGAACTGTAGGTTGCCTGTGAGGTCTAAAACTACTGAGGACAGCATTCCTTGTGTGTAAGCCAGCCCCCTCAGTAACACCCACTGCTGCTAAGCCAGCCCCCCTCAGTAACACTCACTGCTGCTAAGCCAGCCCCCTCAGTAACACCCACTGCTCCTAAACCAGCCCCCCACAGTAACACCCACGGCTGCTAAACCAGCCCCCCTCAGTAACACCCACTGCTCCTAAACCAGCCCCCCACAGTAACACCCACGGCTGCTAAACCAGCCCCCCACAGTAACACCCACTGCTGCTAAACCAGCCCCCCTCAGTAACACCCACTGCTGCTAAGCCAGCCCCCTCAGTAACACCCACTGCTGCTAAGCCAGCCCCCTTAGTAACACCCGCTGCTGCTAAGCCACCCCCCTCAGTTACACCCACTGCTGCTAAGCCAGCCCCCTCAGTAACACCCACTGCTGCTAAGCCAGCCCCCTCAGTAACACCCACTGCTGCTAAGCCAGCCCCCTCAGTAACACCCACTGCTGCTAAGCCAGCCCCCTCAGTAACACCCACTGCTGCTAAGCCAGCCCCCTCAGTAACACCCACTGCTGCTAAGCCAGCCCCCTCAGTAACACCCACTGCTGCTAAGCCAGCCCCCCTCAGTAACATCAACTGCTGCTAAGCCAGCGCCCTCAGTAATGCCCACTGCTGCTAAGCCAGCCCCCTCAGTACCGCCCATTGCTGCTAAGCCAGCCCCCTCAGTAACACCCACTGCTGCTAAGCCAGCCCCCTCAGTAACACCCACTGCTGCTAAGCCAGCCCCCTCAGTAACATCCACTGCTGCTAAGCCAGCGCCCTCAGTAATGCCCACTGCTGCTAAGCCAGCCCCCTCAGTAACACCCACTGCTGCTTAGCCAGCCCCCTCAGTAATACCCACTGCTGCTAAGCCAGCCCCCTCAGTAACACCCACTGCTGCTAAGCCAGCCCCCTCAGTAACATCCACTGCTGCTAAGCCAGCGCCCTCAGTAACACCCACTGCTGCTAAGCCAGCCCCCTCAGTAACACCCACTGCTGCTAAGCCAGCCCCCTCAGTAACATCCACTGCTGCTAAGCCAGCGCCCTCAGTAACACCCACTGCTGCTAAGCCAGCCCCCTCAGTAACACCCATGGCTGCTAAGCCAGCCCCCTCAGTAACACCCACTGCTGCTAAGCCAGCCCCCTCAGTAACACCCACTGCTGCTAAGCCAGCCCCCTCAGTAACGCCCACTGCTGCTAAACCAGCGCCCTCAGTAACACCCACTGCTGCTAAGCCAGCCCCCTCAGTAACATCCACTGCTGCTAAGCCAGCCCCCTCAGTAACATCCACTGCTGCTGAGCCAGCCTCCTCAGTAACACCCACTGCTGCTAAGCCACCCTCCTCAGTAACACCCACTGCTGCTAAGCCAGCCCCCTCAGTAATGCCCACTGCTGCTAAGCCAGCCCCCTCAGTAACACCCACTGCTGCTAAGCCAGCCCCCTCAGTAACACCCACTGCTGCTAAGCCAGCCCCCTCAGTAACACCCACTGCTGCTAAGCCAGCCCCCTCAGTAATGCCCACTGCTGCTAAGCCAGCCCCCTCAGTAATGCCCACTGCTGCTAAGCCAGCCCTCTCAGTATCGCTCACTGCTAAGCCAGCGCCCTCAGTAACACCCACTGCTGCTAAGCCAGCCCCCTCAGTAATGCCCACTGCTGCTAAGCCAGCGCCCTCAGTAATGCCCACTGCTGCTAAGCCAGCCCTATCAGTATCGCTCACTGCTAAGCCAGCCCCCTCAGCACCGCCCACTGCTGCTAAGCCAGCCCCCTCGGTACCGCCCATTGCTGCTAAGACAGCCCACTCTCCACCTCCTCATCTCAATAAGGACCAATAAAATCAGCCCTGGATATCACATCACAAAACCCGACAAACAGCCCCCTGCCTCAGCCTGCAGTGAGATGTAACCCTCACACAGTGACTTATCAGCACCTGGGAAAGCTGGGTGTCTGCCTGTGTGAATCAAGTTTATATGTTATTCCTGCACAGGCTTCCATCACAGCTGGATAATTGTGATCTTATAACAACATGGAGACAGAAAGAGAGCAACATATACAGAGATAGCAGGAAACAGAGAGGCAGAGAAAGGGGGGGGGGGGAAGGGAGAGAGAAAGAATGAGGTGAAAAGGGAGAGAGAGAGAGAGAGAGAGAGAGAGAGAGAGATAATAATGCACTTCTTGATAACAGCCACCCAACTTTACCAGGTGCTGATAAACCAAGCTTAGAAAGTAGTCCGAACTACAGCCACTCACAGGAATCAGGATGCGTTGAAGATGTGTCTGCACCTAGGAAAGCAGGGTGATGTACAGTGTGCACTAACTCCTCACTTTTCCTCTTCTCTCACTTTACCCTTCTCTGTCGGTAGATGCTAGAGTGTATCCTCTCCTTTGAGGTGTGATGTCACCAGGAGGGGCGGGGCCTCGACCGGAAGTAGGAAGCAGTGAGCTGCTGCACCATTCACTGTGCAGACACAGAGAGAAGGAAGCTGAAATATCCACAGTAATATGGTGGGTTATACAGGGGAGAGGACGGGTGTGTGGGGTCTGTATACAGGGGAGAGGACTGGTGTGTGGGGTCTGTATACAGGGGGAGAGGACTGGTGTGTGGGGTCTGTATACAGGGGAGAGGACGGGTGTGTGGGGTCTGTATACAGGGGAGAGGACTGGTGTGTGGGGTCTGTATACAGGGGGAGAGGACTGGTGTGTGGGGGTCTGTATACAGGGGAGAGGACGGGTGTGTGGGGTCTGTATACAGGGGAGAGGACTGGTGTGTGGGGTCTGTATACAGGGGGAGAGGACTGGTGTGTGGGGTCTGTATACAGGGGAGAGGACGGGTGTGTGGGGTCTGTATACAGGGGGAGAGGACTGGTGTGTAGGGTCTGTATACAGGGGAGAGGACGGGTGTGTGGGGTCTGTATACAGGGGAGAGGACTGGTGTGGGGTCTGTATACAGGGGGAGAGGACTGGTGTGTGGGGTCTGTATACAGGGGAGAGGACGGGTGTGTGGGGTCTGTATACAGGGGAGAGGACGGGTGTGTGGGGTCTGTATACAGGGGGAGAGGACTGGTGTGTGGGGTCTGTATACAGGGGAGAGGACGGGTGTGTGGGGTCTGTATACAGGGGAGAGGACTGGTGTATGTGGGGTCTGTATACAGGGGAGAGGACTGGTGTGTGGGGTCTGTATACAGGGGAGAGGACTGGTGTGTGGGGTCTGTATACAGGGGAGAGGACTGGTGTGTGGTCTGTATACAGGGGAGAGGACTGGTGTGTGGTCTGTATACAGGGGAGAGGACTGGTGTGTGGGGGGGGGGTCTGTATACAGGGGGAGAGGACTGGTGTGTGGAGTCTGTATACAGGGGAGAGGACGGGTGTGTGGGGTCTGTATACAGGGGAGAGGACGGGTGTGTGGGGTCTGTATACAGGGGAGAGGACTGGTGTGTGGGGTCTGTATACAGGGGGAGAGGACTGGTGTGTGGGGGGTCTGTATACAGGGGGAGAGGACTGGTGTGTGGGGTCTGTATACAGGGGGAGAGGACTGGTGTGTGGGGTCTGTATACACGGCGAGAGGACTGGTGTGTTTGGGAGGTTCTATATATGTGGTGGGTAAGGTTTGGCTCCATTCCTGATGCATAGTGGGTTCTTTTTCTGGTGGTGCACTGGTGCAAGGGTTAATACAGGGGTTGTGGAACAGTATTAAAGGAAAAAATCAGAATCTAATTTTATTTTTACTTTTTTTTTTTTACTTTTTTACAGCATATTATGTCATGGCAGATGTCAGTGTGGAACAGTCAGATGTACTGTCTGGAGATTTGTCTATTTCGAAGGAGAATGCACTGGATAAGGTAAAATTTGGCTACTCATTTGCAAAAATACATATTTGTATCTTATCTGAGCATGGTTCTTCCCATATTGTTATCACACAGGAAACATCTCTTTTGCATTTTATTTGTGGTAGTCTGGCTGCTACTTAAAGTGTCACTGTTGTTTTAAAAACCTTTAACATGCCATAGAGAACAAGCCAGGAAAGGACATTGGCTGCTCTATGGAGCTTGATTCTTTTTTTCATAACTCAGATTGGGGAAAGGACTTGCTCCGGCCTGGTCCTCTTCCTACTCGTACTCCAGATTTGCATGTCTGTATGGCTTGTGAAAATTATTTTTAAATGACAGTGGCACTTTAAAGCGGTTATCCAGTTAGTTAAAATGTAGAAATCTGTTTGTGAGCTTATTCAGCCCATCTCTGCTTTTAACCCCCTCCTCTCCTTTCCCCTCCCTTCCAGATGGCTGATGTAAACAACTCTCTGGCTGGCTGATTTTGGCTCCATTGAAACAGCAAGAGTGGCGGACAATTCCGCCACGGAATGCCGCCAGCCTCCTTGTCATAATGACATTCTATAGGAGGCGCCCGCGCCGCATCTCTGAATTCCACTCATGTACCTAACTTTTGATATGTTGCTGCTCATGGTGAGACTTTCAATTCCTTCCATACTTGTTATCTATTCAGTCTCCTTCCCCCAGTTCTCAGCTGCTGCTTTCTGCTGAAGACACAAAAATCTGTGTGAGCTACAATACTGTAGCTTCTATGTAATGCTTGGAGGGTTAATCATCAGCAATTTGACCTCACAATAACCCTCCCAGCATTATAAAGAAGCTACAGTGTTGTAGATACAGCCTGCCAGGGATGTGTTTACATCGGCTATCTCAGAAGGGAGGAGGGGGAGACAGAGAGAGGCTCCCACACAGATTTTTTGTAACTTAAGCTGAAAGCACCAGCTCAGAACTGGGGGAGGGAGACTGAATAGATCATACCAAGTAGGAGGAATTTTCTGTCTCACCATGGGCAGCAAGATATCAAAAGTTAGGTTTGAGTGGCATACCCCTTTAGGTCCCTGTTAAGCGGAGCATTAATCTGTTGTCTCAGACCGATTTAGCAAATTATTGCTCTGTGTATTAAAGACAATGATCAGCTGAAGAAACGATCATCAGCTGATTGTTGTCCTTCAACATGTTGAAATATCATTGGCCACCAAATGTGTCACTCAATCTAATAGCGATTCCCAGATGACTTCTGAAGAAACAGTAGAGAATTTATTACTTTATACCTTCATGTCCAGGCGCCGGGGACGGAGATCGCCAAACCTCTCCCCGGCAGCCAAACGTCTCATTGGAGGCGCTCGGAGACGCTCTGCTGCCGGGGAGAGGTTTGGCGATCTCTGGCAAAGGTAGTGTACGTCACACTGCGCATACGACGCACCAGGAACGGTACCGGAGGCGCGCGGAGGCTGGGAACAGGCCCTAGGTGAGTAAAATGTTTGTTTGTTTGATTGTTATAGTGGTCGCCCCATACAGTGGGGATGGGGCAATTTTTGAGCCCCCCCCCCACCGTATGGGGCAACCATACCCGGCGTATAAGACGACCCCAGACTTTAACCCGATTTTTCGTGGTTAAAAAGTCGTCTTTTACGCCGTAAAATACTGTATTTATTTTTAAGTAATTTTCTTTAACAATCATAATTTCATTTTATTTCTCCTGTTAGATACCCACTCCCAATGGGGAAATTGGCCACCTGCAAACTTTGGATTCATTAGACAAAGTTGTGCAAGCTGTATCAGAGTTTGAAGAATGTACAAAAACAAATTTTATTGTTGTTAAAAAAGAAAAGCACTTTGGCAATGAAGGTATTTGTGTTGCAAAGCATTACATGGTCATTAATTTAAGTTGTTTACTATTAGAAATAGGTTTTCCTACTGCTCACTGCTTGGCTCAACATGAGTCTTCTGCTTTGTTTAATGAAAGACCAGCAAAACTCTGGTGTATAACACTGTGTCTAATATAGTATGTGCAGCTGACCACAAAGGGCATCTTAATTGGGCAGGTGTCATTAAAATAATTATGATGACATACTGCCATGTTAACACCTAATACTATACAATGAGATTACTTACCTGTTCAGCAACCGAAAGATGTCAATTGTTTATTAAGAACTTTTTGATGACTGATGCATAGTTTAAAATTTATTTAATACATTTTCAAATATAGTATTGTAACGCTAAAAATCTGCAAAGATGAAAAAGTAGCATAGTAGAATAGTACAGTAGTGTAGTAAGAACTAGAGATGAGCGAATTTACAGTAAAAATTAGATGAATCAATTTATTATTGGCAGTTGGCTTATCAGCCACCAGCCTTTGAAGTCTGTGCTGCTCTGGATGGCAGGAAAAGCTTGATCCAGTCTTGGTAAACTCCTCCCAATTTCCCAGGACTGGATCCAGCTTTTCCCAGCACCTGGAGAGTAGTGTCTCGGACATCAAAGGCAGCAATTTATTTTCATTTTTACTGTAAATTTGCTCTTCTCTTGTAAGGCTGGGTTTACATATATAACTTTGCATCAGTTGCAGCTTTGGTCTAAAAAGTGACCACAACTGATGCCAAAAATGCATCAGTTGTCAACAGTTTTTCTATCCTTCTTTTCATTAAAAACCATCAGTTTCCAGTTTCAGTTCCCACAAGTTGCTCTCATCAGTTGACATTTTTTTCCCCAGTATGTTTTCCTGTAATTTTCAATGGGATTTGCGGGGCAGCTCACAGGGGGCTATATACTACAAGGGGAGAGCGCACAGGGGGGGCTAATTGGGAGGGGGAGAGCGCACAGGGGGGGCTAATTGGGAGGGGGAGAGCGCACAGGGGGGGCGAATTGGGAGGGGGAGAGCGCACAGGGGGGGCTAATTGGGAGGGGGAGAGCGCACAGGGGGGGCTAATTGGGAGGGGGAGAGCGCACAGGGGGGCTAATTGGGAGGGGGAGAGCGCACAGGGGGGCTAATTGGGAGGGGGAGAGCGCACAGTGGGGCTAATTGGGAGAGGGAGAGCGCACAGGGGGGGCTAATTGGGAGGGGGAGAGCGCACAGGGGGGGGCTAATTGGGAGGGGGAGAGCGCACAGGGGGGGCTAATTGGGAGGGGGAGAGCGCACAGGGGGGGCTATAAACTACTGGGTGAGAGCACACAGGGGTGCTAAATACTACTGGGGGAGCAATATGGGGGGCTATATACTACTGGAGGAGCAACAGGGGGGCTATATACTACTGGTGGAGCAGGGGGGGCTATAGGGGAGGGGGAGAGCACACAGGGGGAGAGATATGTTTATGTATATATATTGTGCTGCTCTTTGGCTTAATGCTGGATGCCAGAGCCGAACGGCATGCGTCCTCCCCGGTGAGGCATTCGGCGCTCTATTTGTTTGAATGAGTGCGGCGCCGCAGCAGCGGTGCGCCAGGATTCTGCAAGATACGTCCTGACGCACCGACTGTCCGGTGATGCGGCGGCCACTACTTCACGACCGCATATTTTGAACTGTCCCATTTAAAAGAATGGGATCAGTTCAGTGATGCGTTTCCCTCCGGCGCTTTTCTCCTGTGCTAGAGGGAAACGCCGACGCACATATGTAAACCTGGCCTTAGAATGTACTATGTTGCCCAGCTCAGCTTTCACTTTACCAGAGCAATGTTATTGCTCAAAGACAGGCCAAAAAATCTACAAATTGAGATAAAATACCTCAAAATTATAGATGATTAGTTAATGCTAAATATTTCAGATTTATTTTATGTATGATGAAGAATCACTCCTCAATTGTTTTTGTCTGGGTGGCTATCTGTTCTATGATGTGCCAACTTACCCTATCCTCTGCTCCTGCTTTGTGTGACTCCTAATATTTCACAGCTTATTGCTGAGTATGGAAGTCACTGATCTCAATATATCTGAGTGTTTGAGAATATTTGTATAGAGACTGAGAACGGTGAATTCTGGTCTAACTAAAGAAGATATTAACGCTTGGTCGCTTTGGCTTGTTAACAGCCATGAACAGGCGCTACCAAGATAATGACAAAGATTATGATAGCAATGGGTAAATCTGCTCTTCAACCTGCAGCCAGTCACTAAAAAGATCAATTGAGTACTTCTTCAAATTAAATTTTAAAATGTTTAATTTGTTTTTGATCTTTTTGTATTTTCAAGCTTTCCAGCCCTCTTCAAGGATTACTGTCCATTGGGAAGGACCCATAATTGATAATACTTGCTTGAATGAGTATTCTGGTGCTCCTTTTATAATTGTTGGTAAGAAGGTACTTGGTTGCCATCTTGGTAAAGATAGGGCAGTGGCCCAGAAAAGAAAATATGCAGAGTCTACCACTCAAAAAGAGGTAAAAACATGTAAAAACATAATTTAATTGTCGCTGGTATTAAAGATGGAACTAAAGATGAGCAAATATACAGTCATAATGAAGCAAAGCACTTTATGCTCACACAATTTGCCTGTCAGCCGGCTTCTGCTCTGTGCTGCTTCTACCCGGATTCTCGGAAAAGCTTGATACAGTCCTGGGAAACTTTGCCCAGTTTCCAAGGACTTGAACCACTTTTTTTTTCCCAGCACCCGTGGATGAGCAGTACTTAGTTAAAGCGACTATGTACCCACAATCTGTACCCCCCCCCCCCCAAACCACTTGTACATTTGGATAGCTGCTTTTAATCCAAGATCTGTCCTTTGGTCCGTTCGGCAGGTGATGCAGTTATTGTCCTATAAAAACAACTTTTAAATTTGCAGCCCTGTGCCCAAAGAAGGTATCTGTGCCCTAACTTTGCACCACCCCTCCGTCCCTCCTGCCCACCCTCTTCATCATTAGGAATGCCACTGAACCATTTTCTCCATGCTGAACATTGCACAGGTGCCTTAACGATCCAGCCCATGTGCCATTCTGACACAGCTGATGAATAGGAGACAATCTGCCTGAAGCATTCCTAATGATGAGGAGGGCAGGGAGGAGGAACAGAGAGGTTGTGGCAGCCTAATGCATACACAATCTAGGCCATGCCCGTTGGGCACAGGGCTGCAGGTTTAAAAGTTGTTTTTTAGGACAATAACTGCATCACTTGCCGAACGGACCGCAGGACAGATCTTGGATAAAAAGCAGCTATCTGATGGTACAAGCCGTTTGGGGGGGAGGGGCAGATTGTGGGCACAGAGATGATGTACATTTCATAGATGATGAAGTGCTTCGCTTGGTTATTAATGTAAATTTGCTCATCTTTAGTTATAATTTTCTAAATTGAAATTGACTGGGGATGCGGCACAGCAGGGGATGCATTTTTGCAATTTCCATGATGGTTATTTTTTTGGTTTATGCTTTAAAATATATAATTTACTTACTTGATATCCAGGCCCAATCTCCTGAAGCTTTTTAGTCCTGTGCTGGTTGAAAAAAAAACAATACAGGAAGTCCCGGCCCTTTGCACTCTCAGAGAAGGCAGTCATTTCATTAGTGTACAGTGCACTTTAAGCCGTGACACTGTACTGGCCGGGACTTCTTGAATTTAGTTGTTTTTTATATTTTTCCACCCCTGGAACAAGAGTAAAAAGCACCCTTAAAAAGACTGGACTTGGTTACAAGTAAGTATTACGTTTGTTATAAAGCATAATAGCTAACAAAAAAAAACATTGGATTTGACGCTGTGAGTTTCCCAACAGATCCGCTGCCATACTTGTTACCATTGTAGTATATGGCTATGCAGTATTGTGACAGCCTTGTTAACTATTTAACATCTGTGGTTTTTAAAAATACCAAACCGCTGCTTACTTACCCACGCTCCCTTGTTGTGCACCACTTTCAGTCCCTGCAGCTAAGTGATCGACTGACTGAACGTGCTGTCTGTGACCTGGGACTGATGGCCCTATTTCACGGCTCGTCCTCGTTCCCGCTCGCTATTCTACGCGGTAGCAGCGAGCGGGTGAGTGTGGGAGGGGTGGCGGGGAGCTGTGGGGGGGAGGGGGGGGGGGCTGCCCGGGTGATCGCTGATAGTCTGGGCAGCCCATAGGATACAGCAGCGTCTGCTGCCGATGCTCCTATTCAACGGAGCGACGGCAGTGGATCATTGCTGTATCAGTTGCTTGTTTTTCCACATGTTGAAAAACAAAAGACTGCAACGATTAGCCGACATGAACGATGTCGGCTGATCATTGCACTCTATTCTACGGGACGATTATCGTCCGTCGAGGCCGAATACGGACGATAATCGTTTCGTGGAATAGGGGCTTGAAGCAGGAGCGTGATGACATTCTCAGAGCAGGCTGAAAATATGCTGCGAGAATGCATGGCCATAGACTGTTTGGGTAACAAGTATTGCAATGGATTTGCTGTGAAGCTAGCACCTTGAAATCTGTTGTGAAATTGCTATGTGTGAATGGACCCTTAAAGTTATAATGACGGTCACAATGTAAAAAATTTTAAATTAATATTTAATATCAAAAATAAAAATTTCAACTGTTAATATTTTTTTTTTAAGAGAACATGTCTCCTTGGTCGTGCAGAACCCTGCTGAGGGCAGGGATTCGTAGCAGCAGACATGCTGTTTCCATCTGATTTGAAGATGTGAAAATCTGATGAATCTGATTTGAAGATGTGGAAAAAAAAGGGGGGTGGGTTTTGGAGCCAACATGGACTGCACCCTGTATAAAGAGTGTAAATAAGTGGACTAAGCCTTTGTAAATGAAGGTGCTTCCAGGGACAATAAAATGGACGGTGATAAATACTACACAATGCCAACAAGCCTTAAATCTCAGTGGAGACAAAAAGATCACGCTTCTTTCCGCCTTTTGTACACAAACCCAGCCCCTGTGGGAGTACTTCAAAGGCTTCCTATTATTATTACATGTGGATGGGCATAACTCGCCCAATGGAGTCACCAAAAAGGACAAAAATTCTACTTTTTCCAAAGGACGCCGCCTCATGAAAGTTATTTGCCTCTACATTGTTATCTTCAGGATATAAAGCAATTATGCCCATTGTCTAAAATGTTATTTTGGAGGTGTTCCAGGGATGGGCGATGTGTGTGTAATTGGTATGTACAATTGCACAGAAGTGAATAGGTTAGGCACTTCCTATCAACCTCTTCCTTGCACTCCTATGATTTAGCTAGACTTCCCTGCTGTAGATATTTGTTTGCCTTTTTGTAATAAACCCCTTTAAAGATCCAGTTGTCAATTTTTATGGCACCCCAAAAATCAAAGCCGATTCTACAGGGTGAAAAGAAGCAAAACACTGCACTATAGTAGAGTTAGTCCACAGGGACATTAGCCTGGGGACAATGCCAGGTAAACTCCAGGGAAATAGGAGCTTTTCATAATTTTCACTGTTCTTTAGACTACCGCTTTTTAAATGCTATGATCAGCGTTTCCACACAAAGCTTACGTTATGTATTACAATTAAATTATTAATTTTAAAAAATAAAGAGTGTTCTGATACTCACTTATTACTCATTAAATTTAAGTAACATTTTTGTATTTGTTAATATTAATAATAATAGTTTTTTTTTTCTTTCAATTTAAAGACTCACGATCATGCTTTTGTTAATCGGAGGAAATTATTCCAGCATACAAAAAAAAAAGATTGTCCTGCCAAGATATATATATATCATATAATGACATTTCCATCTTTTAAGGTATAATAATGTAATTGATGTATATTACTTATTACAATCTACATAATTTTTATTTATCAAACCTAATACTAATGCGTGTTTGAAATAATTTTAAACAACCATAAATGTGGGCACATTAGCTGTAATCAATATTATTTCTCAATTTTCTTTTATTTAAAAAAAAAAGTTTGCTGAGAGAGAGGTGAAAAATAGGCAATAGATAAATTGTTCCATTTTTTCATTAAATAAAGACAATGCCATAATGGTCACTTCAGTCGATTAGAACTAACATTATTAAAAGAGTAGTCCAGTCCAGAAATTTACATGACGGTGCTTGTGTCTGGCAAAGGAGAACAATTAAAGGGGTTGTCCGGCGCTAAAAAATTATTCACAGAATAACACACATTACAAAGTTATACAACTTTGTAATGTATGTTATGTCTGTGAATGGCCCCCTTCCCCGTGACGCGGCCACGTCATCAGCTGCTCAGCTGCGATTGGCTGAGCACAGTTATGCTCAGCCAATCGCGGCTGAGCTTCGGATGACGCTGCAGAGGGCAGCCGGCACTCGGGAAGATCCGCCGGCCGCCCGAAGAAGACGTCACTGCTGAGGATTGAAGACCGTGGTCGGCACGTGACACGTGAGTATAGCGCACCACACACTTCCGGGTACACGGGTGGGGGTGGTGGGACACGGGGAAGGGGGCCATTCACAGACATAACATACATTACAAAGTTGTATAACTTTGTAATGTGTGTTATTCTGTGAATAATTTTTTAGCGCCGGACAACCCCTTTAAGCAAATAGTGTCACTGTCGTATTTTTTTTTTATTTAGTTTTTTTTGCAGAAATCAATAGTCCAGGCAATTTTAACAAAACTTTGTAATTGGGTTTATTAGGCAAATCTGTCATTATCTCCATGAAAAGACATTCCCCAGGTCCCCCCCTCCTCTCTCTGTCACTGCTAATTATCAGGAAATCACGACTTTTACATCAGTCGGATCCTGTGTAACCTATGGAGAGGGAAGGGGGAGATTAATCGCCAGCAGAGAAGGAAGGATTACACAGTGGGAGCTGTGTGAAAGCCGGTATAGAGAGGTCAGTGTTGGCTTCAGAGGAGATAGCCCGGTGATGTAGCTGTGAATTAACTCTTTGTTTTCCTGTTTTGGTGCCTCATCTCCCTCCACCCCTTCCCTCTCCATATACAACCATAAAGCCGGGAGGAGAGCTTCAAACTGCTTTTTCATGAGAAAAATTCATTTTTCGGCTAATAAACCCAATTACAAAGTTGATTAAAGTCGCCTGTACATAATTTTTGTAGATAATTTCCCATTAGTTGTCAAAACTCTTAAGACCACCTCTTTAACCCCTTCAATACAGAGCCCTTTGATACCCGGATGTTCGGTGAAATTAATGCAATGTTTCTCCCGCCTTCTAAGAGCCATAATGCTTTTATTTTTCCACCTACAGGGCTGGTTGAGGTGTCATTTTTTGCATCATGAACTCTCGTTTTTATTAATATCAAATTGGTGTAACATAAAATTTATCTCTTTTTTTATTATTATTTTTTTTCGTTTACGCAGTTCACCATGCGGGAACAGTAATGTTATCTTTTAATAGATCGTACCATTCCGCACGCTATGATATATAATATGTTTATTTATTTTACAGATTCTTATTTTTATAATGGGCAAGGAGGTATATTAAACCTTTATGGGGGGGTCGTCTAAGGTTTTTTTTTTTTTTTTTTTTATGCTTAAAATTTATTTTTTTTTATTACACTTTTTTATCACTTTTTTTCACTGTAAATCATGTAATCATTACATTACAAGTACTGATCTATGCTATGCCATAGCATAGATCAGTGTTATTGGCGATCTATGCATAGAGTAAAATCTATGCACAAATGGTCAATCCGACAGGACAGGGGTAAGTAACTTACTCCCGCCTCTCGTTATAAGCAATCGGGAACTCCGCAGCATGGCTGCGGGGGTCACAATCACTCGGTGACAGGTCCCTGTCCTGTCACTGAGTACCTTAAACGCTGTGATCTCTACAGCTCGCGTCATTTTAGGGGTTAATGACAATGCAGCTGCGGGATCGCCGCTGCTTGTCATTATCTCTGGCCCCGAACACACTGATATGTGCGGGACCGCTCTCCCTGCAGCGGTCTTGCATACGACAAACTCCTCTCACCTCAGGAATGTATATATACATTCCTACTACACGGGGTATGTGTAGTAAGAACGTATTGCTAACGTGAAGGGTTAAAAAGACCACTCCATTATGCAGTTCCATCCAAGCTCACTATGATTTATTGCACTGAGCAAACTGAACAGATTAACAACTTGAGTTTTAATTATCACTTATATTTGTTTACCTGTGATGTTTAAGAAGATATGTCTTTTATTTACTTAGATTGACAAAAAAACAGACTGGCAAATGAGATTGGCATCCAAGAAACTTAGAGACACATTTGACAAAAAATTTGAGACAAACCATACATATATAATTTCTTTTCCAATGTTATCACAGCATGAGAACCATCCTGTTCATGGACAGGTAAATTATATATTACGCTTGCAAATTATTATTTTTTTAACCCTTTGAGGACCAGGCCCAAAATGACCCAGTGGACCGTGCAAATTTTGATCATTGCGCTTTCGTTTTTCCCTCCCCCCTTTCTAAGAGCTCCAGCACTTTCAGTTTTTTTATCTACAGGCCATGTAAGGGCTTGTTTGTTACAGGAATAGTTCTACTGTGTAATGGCGTCTTTCATTCTACCATAACATGTATGATGGAATCCCAAATATTATGTATGATGGAATTAGAAATATATTATTTATGAAGATATAAATAGGTGAAATCGTAAAAAAGAATGCAGTATGGTAATGTTTGGGGGGTTCCTGTGTCTATGTAATACACTATACAGTAAAAGCGACATGATACCATTATTCTATAGGTCAGTCCGAACACAACCACATGCAGGTTACACAGATTCTCTAATGTTATATATATATTTTTATTAAATCCTTTTTTTTTGGCAATTAGTTAATAATATAATTGTGCCTATTGCGACGCTTATAACTGTTTTATTTTTTCACCTACGGGGCTGTATCGGGTGTCATTTTTTACACCATGATCTCTAGTTTTTATTAATACCATATTTGTGAAGATCGGACGTTTTGATCACTTTTTATGAATTTTTTAATATATATAATGTAACATAAAATTGGTAATCCATGCATTTTTTCCCTCTTTTCGTCTACGCCATGCACCGTTCGCAATGACGCTTGTTATACTTTAATAGATCGGACAATTACGCACGCTATGGTATATATGTTTATTTATTTTTATATGTTTTATTTACATAATGGGAAAGGGGGGTGATTTCAGCTTTTATTGGGGGAGGGGCTTTCGGGTAGTGTATTGTTGTTTTTAAATTTAGTTTTTGACATATTTGAAGTCCCTTTGGGGGACTTGTACATTCACTACTTTTATTTCTACACTGACCATTGCTATGCCATAGGCCTAGCATTGATCAGTGTGATCGGCGATCTGCTCATTGAACCTGCCTGTGCAGGCTCAGTGTAGCAGATCGCCGATGGGACCGCACGGAGGCAGGTGAGAGACCTCCGGTGGTCCGTTTTAACGATCGGGACCCCCCCAGTCACACTGTGGGGGACCCGATCAGTAAGTGACAGGGGACTCCCCCTGTCACTTACACTTAAACGCTGCGGCCGCGCCGCGATCACGGCGTTTAAGGGGTTAATGAAACGCGGCAGCGCGATCGCTGCAAAGTGTCATTACCGGTGAGGTCCCGGCTGCTGATTGCAGCCTGCCCCCACCTGCTATGAAGCGCGCTCCGCTCCAGAGCGCGCTTCATAGCCGGAGAAACACCCAGGACATACAGTTATACCCAGGGTCGTCTGGGAACAGACTTCCATGACGTAACTCTACGTCCTGGGTCGTCTAGGGCAGCGTTTCCCAACCGGGGTGCCGCGGCACACTGGTGTGCCGTGAGAACCCGCCAGCTGTGCCGCGGGATCCCGGTCGGAAATTAGAAACTGTCCCTTTAATATCCCTAGAAGCTGCGGCCGCGCAGCTTCTAGGGATATGCCGATGGATTGATGTTCCGCCCGCTCACACAGTGAGCGGGCGAAACATTCAATCGCGCACAATGTCAGAGCAGGACCTGTCAGCGTCCTGCTCTGACATTGACTCCCATAGGCCGCGGCACTTCATGCCAGCAGCCTATGGGAGGCCGGGACGTGACCTCTCCGGCAGGCGTGATGATGTGACGTCATCACGCCTGCCGGAGGTTCAGTCGCCGCGGCTCACAGGACGGAGCCTGAAGAGGAGGGAGAACACACAGCGCCGATTAGGTGAGTATGATGGTTTGTTGTTTTGTTTTTTTTAAAACTATTGGTGCATATTGGCATACTGCAGGGGGCATTATATGGGGGGCATACTGCAGGGGGCATTATATGGGGGGCATACTGCAGGGGGCATTATATGGGGGGCATACTGCAAGGGGCATTATATGGGGGCATACTGCAGGGGACATTAATATATGGGGGCATACTGCAGGGGGCATTAATATATGGGGGCATACTGCAGGGGGCATTATATGGGGGCATACTGCAGGGGGCATTATATGGGGGCATACTGCAGGGGACATTAATATATGGGGGCATACTGCAGGGGGCATTAATATATGGGGGCATACTGCAGGGGGCATTATATGGGGGCATACTGCAGGGGGCATTAATATATGGGGGCATACTGCAGGGGGCATTAATATATGGGGGCATACTGCAGGGGGCATTAATATATGGGGGCATACTGCAGGGGGCATTATATGGGGGCATACTGCAGGGGACATTAATATATGGGGGCATACTGCAGGGGGCATTAATATATGGGGGCATACTGCAGGGGGCATTATATGGGGGCATACTGCAGGGGGCATTAATATATGGGGGCATACTGCAGGGGGCATTATATGGGGGCATACTGCAGGGGGCATTAATATATGGGGGCATACTGCAGGGGGCATTAATATATGGGGGCATACTGCAGGGGGCATTAATATATGGGGGCATACTGCAGGGGGCATTATATGGGGGCATACTGCAGGGGGCATTATATGGGGGCATACTGCAGGGGACATTAATATATGGGGGCATACTGCAGAGGGCATTATTAATATATGGGGGCATACTGCAGGGGGCATTATATGGGGGGCATACTGCAAGGGGCATTATATGGGGGCATACTGCAAGGGGCATTAATATATGGGGGCATACTGCAGGGGGCATTAATATATGGGGGCATACTGCAGGGGGCATTATATGGGGGCATACTGCAGGGGGCATTATTATTATATGGGGGCATACTGCAGGGGGCATTATTATTATATGGGGGCATACTGCAGGGGACATTAATATATGGGGGCATACTGCAGAGGGCATTAATATATGGGGGCATACTGCAGGGGGCATTATATGGGGGGCATACTGCAGAGGGCATTATTAATATATGGGGGCATACTGCAGGGGGCATTATATGGGGGGCATACTGCAAGGGGCATTATATGGGGGCATACTGCAGGGGACATTAATATATGGGGGCATACTGCAGGGGGCATTATATGGGGGCATACTGCAGGGGGCATTAATATATGGGGGCATACTGCAGGGGGCATTAATATATGGGGGCATACTGCAGGGGGCATTATATGGGGGCATACTGCAGGGGGCATTATATGGGGCATACTGCAGGGGGCATTAATATATGGGGGCATACTGCAGAGGGCATTATTAATATATGGGGGCATACTGCAGAGGGCATTATTAATATATGGGGGCATACTGCAGGGGGCATTATTATTATATGGGGGCATACTGCAGGGGGCATTATTATTATATGGGGGCATACTGCAGGGGGCATTATTATTATATGGGGCATACTGCAGGGGGCATTATTATTATTATATGGGGGCATACTGCAGGGGGCATTATTATTATTATATGGGGGCATACTGCAGGGGGCATTATTATTATATGGGGCATACTGCAGGGGGCATTATTATTATATGGGGCATACTGCAGGGGGCATTATTACTGTATGAGGGCAAAGCAGGGGGCACTTGTACTCTGGCCTCATGGCCATAGTACTTCTCATTGTACCCCTTTATACTGCAGTTATATGAGCCACATAATTATCAGCACCATATACTGTGGCTATACAGTGCACATCACCACAGTATATGGTGCTGATAATTATGTGCTCATATACGTGGGACTGTATGTATGAGTTTTCATGGGACTGTTATATGGGAATACATGGCACTGTATGTATGAGGTTACATGGGATTGTATATATGAGGGGGTTATCCTTTTTTATTTCACTTTTTTAAAATAAATAATTTATTGAAAGGACCTCTGCCAGGCATATTTCACTCTTGAGGGCTTAAAAAGCAGCTCTTGTGGTGATAAGAAGCTGATTTAAAACCCCCAAGAGTGAACTCCGTGAACTATATGTATAATATGTACTGTTTTAGTGTCATTTTGTGCCATTTTGGTTGGTGGTGTGCCCCGGGATTTTTTAAGTATAAAAAGTGTGCCGCGGCTCAAAAAAGGTTGAAAATCACTGGTCTAGGGGTTAAGCGCAGTTCTTGTTACATTTTGAAACTATTGTATGATTCAATATTTAGAACTCGCAATTTTTTATTTTTTAGGTTGCTAAATTAAGGGAAAAGGTCGACCAAAGGGTCATAGCAAAAATTAATGAATTATTTAAAAGTGGCATAACCAAAAAACGTGAAATTAAAAAGCTGACAAACCATTATGTTCAGCAAGACCTTTATGTGGACCAAGACATTTCTTCAGAATTGAGAAGAAGATTTTTCCCGACACTTAAAGACATAGATAACATAATGAGGAGTGGTACTAAAGAGCAAAAAAGTTCTATCCTTGATCAAAGCACAATAATAGAGCTGTTTCATCAATGGAAAAAGGATCATCCGGAACATAGCTTTTATTGTCGACCACATAGCTTGTCAGATGAGGGAACTGCTGAAGAAAATTTTTTGCTATGTTACCAAACTGACTGGCAGAAAAGGTTGATGCTAAAGTACGGAAATAGTGTTACACTGTTAGATGCTACATATCGCACTACCAGATATGCCCTTCCACTATTTTTTTTGTGTGTACGCACAAATGTTTGTTACGTAGTGGTTGGTGCCTTCGTGGTTCAAAACGAAACAAGCATGAGTGTGGCAGAAGCACTTAAAATATTTCGTAAATGGAATGAAAATTGGGTTCCAGCTTGCTTCATGGTGGACTTCTGTTTGGAGGAGATCAATGCTATAAATAGAGTTTTTGAAGGTAAATCAACTTTATTTATGGCATAATCATTAAAATTATTTATTTTAATACTATTATTTCTATGAAAATAATAAAATTGATATATTTGTAAAGTAAATCAATTATTTATTGAATGAGTTCCTACCCCGCCCCCTCACATTCCATGTCATAGTTTCAATGACTAAAGTATGAAATAACCTTTTAACATGTATCATCTGATTTTTAATCTGTCATTTCAAGATAACATAACTTGAAACAGTCGTCTACAGCCTATTATTGTAAACATTAAATGTCTAATGATCATAGTGATATGGGATAATGTGCTTTTGTGGGACAACCCCTTTAATTGAATGAGTGTTTACAATTTGTTTTTCATTTTTATACCATTTTTAGATGTTGACATCAAACTCTGTGATTTCCACAGAGAGAAGGCATGGAATGAGTGGATTAATAAAAGAGAACATGGAGTTTTTCACCAAAAAAAAAAGCTTCTTGGTCTGCTTCGCAATGTTGCACTTAGTCCACAAAAGGAAGATCATGATTTGGCATTGAGCAATTTGCAAAACAGCCATATTTGGAGAAATAATAAAATGTTGAAAATGTGGTTTTCAAACAAATGGCTTCCAGAAATCAAAGTAATGCTTTTTAATATATTTTTAAATGATTGTACATTATGTTTGTGTTGCTCAGAGAATAACAATGTTTATAATAATTTGAAATTAATGTTTATGTTATCAGAAATGGGCACATTGCTATAGAAGTACTGAACAGAATATTGGAATAAATACAAATAATGGTTTGGAAAGGCAGCATCAAACATTGAAGCACTGCTATCTGGATTCATACAAAAATAGCACCTTAAGTCAATTGATAAGAGTGCTACACTTTGGCTTTTTCCCTGAAACATATGACAAGTAAGTTATTTTGTATTATTTTTAACGTTTTTCAATTTATATTTCATTTTCAAGTTGATGTAATAGTGAATTACATTCTTTGTTAGCAATATTATAACCCATTGTTAGCACAGTAATGTTGAATTATACTAGGTAACAGATCTAACAGATGCTTCATGCCATATACTTATTCATTAATGCATGTTTTATTATGTTTAAAACACTATCGTATGCCCAAAAGTCCTTGTGATCCAGCTTAAAGTCTTGTTTAAATTTCATATGTGAAAGGAGACTGTGGTTCATCCATCTTGCTTTTAAATTTTGCAGACCGTGTGTAAATAAAAAAAAAATAAAAAATGTTGAAAGGCTGAATTATGTTACCAAGCTTTTCACACTCATAAAATAGGTGCTCCTGTTGTCTGTTAACCTTTGCAATTCTTGATTTACTCATATATATGTTGTACTCATATATATGTTGTACTCATATATCATTTAATCCAGGCTAAATTTAAAAGTGTTGTATAGACAAATTCATATTTTTCTATATGAGGTTGACAGTGATAGTAAAAAAAAAAAGGCCCCTTACCTCACTTCTTAAACTATGTTCACTGTAATGTTGAAGCTACATTTTGTTGGTTGACTTTGATTGGTGCTGTGACATCATAGTCCTGCTTGGACAAGTTGTGGCTGCAATGGTATCCAGCCACGGATTTGATAATCTGATCTCTGCTACCACAGCACAAAGCATGGCAGTTGGGTGAGACAGAGACTTGAGCTGCCATAAAATGGAGTAGAGTGTTTTAAAACAGTTTATAGACCAATTAAAAAAATAAAGTAATCCTAAATTTGTTATCATCTAATTCATATTTTAATTTAACAGGTATGTACAACTAAATTTACTTAGTTCGGAGCTGTACAGAAAGTATGATGTAAAAGTCCCAAAATTTCTGCAGAATCGCCCCCGAGACTTTATTTGTCATGTAATGCAGCGCTTTTACAGTGACCTTGAGAAAGACGACATCAAAATGCTAGATGAGCAATGTGGAATTTTTGAGGTGCGAAGCGAAAATGACAAAAATAAAGTGTATTCTGTTTGTGTTGGTGCACATGGGCCATCTTGTACATGTAAAGATTGGGAAAAGTTTCTTATGCCGTGTAAACATATTTGTGCTGTTATTCGTTTTACTGGCTTCACATGGGACAAGGTAAACCAATCCTATCAAAAAAACCCATTATTCTGCCTTGATGATGATTGTTTGGATTCAAAAAGCCTAGTTAAGGTAGAAGAAACCGAAGGCACAGAAAACACTGTAAGTGTACAGAATAGAAATAGAGCTACAGAAGACTTACCTCCACGGAAAAGAAGTAAAAAAACATTTTATATGAAAAAATGTTTGAGGGGAATTAAACAGACAAGTGACTTGATCTATCTTGTGAAAGAAGTAGAAAGCCTTAAGCTGCTGTATGGTAGAATAAATGAACTCAATATGGTCGTGAGGGAAAACATTGCACCAGAGGTAAGTCTGGCTTTAGTGCCTTTCTCAAAAACCATTGTTCCAGATAACATACATCAACTTCCAGAAAGGAAGTATGGTAGACCCAAACAGCGTGACATACATAGAGTAGGATTAAAGGCAGACCAAAAAAAAGAAGAATTGTGGGAAAATTTAAGTCCGGAAGAGGAGGAAGAAAAAGAAACAACTACAGATAGAGAGAGTGAAGTATGGCTTACCATAAATGGTATAAAATTAACTCAAAATGATAGAGCTGAAATTAGTGGTGGAGAATGGCTTGACGACAAGGCCATAAATGTAGCTCAGTACCTAATAAAGAAAAAAAAACCACAACTAGATGGTCTAATAGATACACTGATTTTGTCCCATAATGAATTTAAGGCCATAATAAACAATCATGCTGTCCAAATTCACCATGTGGGGGCACATTGGCTCATATCTGTACTCTATAATAGTGCAGTTTATGTGTATGATTCTATGCCGTCTACAACGGTTTGTGACACATTGAAGAAGCAGATAATAAAACTGTATCAGCCTTTATTTCGAGGGGTGAATAAGTCTTTGGATGTGAAAATAATATGTGTGCAGAAACAGAAAGGGGCACAGGACTGTGGTCTGTACGCTATAGCAAATGCCACAGCAATAGCAGAGGGAGTTAACTTGAGAAATTTACAATTTGTTCAAAGCGAGATGCGTTCACATCTTGTGAAATGTTTTGAGATAGGATGTATGTCTATGTTCCCACATGAAATGAAAAACAAATTAAAAAAAAACCTTTGTACTAAAATATCTATGACATTGTACTGCTTCTGCCACCTGTATGAACAACATGAACCCATGGTGGAATGTTACGAATGTAAACAGTGGTTTCATTTTAAATGCGTGGGCATAACACAAAATGATGTACGTGTGAAAACAAAAAAGAGGTTTTACTGTAATGTTTGTAAAAAAGCATAAAAATCATAAATTGCCAAGATTTATCCAGATTTACGCCATAAAAATGTGATGAAGAGTAAAAAGATTTTGTGAAAGGTCTCATTAAACTGCTCAGGTGCTCCTGCTCTCTAATTGTGGTGATAACTCATTGTATTGTTAATATTGTAAAATTGTTAAATTAACATTTTTAATGTTTTATATTTTTGTCATCGTATATTATACAGTTCTGTATATAAAAACATTTTATTTTGTTAATGCTTTTGTTAATATTGTTAATACTGCAGATAATATATAACAGATATATTTTGGTTTATTAGAATCAACATTTTTACAACAGTTTTTTGTTTTCAGGGTTTTTTTTATAGTTTTTTCAAAATGTAGCAAAAGTTTGGTAAACTGTCTTTGTATTGCATACTTCAATTGTATGTTCACAAAAACTGTATTAATTTTTATTTGGTGTGCGTTGGAAGAGAGGTAGTCTTATAGGGCAAGTATATCCCAAACTCTATATTTTGACTGGAAAAGTTGGGGGTCGTCTTATACGCCGGAAAATACGGTAGGTATGTTCCAGCATGAAAATGTTCTTCTATTAATAAAAATGGCCACAGATCCTGACTGTTATTTTTATGAAATAATTA
Organism: Dendropsophus ebraccatus; assembly: GCF_027789765.1. Taxonomy (NCBI): domain Eukaryota; kingdom Metazoa; phylum Chordata; class Amphibia; order Anura; family Hylidae; genus Dendropsophus; species Dendropsophus ebraccatus. The sequence continues at coordinate 184,674,105 of NC_091456.1, forward strand.
TCACTACCGAAAACTAGTAGTTGGTGCACACTCATACAGGACAAAAACAGTCAAAATAATATGAATTAACTTTTTTTTTTTTTACTGCTTGAAAAAAGTTTTTTACAGTGTGCACAAAACTAGATAGATTTCCATTGACTGCTATAATCATCATATCTGATAAGACAGTCCATTTTTGTGGCCATATTTTTTTAGACATAAAAAGAGCATTTTCTGGCTGAAAAATGTAACTGTAGTTAGTACACTACTGTGGACAACACCTCTTGATGCACCATGCTAAAATAAGACATGGCCAAATAACAGGTAAATCTTATATCTGTATTTGTAACAGTCAGTGGGGTAGGAGGGTGGAGGAGTACTGCCATAATTTTAAAATCTCCCACTGTCTCTGCCTGCTTAAAGGGGTTATTCAGCGATACAAAAACATGGCCACTTCAGAGACAGCCTCACTCTTGTCCCCAGTTTGGGTGCAGGTTTTGCTGCTCAGTTCCACTAAAGTGAATGGAGCTTAATTTCAAACTGCACCTGAACTGGAGACAAGAGTTGTGCTGTCTCTGAAAGAAAGTGGCCATGTTTTTGTAGCACTGGATAAACCCCTTTAAATAAATATGTCCTACTTTGACCCACCTACTAAGACAAGGTGATTCTGTAGAATATTTTGATAGGATCGCTGACTAAATGAGTCAAGCTGGCCTGGTGAACCCATAAGGAAATATTAGAAACAGCAATAACCAATTAAAATCATAATAAAAGGCAGAGGTCAAAAGTCAATGTGAAACATGTTAGAGCCTAATCACATGAGCAAAGGGATAAGCCAGGACACAGGCAAATTTCAGAATATAAGGTGGGGGGAGGGAGCTTGTGGAAATCAGATATGATGTCACAGGCATGCTCAGCCAAGGCCGGACACTGCTGTGGCCACTGAATGAGCAGGCCTGTGATGTCATTTCCCATTCCTAGAAACTATATGTGTCAATAAACTACTAGACGAGAATTCTTTGCATATTGCTGGAGTGAACAAGGTGGAACCTTAAAGGGGTTGTCCACCAAAAAATTTTTTCTTTCAAATCAACTGCTGCCATGAAGTGCCAGAGATTTGTAATTTGCTTCTATTAAAAAATCTCAAGCCTTCCAGTACTTATCAGCTGCTGTATGCCCAACATGAAGTTGTATTATTTCCAGTCTAGAGAGCAAGAGAGGTTTTCTATGGGGATTTGCTACTGCTCTGGACAGTTCCTGACATGGACAGAGATTGCAGCAGAGAGCACTGTGTCAGACTGGAAAGAAAACACCACTTCCTGCTGGACACACAGCAGCTGATAAGTACTGGAAGACTTAAGATTTTTTAATAGAAGTGAATTACAAATCTCTGGCACTTTATGGCACCAGTTGATTTGAAAGAAAAATTTTTTTGGTGGACTACCCCTTTAAGGGTAGTTTCACACCTACTGGATCCGCTGCGGATCCAGTAGGTGTGAAACTACCCTAAAGCTTGTTTCACACATGGCTGTTTCTGGAAAACTACCATTGCAGTTCTTGAGCCAAGGCCAGAAGTGGATCCAGTAGGAAGCATAACTATAAGTCCTTCATTTATACTTTCCATTCTATTTTGATCTGCATATGGCTTCGGCACAAAAATGGTAGAGGTGGTTAAAAGAAAAAATACAGTTTAAAACCAGCCTGACAATTTAATAGGGGTTCTCCATGATTAAATGAGAGACAGTCTTGGCTGATGGACAGCTCACTCATTGAATCAGTGACTGCAGTGGTGTCCTGCCCCAGTCACTGACTGACTGAGCAGGTTGTCCATCAACCGTGTCGTGATGTTGGCAGCGCAGCAGATGCCAGAGCCCAGTGAGGGTTTAAAGTGGCGATCAAACTCTGGAGAGGAACAGGGAGACGCAGGTCTGGATGATTTGATATACCCGGCTCTACAGTTTTAAATTTTTAAATAGTAGCCGGACTTCTCCTTTAACCAGTAAAGGGAACTGCACACTGGCAGCAGTGGGATATCAGGCTCTTCCTCAAGCAGGGCTTCATTGAATTTTCTAGTGAGCAGACCAGTGGCTCTGCACTTTCTGAAATATCTAAAGAGTTAAAGTGAAATTCAGCAACTCCATAATCCCGCCAACACCTCCTGGGTATTGTTTTAGTACTAAGACACATTGAAATCATATTCCATGCAGTGATTAAGCTCAGGAGAGATGATACACTCTAGGCATTTCTATACTAACATGCTAGAGCAGGGGTACTCAACAACTTTTAGTGAGGGTCCACTTACCGGTCTATTGTCAGGTGAAGGTCCGAGCTGAACATCATCACTTTGTCACAAACGTTGAACTATTTACATATAGAACTGATGCTTATTAGCGGGAAAACTGGCATTTTTTCTCTCTCACCAGGCCTTTGATATTTGGTACAAAGGGGGTGACTGCCCTGGTAGTGTATAGCCCCCCCCCCCTGTGCGCTCTCCCCCAGTAGTGTATAGCCCCCCCCCCCCCCCGGGCGCTCTCCCCCAGTAGTATATAGCCCCCTGTTGCTCCCCCAGTAGTATATAGCCCCCCTGTGAGCTCTCCCCAGTAGTATATAGCACCCCTGTGCTCTCCCCCAGTAGTATATAGCCCTCTGTGAGGTCCCCCCAGTAGTATATAGCCCCCCTGTGCTCTCCCCCTGTAGTACATAGCCCCCTGTGAGGTCCCCCCTGTAGTATATAGCCCCCTGTGCGCTCTCCCCAGTAGTATATAGCCCCCTCAGTATTATATAGCCCCCTGTGAGGTCCCCCCTATAGTATATAGCCCACCTGTGCGCTCTCCCCTTATAGATGGCCCCCAGCCAAAAAAAACCAAAACAACTCACCTAGCACCTCGTTCCCCGCTGCGGCTGTCTTCTTCTCTTCCCGTCGGTCCGGCCCCTGGCTGATACGCGCTCTCTGGGGATATCCCGGGGATTCCCCAGCAGAGCGCGCACCAGTGACCTCAGTGTACGCCGCCGGCCTGTACTTCCGGGAAGTTCAGGCCGGCAGCGTACACCGAGGTCTGTGGTGCGCGCTCTGCTGGGGAATCCCCGGGACATCCCCAGAGAGCGCGTATCAGCCGGGGGCTGGACCGACACTGCCCCCAGCCCCACAGGCGTACTGACATCTAAGGACAGTACGCCTATGGGACGGGAGGCAGTGCGGTGGGGAGCGGGACCTCCTAACCGCCCCGGGACGGACCGGATCCAGAGCGGTTAGGAGGTCTGACCAGGGGTCCGGACAGCTGGCCTCCGCGGTCTGGGTTCGGACCGCGGTCCGCCAGTTGAGGACCCCTGTGCTAGAGTATATACCCTACAGTGAGAAACTAAGGATAGAGAATACACTAGGAATTTCTATACTAAACATGCTCCAATGCACCCTCTCCAATGAGAGGGTATTCACTATAGCGTATTTAGCATTGAAATGTTTAGTGTATCCTCTCCTCTGAGTCTCTCACTGCAGGGTATACATTCTAGCATGTTCAGTACTGAAATGCCTAGAATTAGTGATAAATGAGTACTAAAATGCTCGGGTGCTCATTTCTTGAGATGAATATCTCCCGATACTCGCATGCTCGTTTCGAGTAACAAACCTCATTTAAGTCTATGCAAAACTTGAGCATTTTTGCAGGGGACCCAAGTTCGGTAGAGGGAAAGTCGTGTGAAAACCTGTCAACCTCAGAAAATGATAGAAACACAACGGAAATGGACAGGAAACAGCAGGGGCAGCATGTATGCATGCCTCTGAGGCTGCCTAATGGCACCATTATGGCTAATTCTGTGCAACAGCCTGGTTAAAACAGAGGTAGGCATATGGACCACCCAAAAACTCAGCCTGACACAGCATGGCAGTAAGAACACAGGGAACCATTAATACAGAGGTAGCATATGATGAACCACCCAAAAACTTGGCCTGACACAGCATAGCGGTGAGGACACATGGAACCATTAAAATGGAGGTAGAATGTGAAACAAACAAAAATTTAGCCTGACACAGCATAGTGGTGGCTGCAGCTATACACTCTGTGACCAGGGCCATATTTGCCACTAGGCACCCGTGGTCCGGTGCCTAGGGCGGCGCCCTGCGGAAGGCGGCACCCGCAGGACAGATTTTTTTATTTTATTTTATTTTTTTTCTTATCCCACTCCACTGCCCGTCGCTGATGTCCGCGCGCGCGGGGGGGGATGGTGATGGGTCGGCCAGGGTGGCAGCCGGGTGACAGGGATGGAGGCAGGCTTGGAAGTTCCTCTCTAATGCAGCGCCGGGGTGAGCTTCCGCCACAGTCAGCCTCTGTAAGACACATACCAGAAGCTTAAAGCTGCGGCCCCGCGCTGCCCGAACTCCTGCTCGGCAGCGGCGCAATGACGTCACATCATGTACGCTGCCTAGCAGGGGAGTTCGGGCGCCGCTGGGCCGCAACTGTGAGCTTCCGGCGTGTGTGGTACAGAGGCTGACTGTGACGGAAGCTCACCCCGGCGCTGCTTCAGAGAGGAACTTCCAATACTGCCTCCGTCCCTGTCGCCCGGCTGATCCCCCTACCCCCTGCCTGTCACCTCAGCTGCCCCCCATATTCTCCCCCTGCCACCCTCCCATCTTCCCCCCTCCTGCCCCCCCAGCTGCCCCCCTCATCTTCTCCCTCCTGGCCCCCCATATTCTCTCCCTGCCACCCTCCCATCTTCCCCCCCAGCTGCCCCCCTCATCTTCTTCCCCTCAACCCCAGCTGCCCCCCCATCTTCTCCCCCTGCCATCCCAGCTTCCCCTTAACTTCTCCCCCTGCCCCCCCAATCTTCTCCCCTGCCATCCCAGCTGCCCCCAATCTTATCCCCCTGCCACCCCAGCTGCCCTCCCATCTTCGTCCCCTGCCCCCGATGATCTCCCCCTGCCACCTCAGTTGCCTCCCATCTCCTCCCCCTGGCCCCCTCAGCTGCCCCCATCTTCTCCCCTGCCATCTCAACTGCCCCATCTCCTCCCCCTGCCCCCCTAAGCTGCCCCCCATCTTCTCCCCTGCCATCTCAACTGCCCGCCATCTTCTCCCCTGCCATCCCAGCTAAACCCCCCTGCCCCCATCTTCTCCCCCTGCCCCCCAATCTTCTTCCTTGCTATCCCAGCTGCCCCCAGTCTTCTCCCCCTACCACCCCAGATGCCCTCCTATCTTCTCCCCCTGCCCCCAATGATCTCCTCCTGCCATCCCAGCTGCCCCATCTTCTCCCCCAGCCACCCCTAGCTGCTCCCCCTCCCCATTGCCCCAGCTGCTCCCCCTGTACCCCAGCTGCTCCCCCTGTTGCCAAGCTTCTCCCATTCACCCCAGCTGCTCCCCCTGTTCCCCAGCTTCTCCCCCTCCCCATCGCTCCAGCTGCTCCCTCTGTTCCCCAGCCGTGCCAGGGTATACACCTTGCATGTAACCTGCCAGTGCCGAGATGGAGGGGGCATGGAGGGGGGGGGGGGGGGTCTCAGCATGCAAAGTGCCTAGGGCAGCATGAACTCTAAATACAGGCCTGTCTGTGACACCCCCTTACACAGTGCAATCACTAGTGAGATTAGATATGCCTTGAGTATGAAATACAGAAGTAAGTAAATACACTGGTGTTCAGTGTCACACTAGGATTTGGAGGCTGTCGTATAGAGTCTGTGTGTAAGTGGTGGTCTGTGGTCTATGGCACCTGGGCATCGTCGGCGTTTTTGTGCTGGGGGCTTGTGTCTTTATGTACCACATGGTGATTTTGCATGAATAAAGGAAAGCAATTTTGAACTTACATCAGAGCCTGCTGGATCATCTGTTTTTTCCTCTCCTCTGAGCCATCCTCTCCTTTGAGGCTCTCACTGTAGGGGAAACATTCTAGCATCTTCAGTACTGAAATGGCTAGAATGAATCCTCTTCTCTGAGTATATCCTCTCCTCTGAGTTTCTCACTGTAGGGGATACATTCTAGCAGTTTCACTACTGAAGATGCTAGAATGTATCCTCTCCTTTGAGGCTCTCACTGTAGGGGAAACATTCTAGCATGTTCAGTACTAAAATGGCTAGAATGTATCCTCTCCTCTGAGTATATCCTCTCCTTTGAGCCTCTCACTGTAGGGGAATACATTCTAGCATCTTCAGTAGTGAAACTGCTAGAATGTATCCCCTACAGTGAGAAACTCAGAGGAGAGGATATACTCAGAGAAGAGGATACATTCTAGCCATTTCACTACTGAAGATGCTAGAATGTATCCTCTACAGTGAGAAACTCAAAGGAGAGGATACATTCTAGGCTCTACCCTTCTCTGTCTCTCCATTTCCTGCTATCTCTGTATACCTCCCCCTATATACCTCTCCCCCTTATACCTGTTAAGCAAACATGTTGTTATGGGATGACATGAAGCCTGTGCAGGAATATCATATACAGTTCATGCCCTTCAGTTACACATACAAGCACCCAGCTTTCCCAGGTAGCAGAGTTGTGCAAATAACAGTCAGTAATAGACAGATATATGTGAGGTAATTCCATGTAGGAAAAAGAGGACTTGCCTGTGTGAGGAAACAGCAGTATATTGTAGCTGGGAAGGTGCACAGCCATTCAGAGATTCCCTCAGCATGAGCATGTGATCAGTATCCCAGACTGCCTGGTTATTGGCCAGCAAGCACCATGTGACTAGCAGGCCAATCAGAAGTGACAGGACAAGTGATGCAAATTGGCCATGAGGCAGGGGGATGGTTTACAAGCCAGGACAGAGAAGTGACTGCACACTGACAGGCTGACACAAAATGGCGGCACACTGACAGGCTGACACAAAATGGCTGCACACTGACAGGCTGACACAAAATGGCGGCACACTGACAGGCTGACACAAAATGGCGGCTCACTGACAGGTTGACACAAAATGGCTGCACACTAACAGGCTGACACAAAATGGCGGCATACTGACAGGCTGACACAAAATGGTGGCAGCTAGAGATAAGAGGGGACACAAAATGGATGCAGCTACAGATAAGAGGGGTCACCAGTAATAGAAAAAATAGAAACTACAGAACTTCCTGGGCAGCAGCTGAGAGCAGAAAAGTGGCTGAAAACAGCAGAACAGATTAAGCATCCCTATGTGATTAATGTATATGCTGGGGAAAGGAAGAGAAGTGTGGGTAAATGTTTTTTTTTAGTGAATTACTCCTTTAACCTCTTACGTACCCGTATGTCATATGTCCGGAAGAGGTGTTCAGAGCGGGGCCACGCGGCGATCCCTGGTGCCGCGTGTAGCCCGGGACCGCGGCTATTAGCGGCCACGGTCCGATCTCCGTGCCCGCTAATAAGGTAGTTGGATGCAGCTGTCAAAGTTGACAGCTGCATCCGATTACCTTCCGGAGCCGTTCCCTGGTGTCTAGTGGCGGAGATCACTCCTCTGGGACAACTTGTCTGGTGTCGGCCGGGGTCCGCTCCAAGATGGCGCTGACCCCGGCTCGGCACTCGTTTGTTTTCGGCTGCAGCAGCCGAAAGCAAACGAGTGCCAATCTCAATGAGAGATCAGAGTGTATATACTAGAAGTCCCCCAGGGGTAATAACGCTAACCCCAGGGGGGGAATAACCCTAACCCCAGGGGGGAATAACCCTAACCCCAGGGGGGAATAACCCTAACCCCAGGGGGGAATAACCCTAAGTAAATAAATAAATAAACATGTTTGCTATCGCCGCGTGCGTAATCGCACGGTAAACGGCGTAAGCAAAAAATCCCCAAAAAATATAATAAAAAGCGATCAAAAAGTCGTATATGCGCAATCAAGGTACTGATAGAAAGAACACATCATGGCGCAAAAAATGACACCTGACACAGCCCCATAGACCCAAGGATAAAAGCGCTATAAGCATGGGAATGGAGCGGTTTTTAAGGAACATATATTTGTTAACAATGGTTTGAATCAGATAAAAGAAAAGTTATACATGTTATATATCGTTGTAATCGTAACAACTTGAGGAACATGCATAACAAGTCAGTTTTACCCCAGGGTGTTTTTTACCACACATTGAATTTTTTTTCCGGTTTCGTAGTATACTTTATGAAAAAATTCAGCCTGTCATTGCAAAGTACAATTAGTGGTGCAAAAAATAAGGGCTCATGTGGGTTTCTAGGTGGAAAAATGCAAGTGCTATGGCCTTTTAAGCACAAGGAGGGAAAAACGAAAATTGGCTCCGTTCTTAAGGGGTTAAAGGATTAATGAGGGGTTCCTAGAGGTCAGACCCCGACCAATCATCAGGTGATGGTATATGTTAGTTATACCCCTTCACAAGATAATAACCATTTAATGGAATTCTACTAAATAATTAATGGTCACCAAGAAATTAATGAAGAGTTAATCCCCGGAGCTCTATAACCAGATATAACATTGGATATACAACTGGGCTCGACAGGTGGAGTACATACAACTATTTATAACCCCGACATTGCTCACTGCACATTTGAAGTCAAGTGCATAGACCCAGCCGGCTGCTGAGATATTAGTCACAGCCCTTGCTTCACGATGTTTGAGCCGTGTAATGGGCTCAGTAGACAAGCACCGATCATTTCTCACTTATCTGGAATATTGGGCCGTGTAATACGCCCCTTAATCCAGGTCACTGCCTTCCTGGACAGTAACTCCCACTCATCCTTCTGTGCCGCGCAGTTACTATGAAGGCACATGACAGCCAGATGTGTTGCCTGGAAATTCTTTGGAAGAAGAGGAGAAGAATATGAGGATGTGATACCAAATACTCAAGTAGTCGGCTCATGCAGGTTTCACATTCATTTACACACTTTACCCTTAGGCGACCCTGGACGTACCCGTATATCCAGGGCCTCCTCCATGTGTTCAGAGCGGGGCAGCTCTGAGCCATAAGAGAAACAGATTGCTGAACTCAGGGAGAACAGCCAAACGACAACACTGCCGGCTGCTAGTGAAAGCGCTCAGTGCAGTGAAGTCCTAGGTGCATTGCCCCCTGGGAAACATGAATATGCAAAAGAGGAGCCATGGAGCCTCACTGAAGAGTCAAAACACAGGACTAGCCAGATATCCCTCCAGGAAGGACCCAGCCAAGGGGCAGCTCTTGTTAGAAAACCACCAAAACCCCCATATTAAGGGATATCTGGCTAGTCCTGTGTTTTGAGACTCTTCAGTGAGGCTCCACGGCTCCTCTTTTGCATACTAAGGGTAGAAAGTCATTGTTACATAGTAAGGTTGAAAAAAGACAAGAGTCCATCAAGTTCAACCTACAGAAACCCTACTGTGCTGAAGGCAAAATCCCCTATGAGGCAAATGACAATTGCTCCATCATAGGGAGAAAAATTCCTTCCAGACTCCAATGGCAATCAGAATAAATCCCTGGATCAGCATCCTATGACATGCTATCTAATTCCCATACCTTGTAATATTATAATTTTTAAGAAAAGCATCCAGGCCTCCCTTGTACTGTACATATATAATAAATCAGCCATGACCATATCATGTGGCAGAGAGTTCCACAGTCTCACTGCTGTTACAGTAAAGAATCCTTGTCTGTGCTGATGGTGAAGCCTTCTTTCGTCTAGACGAAGAGGATGCCACTTTGTCATGGTTACAGACCTAGGAGTAAGTAGATCACTACAAAGATCTCTGTACTGTCCATTCATATATTTGTACTGTACGTTGTGATCAGATCGCCCCTAAAACGTCTTTTTTCTAAACTAAATAACCCCAAGCTTGATAACCTGTCCTGGTACTGTAACCCACCCATTCCCTTAATGACCTTGGTTGCCCTCCTCTGCACCCGCTCCAGTTCAGCTGTGTCCTTCTTATAAACCAATGTCCAAAACTGTACACGGTATTCCATATGTGGTCTGACCAGTAATTTGTAAAGAGGCAAAACTACAGTATGTTCTCATCTTTAGCATCTCGGCCTCTCTTGATGCATCCCATAATTTTATTATTATTTTATAGCCTCGGCAGCTGCTTCCTGGCACTGATCACTATAGATGAGCTTACTGTTCACCAATACCCCCAGGTCCTTTTCGAAAGCAGTTTTACCCAGTGTTTTATTATTTAGCACATAACTGTACTTATTATTTCCACGGCCCAAGTGCATAACCTTACATTTATCCACATTAAACTTCATTTGCCATTTCTCTGCCCAAGCCTCCAGCTTCTCCAAATCTCTCTGTAATATTATATTATCCTCCTCTGTGGTGATTCTACCCAGTGTGGTATTTTACCCAGTTTAGTATCATCTGCAAATATGGAGATTTTACTCTGTAGCCCCTCTACAGGTCATTAATAAATATATTAAAAAGAAGACCAGACACTGACCTCTATGGTACCCCACTAGTAACTGAGACCCATAGACAGACAGAGACAACACTATTTACACATATAGCAGATTTAGGTTAAAAGAAGCAGATGTAGATTCAGCTTAGTGCAGATTACATTTAGTGGCAGCTATAATATTTCCATTTTGGGGGGAGCTCATGGCCGCCCAAAACAGACATGTACTTTCTGTACCCAATGACCTTCTGCTGAATTTATGTCAAGATTAGCACAAAACAATGCAAAACCGCTGCATTGTTATTTACATAAGTAATAATTTTACTGCAGTAGGGAAGTCACTCAGCAATGTTTCTGCAGACTCTGCAGAGCCTTACACATGTGACTATGACATCACCACAGGTCCTAAAGAGTCTACAGAGCACTATAGAAGAAGGGTGACCAATCTGGGGTGACAGGGTGCAGGGTGGCTAGTATTGGGTAAGGGGGTGATCTGTTTGGAATGAGAAAGTGTAGATAAACCAGTCTGGGGTGAGGGGGGTGCAGGGTAACATTATCCTAAAATAAGACACCCCACCTACTCTACCCTATAAACCTAAAGTAAGGCACCCCCCGCCGCCACCCAGGACTCACCTAATCCCCTCGTGGACTTCCAAAACTGGCACAGCAGGAAGCCTGGTCCAGGGCCCCTGCATCCTCCGCGCCGTATGACTGACCCACCGCTGACCTGCCGCACGCCTGACCCACCGCTGACCTGCCGCACGCCTGACCCACCACATGTCTGACCCACCGCTGATGGTGAGTATTCCAGGGAGGTCCGGGGAGGATGTCTTATTTCTCTCTCTCTGCCCCCCCCCCCCCCTCCGGCTGGGGGGAGAGAAATAAGACATCCCTTGAAAATAAGACATAGGGGGAGATTTATCAAACATGGTGTAGAGTAGAATTGTCTTAGTTGCCCCTAGCAACCAATCAGATTCCACCTTTCATTCCTCACAGACTCTTTGGAAAATGAAAGGTGGAATCTGATTGGTTGCTAGGGGCAACTGAGAGAGTTTCACTTTACACCAGTTTGATAAATCTCCCCCATAGTGCCTATTTGGGGGGAAAAAAATATAAGGCACCATCTTATTTTCGGGGAAACATGGTAGTGTGTAGTGAGGGAAGTGACCTTTCTGGGGTGAGAGAGGGCAGGTTGACCAGTCTGGGTTGACAGTAGGGTGACTAGTCTGAGGCATGAGAGGGGGGGGGAAGGTGACCAGTCAGTGTTTAAGTATGTAGGCGTGAAATTTTAAAAACAAGTAATCTGGAAAAATGACTAATGTGCACAGTGCTGTGTGATAGTCATTCTTCACAAAACCATATAGGAACTTTACATAATATTGTGTTACAACAAGTGTATGTTTGGGGGAGGAGATCTTTGTCACCAGCCCGGGGCCCATAGTGCAATAATTCGTCACTGATCACATTATTGTTTCGTTTTCTCCTTTCACCCTTCATTTAATTTTATTTGTCTTGCTGAAAAGCGTAGGACAAAGCAGACGGCAACATGTACCTCCATGTGCATACAGTACTGTCAGATATCTCAGCAAGTCAACTGCACTCAGGATAAAATAAAAACGCCGTCATACGCTAGGTTTTACTATGTGAAAATGACGGCCGTCTATCATAATAATGACCGTCATTGCGTAAACAGTGGCCATTATTTTTTACATAGTGTGAACCTAGCCGAAGGCAGGGAAAGGCGACTGTCTCGTAATGCTGACGGTCGCAAAAAATGATTATTATTTGTGACCGTTAATATTATGAGATGGCTGTAATATTATTGAATGACTAGGTTCCCACAGTGGGGACATAAGCATATCTGTGAGTGCCTAGTCCTCTTCTACATGATAATTGGTAAATAGTAGAAATAAGCAGAAGTACAAAACTCTTTATTATTAGTACTTTACATGCTAGGGCTATGTTCACACACAGTAAAATAAAGGCAAATTGACACAGTATAATAGGTATAAAACATGGCTATATTTTGAATCTGTGTTACATTATACTCTATGGAAAAACAGACATCTGTGCACACATTGTAAAAAAAAATACAATAAATACTGCCGTGTTTTACTGTGTGTGACAGCGGTTCCCAACCGGGGTGCCGCAGCACCCTGGGGTGCCGGGAGAACCCGCCAGGGGTGCCACGGGATCCCGGTGGGAAATGCGACACTGTCCCTTTAATATCCCTAGAAGCTGCGGCCGTGCAGCTTCTAGGGATATACTGATCGGTTTGATGTTCCGCCCGCTCACACAGTGAGCAGGTGGAACATTCATTTGAGAAGAATGTAGGAGCAGGACCTGTCAGCGTCCTGCTCCGACATTCACTCCCATAGGCCACTAGCACTTCATGCCAGCAGCCTATGGGACTCCGGGACGTGACCTCTGTGGCAGGCGTGATGATGTGACGTCATCACACCTGCTGGAGGTCCCGTCCCCGCGGCTCACAAGATGGAGCCCGAAGAGATGAAGAGCAGCCACACAGCCCAGATTAGGTGAGTAGGATGTTTTTTTTTATGTATAGGTGGGGGCACAGCATGCAGGGGCCATTTATACAGAGGGGGCAGCATGGGGGAGAGGCAGAGCAGGGAAAGGGCACAGCATGGGCATTATTACTATATGGGGGGGTACAGCATGGGCATTATTACTATATGGGGGTGCACAGCATGGGCATTATTACTAAATTGGGGGCACAGCATGGGCATTATTACTATATGGAGGGCAAAGCATGGGCATTATTACTATATGGGGGGTACAGCAGGAGGCATGATCACTATATTGAGGGCACAGCATGGGCAGTTTGGGAGCCTATAAGAGGGAGAAAGGGAAGCAAGCTGCTAGAAATGTGCAGAACCTAATATGTGTGCCTGGCAGGTTCTGAAGAGATGAAACGTAGCTGCAAGAAGTCATCACGGAGGTCTGGACCAGATGGAGAGGAAACGGAGAGTAACATCTCGGATCAAAGAAGACGTCACCTGTGAGTCCCTGAATGGCAGTTTTTATATTGTGTAGAACATTATTTGGTAGGGGTGCCCCGAGCTAAATTTTTTTTCTAAGGGGTGCCCCGAGGTGGAAAAGGTTGGGAAGCACTGGTGTGTGAGCATATGCAAAGAAGGGGTCCGTGGAGCCTCAGTTGCGAGTCTCAAAACACGGGAATAGCCAGATATCCCTCTCTCCAAAGAAGAAAGCCTGTTGCCAAGGGGTGCCTCCCAGTGGGGAGAGCACCAAACCACCCTGATACGTAGCCTCTCAAGTCCCCACTCTGTTGCGACCATTGGGACATAAATAGGGAAACACCAGGGTGGCCCCTTTGAGTCAAAGTCTAACTCTGTTGCGAGTGTAACAACATAAGACAAGGGTTACCAAGGCTAGGCATCCACCCACAGACTGCAGTTTTGGGGCCTCCCTGTGGATGAATGCCTAGCCTTGGTGACCCTTGCCTTATGTCCTTACACTCACAACAGAGTTAGACTTTGTCATACATAATATTAGGAATATATATACATTTACATATATGATCAGAAAGGGCATTTAAACAAATCACGGCAGAACTGCAGCAGGGAGGCCATACAACAATGTTTCTACAGACTCTACAGAACCTTAGACATGTGACTATGATGTCATCACAGGTCCTGCAGACTCTGCAGAGCACTATAGAGAAGGAGGAGGACAGTATTCAGGCGTTTCAGAAAGGGACAGTGAGGCTACTCTTGGGTAAGACGGAGGGCAAGTTGACCAGTCTGAAGGGAAGGAGGGAGGTTGGCGACATCTATTCTTGGCTGAGCAGATCAGGATGTGCTCGTCATTAAGGTATTTAATAGGGTTATCCAGTGCTTTAAAAAACATGGCTGCTTTCTTCCAGACAAAGCACCACTCTCGTATCCAGTTCAGGTTTGGTTTGCAATTAAGCTCCATTCACTTCAATGGAACTGCGTTACATCCAGATTGGAGACAAGAGCAGTGCTGTCTCTGGAAGAAAGTGGCCAAGTTTTTTGTAGTGCCGAAAACCCCTTTTAAGTGCCAAACTTGAAGTGAAAGAAACTTGACAATTGTGCACAGTACTGCGTGTCACAAATCTTTACATATAATGTTATTCATCCCTGTGAACATCACTTTAGAGCTGCTGTAGTTACATTGGAGACTGGGAGGGGGCAAGCCTTGTGAACAGCCCGGGGACCAATGTGCACTTAATGCATCGCAAATCATGTTAAAAACTCACGGCTGCACCTTTGTTTTCTCCTTTCACTCTTCCATTAATCCTATAGTCCTCTTCTACATGTGTGAATTGTAAAATCAACCATAGAGAACACAATGGTTCTACAGATGTCAAAACATAAGTGATGTAATTGTGGGTAAGGAGTTGGAAGATAAGAATATATATGACAATGTTCTAAATGACGGTTATCTGAACAACCATATCACAACAATATTACTGCTGCTATCCAATGTAATGTACTTCCTGTATGTTTAAACTTTTGGTAAAAATAATAAAAATTATATAATAAAAGGGAATACACATATATATATATATATATATATATATATATATATATATATATATATTGGCATGCTGGGCTGTATATATAATGGTATGCTGGGCTGTAAATATATATAATGGTATGCTGGGCTGTGTATATATATATATATAATGTTATGCTGGGCTGTATATAATGGTATGATGGGCTGTATATATAATGGTATGTTGGGCTGTATATATAATGGTATGCTGGGCTGTATATATATATATATATATATATATATATATATATAATGGTATGTTGGGCTGTATATGTATATAATGGTATGCGGGGCTGTATATATAATGGTATGCTGGGCTGTATATATATATATATAATGGTATGCGGGGCTGTATATATATAATGGTATGCTGGGCTATATATATATAATGGTATGCTGGGCTATATATATATATATATATATATATATATATATATAATATATTTATGTATGTAATGGTATGCTGGGCTGTATATATATAATGGTATGCTGGGCTGTATATATATATATATATATATATATATATATATAGTATGCTGGGATGTGTATATATATATATATAATGGTATGTTGGGCTGTATATGTATATAATGGTATGCGGGGCTGTATATATAATGGTATGCTGGGCTATATATATATAATGGTATGCTGGGCTATATATATATATATATATATATATATATATATAATATATTTATGTATGTAATGGTATGCTGGGCTGTATATATATAATGGTATGCTGGGCTATATATATATATATATATATATATATATATAAATAGTATGCTGGGATGTCTATATATATATATATATATATATATATATAATGGTGTGCTGGGCTGTAGATCTATAAATATAATGGCATGCTGGGCTGTATATATATATATATATATATATATAACGGTATGATGGGCTGTATATATACAGTATAATGGTATGCTGGGCTGCAGATATATATAATGGTGTGCTGGGCTGTAGATATATATAATGGAATTCTCATATATATATATATATATATATATATATATATATATATAATGGTATGCTGGGCTATATATACATATATATATATATATATATATATATATATATATAATGGTATGCTGGGCTGTATATATAATATATATATATATATATATATATATATATATATATTGGGATGTTGGGCTGTGTATAGATAGATAGATAATGGTATGCTGGGCTGTATATACTGTATAATAGTGTGCTGGGCTGTATTTATATATTGGTATATAGATTACAAAACAACTATACAAAGTCTGGAGCTGCAACAATACCAATAGCTCCTTACATAATCTTACACTATCATTGAGTGCTAATAGGACATTGGAAGACAGGCGGCCATATTTTTTTTCCAGCTACATGCTAATGAAAACGACCACTTTGAATACACATACTGTGGAGTAATATTATATAGACAGCCTTAAAGAACAGCACTATCTTCTGGACTAAAGTGGAATTACCCTACACTTATATATTTCTACAACAGCACCATCTTCTGGTCTAAAGTGATATTACTGTACATTTATATACAGTATTTCTACAACAGCACCATCTTCTGGTCTAAAGTGATATTACTGTACATTTATATACAGTATTTCTACAACAGCACCATCTTTTGAAATAAAGTGGTATATGTCCCTGCATTAACACTCTTATACAGCAGCGCCACCTCCTGGAGTAAAGCAGTATATACTTCTGCATTAATATCTTCATACAACAGCATTACCATCTGGAATAAAACCCCTTATATAAAAGTACCATCTTCTGGAATAAAATGAAATAATTATCTCTGTACTAAAGCCGAATATAACATCATCACATTCTGGTCTAATAAAGGTCCTATCTTTGCATTATTGGAATGCTGAACATCATATTAACAATATCCTAAGTTCTCTCAAGCATTTTTAAAGAAAACTAATTCACGTCCTCTCTTTTAAATACCCCTTGAAACTACCTACTCTAATTTTTTCGGAATCTCACACAGAAATCCTACTTTTACCGTTTACAGTATTAGGCTATGTTCACACAATGTACCTTTTCGTAAAAGTACAGCCGTTGTTGCAATTGGCAACAACAGCCATACTTTTTACGAAAATCTGCTTTGCTTTGTCTTCTATGGAATCCCGTCCGGAGCGTATACACATAGTATACGATCCCGCCGGGATCTCTTGGGGCACCGTAGAAAACTAACATGTCAGTGAAAACCCTGTCAGTGCACACTATGGAGCGTGCGGCTCCGGCTGCTCGCTCCATAGTGTGCAGTGGGGAGTTCTGATGCGGGCGCGCATGGATGCGCCCGCATCAGAACTCTGTGGCTGCAAAGATCATCCAGCCGGGATGATTTTTTCAGAACGGGTCACTGAACGGCTGGTCTCTTACATAGTCTGACCATAGCCTTAGGGTAGCTTCACACGTACCACATCTGCAGCGGATTGACGCTGCGAGTTTTCAGCGAAATCCACTTCCAATCCTGGTAGTGTGAAGTTCAATAGGGTTACATCCCCGCAGCAGAATTTTTATTTCGCTGCGAGTATGTAACCCGGCCCCTTTAACCCCCTGCCGCCCGCAGCATACAGCCCTGTGTCAAATTGGCGTGGCCTAGATTGTCTATTCCCTAGGCTTGCACTGCCTCTCCGTCCCTCCTCCCCACCCTCATCATTAGGGATGCCCCTAGAACACTTTCTCCTATTCATCACCTGTGTGAACACTGCACATGAGCTGGATCGTTAAGGCACAGTGTTTCAGGTGTTAATAGGAAAAATCCTGCTTTCCTAGTGATGAGGAGGGCGGAAAGGAGGGGCGTCACAATCCTAGGCAATACACATTCTAGACCACGCCTATTTGACACAGGGCTGCAAGTTTAAAAGTTGTTTTTAGGACACTAACTGCATCACCTGCCGAACGGACCCCAGGACAGATCTTGGATTAAAAGCAGCTATCCAAAGGTACAAGTGGTTTGGGGGGGGTCAGATTGTGGGTACAGAGTCGCTTCAATATTAGCTGTATAGTATAGTATTACTGTGTATAAGTAGATGTCTCCCCCTAGTGCATCCCTTCTGTCTCTGCACAGAGAGAATTTCCATGTCTATGTTGGTAATGCTTTTTTTGTCACAGTTGACATAGTTTTTGGCAAACAAAACTTGTGCTTTGTTTTTTAATATTTAACTACAAGGAAGGACCCATCACCAGCAATGTTTTTTTGTCATTACTGTAACTATACTACAGTTATTACTAGGATGTGACCAATACAAAGAATTATTTTGTGGTTGGTATTACTATAATCTCAGGGACAAGCCAAGCCTTCGTGCTCGGTCTAGAATAGCACACGATCATTGGCTTTAAAGGGAACCAATCACCCCGAAAATCAATGTAAAGATAAGGATATGTGCTGATAGATCACCCAGCACACTTCCCAAATATGCCCCTGTAACCTCTGTGCCCCCCTCAATGAGACAGTAATCTTACTTTCTTCTTGTCACGCGCTGTATGTAAATTTTTGCTAACTAGTCCGGGTGGGCGTATGTAGTCCTGGTGGGCGTATGTAGTCACGGTCCGTAGGCGTATCTACTCACGGTCCGGGGGCGTATGTAGTCGCGGTCTTCGGCTGTAATCACGCCCAGAGGGGCGTGATTCGGCGGCTTGCGGTCCAGTGACGTCATCCGGCGGCTTGCGTTCCGCGTCGCGGCCGCGCCGACGTGTTCGGGAACCCGCGCATGCGCAGTACGGCGGGAGACGACGCTGACGTACTGCGCATGCGCGGGTTCCCGAACACGTCAGCGCGGCCGCGACGCGGAACGCAAGCCGCCGGATGACGTCACTGGACCGCAAGCCGCCGAATCACGCCCCTCTGGGCGTGATCACAGCCGAAGACCGCGACTACATACGCCCCCGGACCGTGAGTAGATACGCCCACGGACCGTGACTACATACGCCCACCAGGACTACATACGCCCACCCGGACTAGTTAGCAAAAATTTACATACAGCGCGTGACAAGAAGAAAGTAAGATTACTGTCTCATTGAGGGGGGCACAGAGGTTACAGGGGCATATTTGGGAAGTGTGCTGGGTGATCTATCAGCACATATCCTTATCTTTACATTGATTTTCGGGGTGATTGGTTCCCTTTAAATCCCAATCTTAATGTTTGAGCTAAAAAATCACTCTAGACTTGAAAGTTGGCTTCAGATTCCAAAAATGCCCCCTTGTTTGGTCTTGAACATTGCACAAAACTCGATTGTTAGCTGCTAACCCGATCTTGATGTTTAATGTTGAAAATCACACGAGACCAAATTGTTGGCTTTGGATTCTGTATGAGCCAACATTTTTTATCTAAAGCATTCCAGGAGACATGATCATTGGCTTTGAAACTCTGTTCAATGTTTGATCTTGAACATTGCATGGTACTCAACAGTGTGCTTCAAATCCTAGACGAGCCCCCGTTTGGCTCTAAAAAGTCACATTAGGCTTGATCGTTGTCTTTGAATCCCAGTCTCTTTGATCTTGAAAATCACACAGGCACAAGATCCCAGAAGGGCCCACGTTTAGTCCCAATTATCAATCGTTAAAATCATTACCTAGTCTCAATGTATGAGCTTGAAAATCACACAAGACTCGATTGTTGGACAAACTCAATGTTTGATCCCGAAAATCACATGAAACTTGATTGTTGGCATTGACATTCTGTATGGGCCTACATGTTTAGTCTCAAACATCGCACAAGATTTGATCGCTGCCGTCAAATTCCAGTCTTCCTGTTTGATCTTGAAAATCACACCAGACTCTGCTACTTCTGGTTCCTGAAAGAACCCCATGTTTCTTTACAAATAGCTACAAGACTTGATTGTAAGGACTGGAGTTGTGGTTCAGCTGTACCACTGCTAGCGATGACGTAAGCTGCACCAGGAAGCGGAGTCTAAGGGGCTGCTGGTCTTTACTAGTGCCCATCACAAGGTGGGATGGACTTACTGTGGAAAGGTGACTACCCCTGGCTTGGCTTTCTAGCGGTTGGCTGGAGACACGTAAGTGGGCTGGAACACAGCAGGACTCATGGCTGGAATCACAGGAAGCACAGGCAGCAAGAAACACGGGCAGGAATCACGGGTGAGCTGGACCACTAGGAAGCATGCAGAGGCTCCAAAAATGAATGTCAGTACAGGTGCAGTATTTATAGGGAAGGTGATTGGTGCATTAACCAATAAGGGACGCACTGTCCTTTAAATATGTGACAGCCAGCATGCATGCACCCTAGGAGGAGGGGATGAGTGTGCCGGCCAGGATGGCGGGGAGCAGGAAGGCACCGAAGGGGGCCGAAGAGGAAGCATCACCGGGCCCGGGCAAGTTAGCACTGGCGACTGCAGAGGATGGAGGACAAGATGTTTGACCTTAAAAATCAAAGGAGATTCAATCATTGGCTTCAGATTTTGGCGGAGCCCCTATGTTTGGTCTGAAATATCACATGAGACCTGATTGTTGGCTTCAAATCCCAGTCTAGATGTTTTAACTTGAAAATCGATTATTGGCTTTGGATTCCATATGAGCCCACATATTCTGTACCTAAAATAACATGAAACTCGATGGTTGGCATTGAATTCCACCTTTGATGTTTAATCTAAAAATATGAGATTTCATATAAACTTACATGTTCTCAAGCATAAAAGCACACTTAATCGTTGGCTTCGGACCCTGGTCTTGATGTTTGATATTGAAAACCACATGGCACTTGATCGTTTGTTTCAGATCCCGGACGAGCCCCCATGTTTGGTCTCAAACATCACATAAGACACAAAAACAAGGGGACACAGTCAGAGGTTAGTTTGGGGTAAGAGTAGAAGCAAATATTACTTTATTGAAAGAGTAGTAGATGCTTCCAGCAGATGTGGTAGAAAAATCTTCAATTACTGAATTTAACCCCTTATGGTCAAAGCCTATTTTCGTTTTTGCGCTTTTGCTTATTCCATTTTAAGTTTAAAAGTCCATAGCGCTTGCATTTTTTCACCTAGAGACGTATATGAGCGCTTATTTTTTGCGAAACCAATTGTACTTTGCAATGACAGGCATTATTTTTCCATAACATATGCTGCGAAACCGGAAAAAAATCATTTGCGCTGTCAAATTGAAAAAAAAAATGAATTTGTTTTGATTTCGGGGAGTTTTGCATTTACGCCGTCCGTCCTATGGTAAAACTGACTTGTTATGCATGTTCCTCAAGTCGTTACGATTACTATGATATATAACATGTATAACTTATATTGTATCGGATGGCCTGTAAAAAATTCAATCCATTTTTAACAAATATACGTTCCTTAAAATCGCTCCATTCCCAGGCTTATAGCGCTTTTATCCTTGGGTCTATGGGGCTGTATGAGGTGTCAGTTTTTGTGCCATGATGTGTTCTTTCTACCGGTACCTTGATTGCGCATATACGACTTTTTGATCGTTTTTTTATTAAATTTTTTCTGGATTTGATGCGACCAAAAATGCGCAATTTTGCACTTTGGAATTTTTTTGCGCTGACGCCGTTTACCGTGCGAGATCAGAAATGTGATTAATTAATAGTTCGGGCGATTACGCGCGCGGCGATACTAAATATGTTTATTTATTTATTAATTTATATTTATAAAATGGGAAAAGGGGGGTGATTTGGACTTTTATTAGGGGAGGGGATTTTTTTATTAATAAAAACACTTTTTTACTTTTTTTTTTACTGTAACTAGAAGCCCCCCTGGGGGACTTGTATATAGACAGCACTGATCTCTCATAGAGATCAATGCTGTGTATATACACAGCAAAGATCGATTAGATCGGTCATAGATTACTATGGCCTGCTGCAGGCCATAGCAATCTATTGCCGAGCCGGGATCAGCGTCATTCCGACGCTGAGGCCCGGCACGGGCAGAAGAACGGATCTCCCCCCCGCGATCGCATCGCGGGGGGGAGATCCGTCCCACTAGACACCAGGGACGTGAGGTCTGAAGCCTCTAAGTGCAGCTGTCAGGTTTGACAGCTGCACTTAGAGGCTTAATTAGCCAGCGCGGCAACGGGACCCGCGCCGGCTAATAGAGGCACTGCCCGGCTGCACGTGTCAGCCGGAATCAGCGCCGTTCAGAGCGGGGTCCCGCTCTGAACACCCCGAGCGGCACCATGACGTATCAGATACGTCATGGGTCGCTAAGGGGTTAAACATGCCTGGGATAAACAATAATCTATCCTAAGTAATAAATAAAAAAAAGACTAAGAGGGCAGACTAGATGGACCAAGTAGACTTTTTTTTCTGCTGTAAATCTTCTACACTTCTATGTTTCTATGATTCGATCCTTGTCCTTGGATCCTGGTCTAGATAATTGACCTTCAAAATCACATAATACCACATAGACGACATTACACAGGAGTTGATCGTTGGCTTCAAAGTGGTCGGATTTCGATGTTTAATCAGTTAAATCACAATCTGGCTTCAGATTCCATATATGCCCACATATTCTGTCTCTATGATCACACAAGACTTGATTGTTTGCTTTGAATTCCAATCTCAATGTTTGATCATGAAAATCACATGAAACTCAATTATTGGCTTCAGGTTCCATTTGAGCCCACATTTTTAATGTCAGGAATCACGGGAGACTTGATAGTTGGCTTTGAAATTCCTGTGTTGATTTTTGGTCTCGAAAATCACACAAGACTTGATCATTGGCTTGAGTTCTGGATTAAGACACTATGTTAGGTCTCCGATATCACACGAGACTCGATCATTGTTTTCTGAACTTGATCTCAATGTTTAATCTTTAAAGTCACACAGCACTTGATTCTTGCCTTCAGATTCAGTATTAGCTTACATGTTTAGTTTCAAACATCACACCAGACTCAATCAGTGCTTTCAAATCTTGGTCTCAATGTTTAATCTAGCAAATCATATGCATTGATCATTGGCTTCAGGTTCTGGATGAGCCCCCATGTTTGGTCTTGAATATCACACAATTGTTGTCTTTCAATCCTGGTCTAGATGTTTGACCTTAAAAATCACACAAGACTTTATTGCTGGCTTTGGATCTCGGATCGGCACCCCATGTTTGGTCTTGAATAATCACACAAGACTCGATTGTTGGCTTTGGATCCCGGACGAGCCCCCCATGTTTGGTCTTGACATGACCAATCAAGAGGGCTTGTCCAGGATCCAAATCCAACAGTCAAGTCTTGTGTGATTTCGAGATTAAACATTGAGGCCAGGATTCAAAGACACAGATCAAATCTCATGTCATAATTACACAAGACAATTGTTGGCTTTAAGTTCCCGACAAGTTTGGGTGTTTGGTTTTGAATATCACGAGGCGCCAACGTTGGCTTCTAATCCCAATATTAATGTTTGATCTCGAAAATCATGTGGGACTTCAGTTTCCGGATGACACACCATGTTTGGTCTCAAATACCATACAAAACTAGATCATCGTCTTCAGATCATAGTCTTGATGTTTGATCTTAAATATCAAACAAAACATTATTGTTGTTTTTGAATTCAATTTGAATCTCCATGTTAAGCAGTGGCAGATTAAATGTACCCTGGGCCCCGGGCTGTCCCCCCCATCATGAATAATACCTGTGTATAAGAAAAGAATATTAACACCTCACCGTGACCACCACCATTACCACCACATAGTGACTAAGGGGTCATTCACATGTCTGTAGAGTTTCATCCATACACGGACGGTGTTCTATGGACCGGACCAGGGAGCTCCCAGCATCAGGATCAATTATGATGTTGGGATCTTCTAGGCAGTTTAACAGTTCCCGCTAGTGTACTATACCAACTGCAAGGCTGTGTCAGTACACTAGCACAAACCATACACTGTACCATTTAGACCCCAACGGTACAAAGGCTCTGCACACTACAGAAGTTATTACAGTGCAGTTACTAATGACTTACAGGTGATGTCTTCTCTGATTGCAGTAGCTCACTTTTCGCTTTCTTCTTCATTTGGCACGGCCACCATGAAGATTTCTCTGACCACAACTTGTCTGCAGGGGGGCAGCTGGGAGTGACTGGGGCAGGTGACTTGGCCAGCTGGGGGTGACTGGGGCTGCTGGGGGGGGGGGGGACAGCTGGAGGTGACAGCGGCGAGGGTTAGTTGGGAGTGGCAGGGGGACCAACTGGGATGACTGGGGCAGGGGAAACAGCTGGAGGCAGCTGGGGGACATCTGGAGATGACTGGGGGACAGCTGGGGGTGACAGGGGGACAGCTGGGTGACTGGGGCTGACAGGGGGACTGCTGGGGCTGACTGGGGAACTGCTGCGGGTGACTGGGGAACTGCTGCGGGTGGCTGCTGGGGGGTAACTAGGGGACTGCTGGGAGTGACTGGGGGACAGCTGGGAGTGACTAGGGGACAGCTGGGGGTGACTGGGGGACTGCTGGGGGTTACTAGGGGACTGCTGGGGTTACTAGGGGACTACTGGAGGTGACAGGGGCTACTGGGGGGGACAGGGGGCAGCTGGGGGGGGACATGGGGGACAGCTGGGGTGACTGTGGGTGACGGGGGCTGCTGGGGGTGACAGGGGGACAGCTGTGAGTGACTGGGGGACTGCTGGGGATTACTAGGGGACTACTGGAGGTGACAGGGGCTACTGGGGGGGACAGCTGGGGGGGACATAGGGACAGCTGGGGTGACTGTGGGTGACAGGGGCTGCTGGGGGTGACAGGGACAGCTGGGAGTGACTGGGGGACTGCTGGGGGTTACTAGGGGACTACTGGAGGTGACAGGGGCTACTGGGGGGACAGGGGGACAGCTGGGGGGGACAGGGGACATCTGGGGTGACGGGCTGCTGGGGGTGACAGTGGGACAGCTGGGATGACGGGCTGCTGGGGGTGACTGGGGCACTGCTGGGGGTGACACGGGGTACTGGGGGACTGCTGGGGGTGACAGGGAGTACTGGGGGTGACAAGGGGTACTGGGGGTGACTGGGGGACTGCTGGGGGTGACAGGGGTGACTGCTGGGGGTGACAGGGGGTACTGCGGGACTGCTGGGGGTGACTGGGGGACTGCTGGGGGTGACGGGGTACTGGGGGTGACTGGGGGACTGCTGGGGGTGACAGGGGGTACTGGGGGTGACTGGGGGACTGCTGGGGGTGACAGGGGGTACTGGGGGTGACTGGGGGACTTCTGGGGGTGACAGGGGGACTGCTGGGGGTGACAGTGGCTGCTGGGGGTGACAGGGGCTACTGAGGGTGGCTGGGTGATTGCTGGGGGTGACGGGGTACTGGGGGTGACTGCTGGGGGTGATTGGGGGACTGCTGGGGGTGACTGGGGGACTGCTGGGGGTGACTGTGGGACTGCTGGGGGTGATTGGGTGACTGCTGGGGGTGACAGGGGCAGCTGGGGGTGACAGTGGCTGCTGGGGGTGACAGGGGCTACCGGAGGACTTCTGGGGGTGACGGGCTGGATCCGGCACATACGTGGAGGAGGAGGAGGGCGCACAGGCCGCAGGGACCGCCTGATTGGGGGATGGCGCCGCTGGGGTGGACATGAGTGCGTGCGTGCGGGGGGCGGGGATTGGGCGGTAGTGGACGGGGAGAGGACAGATGCGGGCGGGAAGGGGCGGGAGACTCTGCTATTCTAGGGGGAGCGCCTGTAAACTGACGCTGTCATCTGACTGGGTAAGTGAGGGCCCAGTCAGATGACAGCATGGATATGGCGACAGCACTGGGCATAGGCCCCACCGGAGCCGCGGGCCCCGGGCGGCCGCCCAAAACGCCCTTATTATAAACCGCCACTAATGTTAAGTCTGTAACATCACATGACTACTGTATATCATAAATCGTACTGCTATCACCCAAACTTCAAGCTTGTTGACAGCTGTTAGAGATTCCTCAATCCCAATCGACTAACGACAGGAAAACACGGCACAAAAATTAGATGCAGGTGAACAACAGTTTATTCCAGTGTTTCAAATAACATGATCCAGCCAGACCAATGGTGAAATTGCATAGAATTGAGAAAACAGGTAAGGCTACTTTATGACGTTTTGGACAGAACCCTGAACTTTTTCAGACCCCTGTAGCTCTGTAAGCACACTGTAGATGTCTGTAGCGCCTGGTGGCTGGCGAGCCAAGATAAAGACCAAGATAAAAGTTTTTGGAGTTGTTGGCTTTAAAACTACAGAGAACTACAGAGAAAAAATACAGACTACGGCTATATTCACACTACGTATTAGACCGGCCGTTCCGTGACCCCGGCCGGGTCACGGAACGGCCGGTCTCTGGCCGGATCATCTCGGCCGGTACTAAAGATGATCTTTCGGCCCCAGATCTTTCGGCCGCGCCCGCATCAGAGCTTCCCATAGCACACAGTGAAGCGAGCGGCCGTTAACTGACAGGTCTTTCTGCGGCCGGAATTCACTTAATTCTGGCCGCAGAAAACTGACATGTCAGTTGTTTGTGGCGGCGTATGGGATCCCGGCCGGAGCGCACACGATGTGTGTACGCTCCGGCCGGCATCCCATAGAACAACAGGCATTGTTCCACCGCGGTAAAAGTACGGCCGTTGTTGCCATCGGCAACAACGGCCGTACTTTTACGTAGCGTGAACATAGCGTGAAGGTGCAAAGTATGTGTACTGATCTACCTATGCCCCTGTTTTCACTACAGCAGTAAAATATGTATTATATTCATCATTGTTCATCATTTATTATAATTAATAATCATCATCATCATCATCAAGGTTCATCATATATAATCACTCTCAATCGTCATAATTAATAATCTTAAATATACTTCTGTTGACTACTAATGACAATCGGGTTGGCCATTCTACTGATTTGCTTCTTGTTTGCTGTATCTCGCGGCCATGTCTATCCACTTCTCTCTTTGGAGATGTCTCTTCAGTTGCGGCAAGTATTGATCTAAGTTCTTCTGCAGCTACAGAAACATAAAAAGACACTTTAATTATTGGTACAAACAAAGTTATAAATCACCAAAGTAGATGACTCTATACATAGATATGATGGAGGGGAAGACACATGGCTGGTCTGTATCATAATGTAGAACAGACTGCAGAACACATCTATAATGCTTATTACCATAGGCAGCTACTAGAGTGGACTTAGGCTCTAAAAATCATATATATATATATATATATATATATATATATATATATATATATATATGAAAGGTTTAGAGCAATTTTTGAAATGTTCACACACACACACACAGAGTACTAGATAAAATAGATGGGGATTTATTAAGACCAACGTCTGATATGGTGGACAAACACGCTGGACTAATATAGGGGCACACACCAGCTGTGGCTTATTACCTGGTCAGTGCCAGACAAAGTCTTCATGGGTTCCACTTATTATGGGAATTCTGTATCCCGAAATAAATAGGAAGTAAGCGTATTCTTCAAGTATTCTTAAAGGGGTTGGCTACTTTATAGTAAAACTGTGTAGTGTACAGTATTAGTAAGCAGATCCCTGTGTATCTCAGAGAGCTAAACTGAGGCGTCCCTCCTCCAGGCTGTGCCACCCTGGTCTGTATACTGAATGGTGATTCTGTCTATAAGATGGCCGACATGATGGAGGATCATGTTACCATGCCCCTCCCCCCAGGGTCCTCTATAGGCATTTACAGGCTCAGTGAAGGACACAGAGGGTGGGGCATGGTCACATGTTCCTCCATTCTCGGCCATCTTATGGACAAACTCACCATTTAGTATACCAGGCTGGCACAGCCTAAAGGAGGGGTGCCCAATATCAGCATTGCGAAGTACACAAGGAGGAGCAGTGCCTACATTTACTAATACTGTATACTAAACAATTTTGTTAGCCAGACCCTTTAAGATTAGGGCTTCATGAACTGGGGTTAAATTTGGCCCAAAAACTATCAATGTACTCCAACTCTTTCTGTCTGCAGATACTACTTGAGAACTATCCCTACATAAAGATTCCACTGAAATCAGGACTTGTTATATAAATCATTACACAATTTTATTTATTTATTTTTTGCTGTAGAGTCTGTCTATTTTCATTACATAGATGGCTATTCTGCTACTTCAAACATAGTTACTAGTAGAGAGGTGAATGGTAAAACGTGACTGTGTCAGACTATGAAGATAGGCCGCTCAGTTACCTCTGTTTGTATTGCTGACTGAATGGCATCACTCTCCATCTTTCCTCCAATTGCTTGTGATATGGAATTATACAGTCCTCTCATTCCTTGATTGTCTTCACTAAAGACTGAATTGGGATCCATGAGTTTCCACAGAAAGTTCCCTGACTGGAAGCTGAAAGACAATGAGATTAGAGATTATCGATGTGGTCCCTGGATAGTAACGGTCTATCAGACTTTTCTTAGTTTAATATGGGGACTAAATATTAATGGAGACTTACAGGCCATATATTTCATTAATAGATTCACTGTATATTTAAACATTGACCTTCTTTGTGCACATTTTAGGCTCCTTTTCACCATTAATGGACATAGTTTATCGGCATTCTGATGCAATTGTACAAAAACATTGTACGATGGTGCCATGTGCCATATAAATCATGTGCTACTTTTGTTTTCTTCATTAATGTATACACCCTATCTCATAACTTCACTGACAATTGACCAGTTTGCAGATTGCCATGAGACTTCGTATGTTAGATGACAAATACACAATCACATACAAGCTGCAATGACATACAATCGCATACAAGTCCACTATCTGATGGGGAGTGTAAATCCAAGGGCATATGGCTACAGCTCTGGAATGATACAGGATGCTACAAAGGATTAGTGCAAGATAAAGAAATACTATTTAAATAGATTTAACCCATAAAATGTTAAAAGTAGGCGTACACATAAAGGGGTACTTTAGTGGGATATATACATTATATATGATTTTTTTTTTCAAATCAACTAGTACAAGAAAGTTATATAGATTTGTAAATGACTTCTATTTAAAAATCTCAAGACTTCCAGTACGTATCTGCTGCTGTATGTCCTGCAGGAAGTAGTGTATTCTTTCCAGTCTGACACAGTGCTCTCTGCTGCCACCTCTGTCCATGTTAGGAACTGTCCAGAGCAGGAGAGGTTTTTGATAGAAATTTCATACTGCTCTGGACAGTTCCTGACATGGACAGAGGTGGCAGCAGAGAGCAGTGTGTTGGACTGGAAAAAAATACATATGTGAACATATGTGGCACTCGGCCAGTAGTTGAGCTAACCGTGATGCCAATTCTGTGGTGTACGGCTAGTGATGGTGGTTGTCGTTACGCCAGTGCTAGTTCAGCATACAGGTGTGATGTTTGTACCTGTTTGTAGATGGCCGGTTTGTGTCCCCAAGATGGTCGGTAACGTGGTCCCTTGGGCCCTTGTCACAGTAGTCCTGAGTGGCAACTGACCCACCTGGACTATCGGTACTGCCACCCACAGAAAGGGCAAAAATAACCCAAGGGGTGCGGTTTGTGTGTATGGGTGCTGGTCCATACAGAATCAGAGTCCCAGTGATGTAAAAAATAGAACAGCTTTACTGTCATGTTCTTCAACAATACAATACACTTTTGCAGAATAGATGAATCTTTGACAGACTCTTAGTACTTGAACCTGTTGTGCTTAAGGAGGTGCTTGAGAAGTAGAATAGATGAGAGGTCATTGTAGTGGTGCTTGAAGAGTAGAGGAGAGGAGTTTGTCAGAGGAGCCCCAACCCAATGTAGTTTTGTACTCTGTACTTGAAGGGATACTTTATAGTGAGAAGTTTACCTGTAGTTGTGTTTAGACATTGGTCTGACCATCTTCTGCCCTACAGTGTCGAGCTACCTGTCCTGTTAGGGTACTACAAGCCCCAGCCATGGTTATCTGGACCTAGCTAAGTGTCCAGGGGTGTCCCAGTTACCTGCTCTACGAGATAGGATACGTAGACCTTCTCTATGGTAGCTTTGTCCTATCCTAGTTCCTCTTGTACTCAGGATACTGCCCTGATCTTTTTAGACATGTTCTCTGTGTGGGTTAGGGTGTTCTTTGAATACTCACCCTTTAAAGTTCTTAGCACTGCATACTGAACATAGTGGTAGTAGACAAAGAACTGTAGGTCTGCATCTATACACACACTTTGTCTAGACTGAAGTAACTGAAATGACTTCCTAACACACAACGCTAACTAAATTCTCCTACAAGGGGGGAGGGTGTAGAGAGCAGGGATCAGCAGAGAAAGGGAAAGCACCTCATATTGGTTAGCACAAACCACATGGTACAACAATAACATTAACCCAATACTGACTTCAGCTGTGCATTTAAGAACACAGGCATATAAAAGATACTGACTCCTAGTGGCGAAACTGTAGAATACCTCATGACCACTTTTAACCTGGAGTGAGAACTTTGCAACAGGTGCCTAAAGCACTGAATAGTGGGACACCACACATACAGCAGCTGATAAGTACTGAAAGACCTGAGATTTTTAAACAGAAGTAAAATAAAAATCTATGCAACTTTCTGACACCAGTTGATTTGAAAAATCCCCCTTTGAAAGCATAAAAACATAAGTCTGAAAGAAGAATAAAAATGTTACCTCTTCTTGACTTGAAGGTCGACAAACTCAGCCGATGGATCTTTCCCTGGGTATAAATCTGTGGATATTATCTTTTCATCCATTCGATACAAGCTCAGTCTAATACCTCTTCCCTCTATCAGGTCACTTTTGGTGAGAATGTTGAGCTCCAGCTCTGTGTTATGGCAGCTGCCTTCCATCAATCTCTTCATATATAGATCTATGTCCTCTTGACTTGGCTCTTTGGGCAAGATTTTTTCTACATCTTCTTGGATACTTTTATTGGCCGTTTTTTGGCTGATATTAAAATTCACATTTGGTGTCTTATCGAACCAGACTGCTGCTGTCTCCCTCAGCTTCTTAGTAGGTTCTCTGACATAGTCAATTTCCCATCTTTTTCTTAGGAAGAATAGGAATTTGCTCATTGAATGATAGGTAAGTTGTAGAGATATGCGGTTGATTATTAAACGATGCATCTCATTGGTAACTTGTATCACATCTGGGAAGAGGCTACGTCTATCCTGCTTGTAATCTGTGATATCAGAACTAGTAACTTGTGGAACTATGACCTCATCAATCAATGAATTAATAGGGATAGCTCCTAAAATATCTTCTATTTCTCTCCTGTTCTTTAGAACAAAATCTTCAATGTCCTCGGCTACTAGTAGCTTCGCCATGTTGTCTGCAGCATCTCTCAGACTTTTTAGGTACATGTCATCAATCTTTTGTTTGACCTCACCTGTGAATCCTAATTGGACTGAACTGACTAGTTTTTCTTTTAGAAGTTCCTTATTAGATTCCCTAATCTTGTAGTTTTCAGGAAATTCGACTGTTAAAGTAGATTTTGGTACGGAATTCAATACAATCATCTTTAGAAGAAATGTCCTGAGTGTTTCATTGGGCTCCAGGTAGCTGACGGTTCTATTTAAGAATATCTCTCCCAGGACTTGGTGCATCGCCCCCTCTGCTGTAAGACCTGATTGATATTTCAAGGCATCAGTAACACGGTGCTTATTCATCTCAGCTGCAGTGATTTTGGCACTCTGGATTACAATACTTTTCGAGGCTGCTTTGGAGCCAAATCCTTGTATCGATGAAATTACAGAGTTTGTGGTAGCAGAAGAGGTTGGTGTTTCTTCTTTCTGAATAGTTGCATGTGAATCGATAACACCCTTTAAGTGCGATAGGAACATGTCTGTACCCGTTAGAACATTTTCTGCAACTTTTGTTGCCACTTTAGCTGCTTTCATTATATAAGTGATCCCGGCTGTCACAAGGGATATTCCAATACTCACAGATTTGGAAATCGCCCATTGTGCCCAATCAAAAGTCCCTTTCACCATACCAACTATTCCTTCTGTCATATCTCCGATACCTTCTGATATAAAAGCCAGTCCAATGCTACTTGCTGTCCCCCAGGATAGAACACAAATCAAAATGCCAGCAAAAAGTTGCAAAACGCCCATTAAGAAGACAATTAGGGCATCAAGGCAAAATTTTGGCTTCTCTTTCACCTCAAACACGAAGGACATCCCATACTCATAGAAAAGAGACATCTCATCTGTTGCTACTTTTCCGTGATTTTCAGAATCGGCTAGTGTGAAGATACTCGATGCTTCGGTTATTGCATCTTTGTTTTTGGACTGTAAGTCATGTAGTTTCTCAAGTGATCTCTCAATGTAGTTCTTCCAGGAGTTAAGTAAATTCATCCGTGTATTTATCTGCAACGTAAAATTTGTCTCCTGGTGGTGAGGGACATATTTAGTTTTTTGAGTAAAACTTCCAAATACATTGGTGTTGCTGATTTCGGAGACATAAATTTCCATGGCCTTCTTTGCTTTAGTCAGCAAGTCAATAGCTTTATTTTTGTAATCATTTCCTTCCAAATTGATTGTGATGAATGCTTGATTGTAGAGGGAAATGGCTTTGAACACAGAATCAACCTCTTCTACTTTTCTCCAGTATTTTAAAGCTTCAAAGTCACGGCTGCTGTCATTCATATGCAGGTGAGTGCGGTCCATGGCTACTTTAATGTAGTCATAGAAATTTTGACTTACTGCAATGGATAGCTGCTGCTTTCTCTCTTCCAGAACTTGCTTGAGATCTGTTCTCAGGTCTTCTAAGTCTTTCTGGTTATCAATGTCTTCATCATGCATTGCAAGCCATAAGGCCCAGGTTTCTTTTAGGGCATTGAGGCCTGGCTGGTAATCTAACATTGTACAGTTATCAATTATTTTTGCCAGGTCACATAGATCTTGACTTCTCTGGAAAGCATTTCTTTCATCCTCAGTGTACATTGAATGGAAATCCTCTAAGTGTTTGCAGAAGAGACTGAAAAGTTCTTGACGGATTTGAACTTCTACAAGCTCTTCTTTTTCCATGCCTTCGATTTGTCTTTTTTCATAGCATTCCCTTATTTTCCTCATTTCTTCCATTGGTTTTCCATGGTATGCTTGAGCTAGGTCTTTTTGATTTATTATCATTTGTACTACGCCAGGATTCCCTTTCCGAGATGTTCGGCCAAAAATTTGTTTTTCAACTCTTCTATTGGCTGGAAAATGGGTAAGTATTACACTCAGTCCTCCATTCTGGTTTACTTCTTTAGTAACCTTAACATCTGTTCCTCTGCCTCCTAGGTTGGTAGCCAATATAATATCCCCTGATCCAAAGGTTTTCTTTTCTATGTTGTGTTTATCACTTCTGGTGTATAGAGTAATTTTGTTTGGGTCTGATACTGCCTTTAGTTCCAACAACTTTTTCTGAAGCTCATCTGCAGTTTTTACATCCTCACAAACTACTAGAGCTGATTGTCCACCAGTAGTTACGTCCTTTACACACTTACATACCTCTTGGAGCCAACGCTCCCTACCTCCTTTCACTTGAATAACTGGCAGCTCCAGTTTTTTAGTGTAGCGATGAGTGGGCATAAGGTAACTGGATGTTTTGTAATGTTTCTTCAAAAAGTCAAAGTCAACTTTTTCCCCCAATGTTCCCGATACCCCATATATTCCAGACCCACTAATAAATCTTTGAAAGAAATGAAAGTTGGACATGAAGTTGGTCACGCTAGATAATGGAGATAAGGCTAACTGGTGTTTTAGCTCCAGGAACTGCTGAAGGCCATCTCCCCAGCGTTTGTTTTTTTCCAGCACACCAGTGGATTTGAAATCAATTGGAATTATACAGTGATGTTCAGGAGAACTTTCATTGTGTCTGCTGTCAATTGTGTAATGTCTTCTTTTTTCCATTACTATGGCCCTCAGAGCGTTTTCAACAAAGACAGGCAGTCGATTCTTTGTAAATGCCATCAAATGTTTTGGCAGTAGAATGACATTTTCATCTCTATTTTCTATCATGGTCATGGGGTTGTATTCATCAGAATATTTAACAATGGAAGAGATTTCTTCCACTGTTATATCTATAAGCTCTTTTTCAGGTATAAGAAAGCAAGCCTGTCCATGTTCCATAAGGAGGATACTGATGGAAGTTTCGGCTTCACAGCTACTCTCGATAAACAAAGCTTTCCCATCTTTGAGCACATAAAACTTAAATTGTACCAAATTGTCCATACATTTTGCAAGTGCTGTCAGCAGAACTTTTTGTTGTTGTGGGCCAAATTTAGTCAATAACTTTTCTAACTGAGTATTGTCGAGGTTGTCAGTATTAATTTCTGATGGTGAATGACCTGTGACTTCCCATAAATCTTTTTCATCTATTAGACGCAGTTCTAAGGCACATGTAAGTATACACGTGGCACTAAACTCCCTAGATGTGTTTTGCCCAAATATTGCATCTGTTGCCAGTTTATGAAAATACTGTATTCTTGTGGCCCAAACTATGTCTGCAGTTTTTTCCATTTCAATTCTCTGGCACATGCAAACCCGAGCCCAGATTGCAGTCAGTAACTGGTCCAAGTGTCTCATACCAATGGTTTCATGAGACAGGAAAGTAATTTGCGCTCCATTGTCTAAAGTCATATAATCCACTTCATCCACAACAGCAATATCAAACTTACGTTGACCTCTTGTAGTTGTCTTCTCAAATTCCTGTCTTAAGATATCTGCAGCAAAGTTTTCTACCGTTCCATATACGATGGATGCATTGTAAGCATTAATTGTTGTATTATCTCTATCTTTGGCATTAGTTTCTTCCATTTGAAGTGGAGGAGGGATAACACTGGATGTGACATCAAATTTTACATACAATTGACTCCATTCTTCTTGGTCACGACGAGCCAATATTGGGTTGCTGGTAATGACATCAACTGTTTTACCTCTAAGCACTTGTATTATGGCAAACACTGCCACTATACAAGATTTTCCTTCCCCAGTGCCAATTTCCAAAAGACATCCCTTACTGTCAGGGGATTCTGATAGCAGCAAAGTCAAGATAGAAGCAAACTGAGTAGCCCTAGGAAAGTAACCACTTGCTTTCCTTGTTGGATCTGAAGAAGGTTCCCTTGTAATGTCCTCCACCGCTACTGCTAATATTGTCAAGATCTTGACCATATTTTCCACACTAGGATTTGTCACATCAAACTCCTTGATCATTTTTATTACGTCTTCTTTCATTCGCTCGTCTAGGTCTTCTAACTTGTGATTAGGGAGCTCCGACGTGAGTTTCTCTAAAACTGCCTCAAGAAAATTAAGAACATGTTCAGAATGCCCAAATTGTCTCATTTCCTTTATAATTGCTTTCACATCTTTATCTTCTTCCTTTTTTATTTCATGGTTCAAAACCTGGACGGGATCATTTTGCTTCAGAGCTTCGATTGCTGTTTTCCCCTCTATGTGATAAGTAGTAACTTGATGTAGAATTTTCTCGACTTCAGTCATAGACGTTCCATGGTTAGAGACGGTGAGATAGAATTTAAGAGCCTCAGTTGGGTTCCATATGTTATTGTATAGGATAAGTGCCATATGTTTCTTACAGGAATCGGAGAAGCTTTGTAAGATGTTCATTAAAATGCCCTCAATGGCGGTTTTGCTGTCTTCGTAAAGCTTGGCAATAGTTTGAATTAGGAAAAAGGTCTTCTCCTCCATAGAGTCAAACATTTCATCAGTTGGTGAATTATTCATGATTACATTTGCCATAGCTTTCAGAATTAGAAAGTTTTCTGTTAAAGAGAGAGTCTCAAAACCAAAAATCTGATCTAAATTCTGGAAGGCCTGGATGTGTATGTTGTGTAATTCTGCATAGTCAGATGCCAATTTATACTGGAAAACCATCATTCTCTCCAATAAACTCCTGGACTGCATTTCTTCATGCTCTTCAATGTTATAATCTCTTAAGAGATTTATGAATTTCTCCTTTACTTCAGCAACCTGTAAAAAGAAATAAAATAATGAGAGAATTATGTATGTATGAATACATCAGGTCAGATGAAGAAATATTTGTGCAACCGTTTAAATTCAACACGATGGGGGAGATTTATCAAACATGGTGTAAAGTAAAACTGGCTCAGTTGCCCCTAGCAACCAATCAGATTCCTTTTTTTTATGCCACACAGACTCTTTGGAAAATGAAAGGTGGAATCTGATTGGTTGCTAGGGGCAACTGAGCCAGTTTCACTTTACACCATGTTTGATAAATCTTCACCGATGTCTTTAAGTCCATTTTACAAATCATTAATGGGGTGTGAGTATCCCCCATGTTCCCAATAAATATGGAGGAATACTATTGGACGTTATTGGTTGTGTATTGGGTTATTTTAAGGAATACCAAATTTACACTGTTACACAAGGTGTACACTGACTACTGTACATTGTATCGCAGCGTTGTATCTTCAGTGTTGTCCCATGAAAAGATATCACTAATAAGTTACAAAAATGAGAGGGGTGAACTTAATTTTGTGAGATACTGTAGATGCTACACAAATAGTTGACATATTGGTCCTTTAAGTAACATTTGGAGCATGTACGAAGACCTTAGGCTGGGTTCACACTGCGTTTTTTCAATCCGGTCAATGTATCCATTTGTAATTAGTTACTTTTAACATACAGAAAAAACGTGGTCAAACCAATTTTTGTGTGCGCTATAAAAAACTATCTTTTTTTTTTTTTAATTATTGGAAGTCAATGGAAAAATGGATCTAAATGGATAGCACATAAATGCATCTGTTTTTGCATCAGTTTTTTCCCCATAAAATTAATACGTTAAACGGACTGCAATAACGCAGTGTGAACCTAGCCTTAGGGCCGGTTCACACTAAGTAAACACGGCGCAATTCCGCGGCGGAGCTCTCCGCAGCAGAATCCCGCCGTGTTCAGTGCGCTGCTTTGAGTGAATGGGAGAGCGCACGCCTGTCAGCTGCCGCCGCTCTCCGCTCGGGGACGAGCGCGCGCTCTCCCATTCACTCAAAGCAGCACACTGAGCACGGCGGAATTCTGCTGCGGAGAGGGAGCAGGGAAGCAGCAGATGAGGCAGGAAGAGAATGGGAGGTGGAAGGTTTGAAAGGACAGTGGCAGAGTGCCACCCCCCCCCCCCTTTTCCCATTTTATAAATAAATAAATATGTTTGGTATCGCCGTGTGCATAATCGCCCAAACTATTAATTTATTTCATTCCTGATCTCCCACAGTAAACGGCGTAAGCGCAAAACAATTCTAAAGTTCAAAATAGCGCATTTTTGGTCGCATCAAATCCAGAAAAATTGTAATAAAAAGAGATCAATAAGTCGCATATGCGCAATCAAGGTACCGATAGAAAGTACAGATCAGACAGCCCCATAGACCAAAAAATAAAAGCGCTATAAGGCTGGGAATAGAGCGATTTAAGGAACATATATTTTTTTTAAAATGGTTTGAATTTTTTAAAAGCCATCTAAAAAAATAAAAGTAATACAAGTTACATATAGTTGTAATCGTACTGACTTGAGGAACATATATAACAAGACTGTTTCACCCCAGGGCGAATGGCGTAAAAACAAAAAAACTATTTTTTTTTTTAAAAAAGCGTGTGTTTTTTTTCAATTTCACCACACTTTTAATTTTTTCTGCTTTTGCAGTGTACTTTATGCAAAAATTCAGCCTGTCAATGCAATGTACAATTAGTGGCGCAAAAAATAAGGGCTCATGTGGGTCTCTAGGTGAAAGAAATGCAAGTGCTCTGGCTTTTTAAGCTGAAATTGAAATTGGCCCGGTCCTCTAAGGGTTAAATAGCAGTAGCTCAGTATACCAGGGATCCTCATCCCATGTCCTCTTATTCACTAGGGAAGGTAGAAGTAACACCCAAGTTTATTCCAGTTATTAGGGCTGCGAATGGTCCACAGTCAGTTCAGACTCACTAGGTGCTACATTTTACCCAGAAAACTGTAATCCTACAAAGCTAGTTTTGATTCTGTGTACAAGTTAAAAGTTGTGCTGTGCAGCAACCATGGCACTTCCCCTACTCCCCAGAAAACTGTAGTGGCCATTAATCGGCCTGTGGGTTCTCTATAAATACCCAGAATATATTATGGTCACTAAAAAAATCCATCAAGTGTAAAAATGTACAAAGAGGATCAAAGAAGCAGCAAAGATGCCTCTTCTGAAACCAAAGGGAGTACAGTGGAGCAAGGAGGGGGTCATTACCTTTTCTGTATCAATATAAAAAATTTAATTGTTACCTCATTAATTTTAAACTCAAATTCATCTTCCTCGATCTCTTGATGCTGGATGTAAAATTGTGATTGGGCTTGAATTGCTTTGCTTTTTATTTGCTGCTTCTTAAAAGATTGTGCAATTTTTTCTTCAAGAGCCTTGTTGTCCTTCTCAATCTGCCTTTCTCTTTCCATTTCTGCTTGTGTTTTTTCCCATTTCTCCTCTTCCTGCTTTTTTCTCTCCTCCTCTTCCAGCTTCTTTTTCTCCTCCTCTTCCCGCCTCCTTCTCTCCTCCTCTTCCCACCTCCTTCTCTCCTCCTCTTCTTGCCTCCTTCTCTCCTCCTCTTCCCACCTCCTTCTCTCCTCCTCTTCCCGCCTCCTTCTCTCCTCCTCTTCTTGCCTCCTTCTCTCCTCCTCTTCCCGCCTCCTTCTCTCCTCCTCTTCCAGCTTCTTTTTCTCCTCCTCTTCCCGCCTCCTCCTCTCCTCCTCTTCCCGCCTCCTTCTCTCCTCCTCTTCCAGCTTCTTTTTCTCCTCCTCTTCCCACCTCCTCCTCTCCTCCTCTTCCCGCCTCCTTCTCTCCTCCTCTTCCAGCTTCTTTTTCTCCTCCTCTTCCCACCTCCTTCTCTCCTCCTCTTCTTGCCTCCTTCTCTCCTCCTCTTCTTGCCTCCTTCTCTCCTCCTCTTCTTGCCTCCTTCTCTCCTCCTCTTCTTGCCTCCTTCTCTCCTCCTCTTCCCACCTCCTTCTCTCCTCCTCTTCCCGCATCCTTTTTTCCTCCTCTTCCCGCCTCCTTCTCTCCTCCTCTTCCCGCCTCCTTTTCTCCTCTTCCCACCTCCTTCTCTCCTCCTCTTCCCGCCTCCTTCTCTCCTCCTCTTCCAACCTCCTTCTCTCCTCCTCTTCCCGCCTCCTTCTCTCCTCCTCTTCCCACCTCCTTCTCTCCTCCTCTTCCCTCATTCTTCTCTTCTCCTCTTCAATTCTGTCTTCTTCTTGTTTACCTAGATTATACAATATTGAAGATTTACGGTGCAATCTTCACATCTGTTTAGTGCAGGCTAAAATTCATCATAACTAAGAACAAGGACAACATTTAGAGAATACAGTGTACAACAACTTTCATTAAACCCCTTAAGACACTATAACTTTTAAGTCATGGTGCCATTAAGGGTGTGTGAATCGGGCTCTTGACAGCTCTCCAACAGCAGCAGACAGCCGACACTAATAGGCCACACTGAGTGATCATTCTGGAAAGAATGTGTTTGCAAATTATGGTGGGAAATAAGTATTTGGTCAATAACAAAAGTTCATCACAATACTTTGTTAAATATCCTTTGTTGGCAATGACAGATGTCAAACAAGGTTGGCGCACACTGTTGCTGGTATGTTGGCCCATTCCCCCATGCAGATCTCTTTCTTTCTTCACTTTTAGCTAAGGCCTTATTCACACGTTCCGTAATTTACGGATCTGTATTTCCGTATCTGAGTTAGTGCACATTGAAGTCTATTGGGCTATTCACACGATCAGTAGCAGAAATGGATGAAAATCAATCCATAAAAAAAAAAGGACATGTCCTAGTGCTGACCGGGTGCGGACCCATTTTTTTTTTTGCAGATCCTCTCATTGAAATCAATTGGTTACGGATTGTTTACGGATTGTAACATGTTGGCATCCGTATTTCCGCAAAAAAATACAGATGAAGTGCATTGAAAAGCAATGAGTAGTAAAAAAATGGAATTACGGAAATACGGATGGAATACGGATGTCCAATCCGCAATTTCTCACGGTTGTTTCAGGACCAGAAAAAAATACTGAACGTGTGCATAAGGCCTAAGTGATAAGATGAGATAGATGCAGCATTATCATCATTATCTTACCATAGTTGGGACACGTTGGAACACTTCCTCCCCAGTCACATACTAACTCCAGCATTGACTGGTCATGGCCTCTAACACGGATAGTAAAGACGGGGTTATGAATCCCATTGTAGTCACGATACAGATCTGGATAGTAGTAGACGTCATCTGAAGTTTGATCTCCGTACTTCACATAAACATAGCTAGGAAAGGCAAGCTGCCAGACCTGCACGGTACCATATGGTGGGATTTTTCCATAGGCCTAAAACAGACAATAATAGGAACTTATTACCCCATTTTGTTTTGCAAATTAAAACCATGTGATGTATATTATACAGTCTTAAAGGAGAAGTCCGGCCATAACAAACTTGTCAGGTGGCAGGGGCAAGGGAGAAAATAAAAATCATGGATTGCTTACCTCTCCCCGTGCCTGCGATGCTCTACCCAACCGACCTCAGGACCCCCACCGAAAGGCATTTTCCCCAGAGTTGTGATGACATCACAACAGGGAAGAATGCCCTTTCTGGTTGATGGACAGCCCGCTCAGTCCCGTAGCCGCAATCCATTGCGGAAGAGGCATGGTTGAGTTAGCATTGTTTATTATGTCCCCCCTGTGCCCCTGCCATTTAGGAAAAAAGGTGCCATATGCTAGCTATGAGGTGTTGTTACAGCTAGGTAGGCATTGGGTCACTTGGGCACTCTGTCTTGGTGTCTTGGTCCACACCTATACTGACTAAAAACTCAAGAACCCTCCCACCAAGAACTCCCTCCCTTTAATAACTAACACTCAATCTGATTGGTGTGCAAAAAGGGAGGAGAGCGAAGAAGGGTAATAGGTGGAAAAGTGAGGGAACGAAAACTGCACCTGTGATTGGACAACAAGCAGGGGCGGGCTGGGCCGGGGGCAAGGTGGCATCTGCCCCCCGGGCCGTTCTTCCCCACTTCATTAAAGGGCCGCACAGCTGTCACTCACTGACAGCTGGTTGAAGGTGTCAGGGCCGCCCTGCAGCTTCTTGCCTCCCCAGCGCTCTTTTCTCTGTCACCTAAGAGCGCTGAGAGGCCAGGCTGTATTGCGGGCCGGCGCTGAAGCTTCGCCCCCTCCACGCCGTCAAGCCCCGCCCCCTTAGCAGACCCCTATACTTTTAACTAAAGCCTATGAGGCTTATAGTTAAAAGTAAACTGCAGCACCTTCTCCCTCTGGCCACTAGAGGCCGCTCTCTCCCCCCAGCTGCCACTAATACAGCCTGGATAGAGGAGCCGGAAAATAGAGAAGATGGTGGAGCCAGGTAATTACTGTACAGGGGAGGCCTACAGAGCAATCCCTGCAGCCCCCCTATCCCTCCCCACACACAGCATCCCCTGCAGACCCCCATCCCCATACACACAGCATCCCCTGCAGACCCCCATCCCCACACACACAGCATCCCCTGCAGACCCCCATCCCCCCACACACAGCATCCCCTGCAGACCCCCATCCCCCCACAAACAGCATCCCCTGCAGACCCCCATCCCCATACACACAGCATCCCCTGCAGACCCCCATCCCCACACACACAGCATCCCCTGCAGACCCCCATCCCCACACACACAGCATCCCCTGCAGACCCCCATCCCCCCACACACAGCATCCCCTGCAGACACCCATCCCCACACACACAGCATCCCCTGCAGACACCCATCCCCACACACAGCATCCCCTGCAGACCCCCATCCCCACACACACACAGCATCCCCTGCAGCCCCCCCCATCCCCACACACAGCATCCCCTGCAGCCCACCATCCCCACACACACAGCATCCCCTGCATACCCCCATCCCCACACACACAGCATCCCCTGCAGACCCCCATCCCCACACACACAGCATCCCCTGCAGACCCCCATCCCTACACACACAGCATCCCCTGCAGACCCCCATCCCCACACACACAGCATCCCCTGCAGCCCCCCATCCCTACACACACAGCATCCCCTGCAGCCCCCCATCCCCACACACACAGCATCCCCTGCAGACCCCCATCCCCACACACACAGCATCCCCTGCAGACCCCCATCCCCAAACACAGCATCCCCTGCAGACCCCCCTATCCCCACACACACAGCATCCCCTGCAGACCCCCATCCCCAAACACAGCATCCCCTGCAGACCCCCATCCCCACACACACAGCATCCACTGCAGAACCCCATCCCCACACACATAGCATCCCCTGCAGCCCCCCATCCTCCCGCACACAGCATCCCCTGCAGACCCCCATCCCCACACACACAGCATCCCCTGCAGACCCCCATCCCCACACACACAGCATCCCCTGCAGACCCCCATCCCTACACACACACATCATCCCTGCAGCCCCCCATCCCCACACACACAGCATCCCCTGCAGACCCCCATCCCTACACACACACATCATCCCTGCAGCCCCCCATCCCTGCAGCCCCCTACACACACAGCATCCCCTGCAGCCCCCCATCCCCACACACAGCATCCCCTGCAGCCCCCCATCCTCCCACACACACAGCATCCCCTGCAGCCCCCCCCCTATCCCCACACACAGCATCCCCTGCAGACTCCCCTATCCCCAAACAAAGAATCCCCTGCAGACCCCCCTATCCCCACACACACAGCATCCCCTGCAGCCCCCTCCATCCCTCCCACACAGCATCCCCTGCAGACCCCCTATCCCCAAACACAGCATCCCCTGCAGACCCCCACCCCCCCACACAGCATCCCCTGCAGACCCCCATCCTCCCACACACACAGCATCCCCTGCAGCCCCCCTATCCCCACACACAGCATCCCCTACAGACCCCCTATCCCCAAACAAAGAATCCCCTGCAGACCCCCCTATCCCCCCACACACAGCATCCCCTGAAGCCCCCTCCATCCCTCCCACACAGCATCCCCCTGCAGACCCCCCTATCCCCATACACAGCATCCCCTGCAGACCCCCCTATCCCCACACACACAGCATCCCCTGCAGCCCCCTCCATCCCCCACACAGCATCCCCTGCAGCCCCCTATGCCCAAACACAGCATCCCCTGCAGCCCCCCATCCCCCCACACACAGCATCTCCTGTAGCCCCCCCATCCCCCCACACACAGCATCCCCTGCAGCCCCCCCATCCCCACACACAGCATCCCCTGCAGCCCCCTTATCCTCCCACACACACAGCATCCCCTGCAGCCCTCCTATCCCCAAACACAGCATCCCCTGCAGACCCCCCTATCCCCAAACACAGCATCCCCTGCAGACCCCCCTATCCCCACACACACAGCATCCCCTGCAGCCCCCTCCATCCCCCCCCCCCCACACAGCATCCCCTGCAGCCCCCTATCCCCAAACACACAGCATACCCTGCAGCTCCCCCATCCCCACACACACAGCATCCCCTGCACCCCCCATCCTTACACACAGCATCCCCTGCACCCCCCATCCTTACACACAGCATCTCCTGCACCCCCCCATCCTTACACACAGCATCTCCTGCAGCCCCCCTCCACACACACAGCACCTCCTGCAGCCCCCCTCCACACACACAGCACCTCCTGCAGCCCCCTCCACACACACAGCATCTCCTGCAGCCCCCCTCCATACACACAGCATCCCCTGCAGCCCCCCATACCCCCACACACACAGCATCCCCTGCAGCCCCCCAATCCCCACACACAGCATCCACTGCAGCCCCCCATCCCCCCCCCACAGCATAACCTGCAGCCCTCCCCATCCCCACACACACAGCATCTCCTGCAGCCCTCCGAACACAACATCCCCTGCAGCCCCCCTATACCCGAACATAGCATCCCCTGCAGTCCCCCATCCCAACACACACAGCATCCCCTGCAGCCCCCCATCCCAACACACACAGCATCCCCTGCAGCCCCCCATCCCAACACACACAGCATCCCCTGCAGCCCCCCATCCCAACACACACAGCATCCCCTGCAGCCCCCCATCCCAACACACACACAGCATCCCCTGCAGCCCCCCATCCTACCCTCCCCCCTCCCAGCATCCCCTGCAGCCCCCCATCCCCACACACACAGCATCCCCTGCAGCCCCCCCCCCCTCCACACACACACAGCATCCCATGTTTATTATTATTTTTACTAATAGGGGGTGCGCACATGACGGGGGCGGGGGGAATTTTGACAGCAAAAGTGATCATGTGAATGGAAAAGTGACTATGGTGAAAATACAGAAACCCCAGTTTCCCAGCATCTTGTATTGTACTCAGTGTAATGGAGGTCACCCAGCTTTCCCAGCATCTTGTATTGTACTCAGTGTAATGGAGGTCACCCAGCTTTCCCAGCATCTTGTATTGTACTCAGTGTAATGGAGGTCACCCAGCTTTCCCAGCATCTTATACTCAGTGGTTGGTAGCCTCGGGGAGATGCACAGTAAATCTATACTGTGCAGCTGAAAACCATATCAGCACAATTGTGTTAATGGGTTCCTTATAAAGGAGCACTCCAGCTCTTACCAAATATTACCCTCCCAACATCAGTGCACGGATGGTGGATGATAACCCGGACCTGTACTTCTGCCAGCAGCACAGTTCGAATAATGTCTCCAGCCCCTCTGGTCATTTGTGACCAGGGAATTCCTACTGCTCTGTGTGAAGGAGCCAGAAGTCTCTTTGTCAATGTAAGTCTATGGGACTATGGTTCGGTGTCAGCGCTGGGCCGTCCCATGGACTTATACAGGAAAGTGTCTTCCGACCCCTTCACAGGGAACAGTAGGAATTCCCTGTTTACAAATGACTGGAAG
Organism: Dendropsophus ebraccatus; assembly: GCF_027789765.1. Lineage (NCBI taxonomy): Eukaryota > Metazoa > Chordata > Amphibia > Anura > Hylidae > Dendropsophus > Dendropsophus ebraccatus. Next base: position 184,718,650 of record NC_091456.1, read on the forward strand.
GGCTCAATGTGTTATCCGAACTGTGAGAACATTGCCGCTGGAGGAAGTATTGGAGTGGGTGGCATCTACCTTCCTCGCACTGATGTGGGGAGCGTAATAAAAGGTGAGGACCAGAGTGGTCCTTGAAGGATGGGCCGCTAGCCTGCTACTCATGGGCCACTGCTGTGTACCTGCCCCCCAGGCTAAAATTTGCCAGCCAGCCCCTGACAACAAGCAACATATAACAACAGAACTGTTAACCCGTACATCTCCTTCAGCTGTGCTTTTATATAACATACATAAAACAAAGAGTGACACCTAGAGGGGAAACACATATAACACCTTCATCCCCTTCTCTATAATACCCAACAGAGGAGACACTTTGCTCAGGTGGTATAAGACTTAGTGGACCACCCGTACCGGGACTCTACAAATGCATGTGGCCGAACTTCTCCTGCACCTGGTTGACTATGTTCTAACTAAGGGTTCTATTCCACGGGTCGAGGAGGGCCTGATCAACAATGTAAACAAGCGCCGATCTGCTAGATCGGCGTTGGTTTACTGGGCCTATTCCACGGCCCAATAATTGTTAGCGAGGGCTGCAGGGACATCATAACCGATGTCCTTGCAGCCCTTGTTAAACATCATACTTTACCTATCCAGGCTACAGGTCTTCTCCTGCGCTCCTTCTCCAGGTCCCGTGCGCAGCAGCAGCTTCGGAGCGGCCTGTCTGAACTGACAGACCGCTCAGCCAATCACTGGCCGCGGCGGTCCTGGTCAGTGATTGGCTGAGCGGTCAGCTTAGACAGGCTGCTCCGAAGCTGATGCTGCGCGCAGGACCGGAAGAAGGAGAAGACCTGCGCCTGGATAGGGAAAGTATGATGCCCGCCGCGCACCGCTATTCCACGTAGCAATGCACAGGTGGTGCCCGATGATTTTAGGTTTGTACCTAAATGAACGATCAGCCGATGACACGATCATCGGCTGATCGTTCTCTCTACTCCACAGAGCGATAATCTGCTGAATCAGGCCGATTCTGCCGATTTTCGCTCCATGGAATAGGCCCCTAACTCTGTGCACCATTTGGTCTCCTTGGAAGGTCTGGATTATCCATACTATTATGCATCAGGACAATTTTACTGTACTTGGTCATACTAGACCATCAACATAAAGGGAAATAAAGTACAGTAGTACCTCGGTTGTCAAACTGTATTTTCAGGGAAATTTTGCTTCAGTTCTTAAACTCTTGCTCAGTTCTCAAAGACTTTTTTAGCACCCAGTCTTGAAGTACAGTAATACCTTGTACAGTATAAGACTGCTGGAGTGTATATACAGCACAGTAGTAGTACAGTCAGTGCACCACCATCTCCCATCCTGTACAGTATAAGACTGCTGGAGTGTATATACAGCACAGTAGTAGTACAGTCAGTGCACCACCATCTCCCATCCTGTACTGTATAAGATTGCTGGAGTGCATATACAGTACAGTAGTAGTACAGTCAGTGCACCACCATCTCCCATCCTGTATTGTATAAGACTGCTGGAGTGCATATACAGTACAGTAGTAGTACAGTCAGTGCACCACCATCTCCCATCCTGTACTGTATAATACTGCTGGATTACATATACAGTACAGTAGTCGTACAGTCAGTGCACCACCATCTCCCACCCTGTACAGTACTGTATGAGATTTCTGGAGCGTATACACAGTATAGTAGTAGTACAGTCAGTGCACCACCATCTCCCATCCTGTATTGTATAAGATTGCTGGAGTGCATATACAGTACAGTAGTAGTACAGTCAGTGCACCACCATCTCCCATCCTGTACTGTATAAGATTGCTGGAGTGCATATACAGTACAGTAGTAGTACAGTCAGTGCACCGCCATCTCCCATCCTGTACTGTATAAGATTGCTGGAGTGTATATACAGTATAGTAGTAGTACAGTCAGTGCACCACCATCTCCCATCCTGTACAGTACTGTATATGATTGCTGGAGTGTATATACAGCACAGTAGTAGTAGTACAGTCAGTGCACCATCTCCCATCCTGTACTGTATAAGACTGCTGGAGTGCATATACAGCACAGTAGTAGTACAGTCAGTGCACCACCATCTCCCATCCTTTACTGTATAAGATTGCTGGAGTGCATATACAGTACAGTAGTAGTACAGTCAGTGCACCACCACCTCCCATCCTGTACTGTATAAGACTGCTGGAGTGCATATACAGTACAGTAGTAGTACAGTCAGTGCACCACCATCTCCCATCCGGTACAGTACTGTATAAGACTGCTGGAGTGCATATATAGTACAGTAGTAGTACAGTCAGTGCACCACCATCTCCCATCCTGTACTGTATAATACTGCTGGATTACATATACAGTACAGTAGTAGTACAGTCAGTGCACCACCATCTCCCATCCTGTACTGTATAAGACTGCTGGAGTGCATATACAGTACAGTAGTAGTACAGTCAGTGCACCACCATCTCCCATCCTGTACTGTATAAGACTGCTGGAGTGCATATACAGTACAGTAGTAGTACAGTCAGTGCACCACCATCTCCCATCCTGTACTGTATAAGACTGCTGGAGCGCATATACAGTACAGTAGTAGTACAGTCAGTGCACCACCATCTCCCATCCTGTACTGTATAAGACGGCTGGAGTGCATATACAGTACAGTAGTAGTACAGTCAGTGCACCACCATCTCCCACCCTGTACAGTACTGTATGAGATTTCTGGAGCGTATACACAGTATAGTAGTAGTACAGTCAGTGCACCACCATCTCCCATCCCGTACTGTATAAGACTGCTGGATTGCATATACAGTACAGTAGTAGTACAGTCAGTGCACCACCATCTCCCATCCTGTACTGTATAAGATTGCTGGAGTGCATATACAGTACAGTAGTAGAACAGTCAGTGCACCACCATCTCCCGTCCTGTACTGTACTGTATATGATTGCTGGAGTGCATATACAGTACAGTAGTAGTACAGTCAGTGCACCACCATCTCCCATCCTGTAGTGTATAAGTCTGCTGGAGTGCATATACAGTACAGTAGTAGTACAGTCAGTGCACCACCATCTCCCATACGGTATTGTATAAGATTGCTGGAGTGCATATACAGTACAGTAGTAGTACAGTCAGTGCATCACAATCTCCCATCCTGTACAGTACTGTATAAGATTGCTGGAGTGTATATACAGCACAGAAGTAGTACAGTCAATGCACCGCCATCTCCCAACCTGTACAGTACAAAAAAAAGTCCGAACTATGACTTCTCCATTACTCATCTTGCATTTCAATGGTGGATCAGCCAGAACCTCTTACTATAGTCTTTTTCTTCTCCTTTTCTCTGGTAGGAACAATTTGTGGAAAAGTATAACTGCCCCCCTCTCTCCCCCCAAGTCTTTCCATCTTTATCACCTCCCTGATGTCTCTTTGAAATTATTTCGCTAACCACTAATATGCTGTAATTCACCATTCTGACTTCCATTTCCATATTCAACATTCAGTTCTTCATTTTTGTTCACATCTTTGGAGTTTCCCCTATGTCCCTTCCCAAGGATTGGTATGTAAGTATGTTCTTACCTGGATGCAACTGTATGAAATTTGATAGGAGAAACAGTAAGAGTAATGGTAGGGAGTTTCATTCTTCAGTGTCAGCGTGTTTGTCATGGTGACAGGGATCTATTTCACATAAAATCGAAAAAGCATTAAAATATATACAAACATGAAGATTGTTAAAGGGCATGCACAGATGTAGCAGAGCTTTGTCCGTGGACGGAAACACTGATGAGGAAGCCTTTCAGGCATCAGGAAACCATCAGTGTTTCCTTATCGCAAAGACAGAGGAGAAAAAAACAAACATACTTACCGGCTGCAGTGGTGCCCCTCCGGCTTCTCCTCTCTTCCGGCTTTGCAAGCACACAAGTGACGTCACTTGTGTGCTGCAATGCTGGAGGTAGAGAGCGGCCTCTTGTGGCCGGAGGCATAATGCTGCCTTTGGCCAGAAGGGTATTTGGCGGGGCCCAATGTAACCGAGTATACCCCCAGTCCAGACTATACCCCTATATATTTATATATATATATATATATATGGGGGGAGATTTATCAAACATGGTATAAAGTGAAACTGGCCCAGTTGCCCCTAGCAACCAATCAGATTCCACCCTTTTATTTCTCACAGATTTTTTGGAAAATGAAAAGTGGAATCTGATTGGTTGTTAGGGGCATCTTAGCCAGTTTCACTTTACACCATGTTTGATAAATCTCCTCCATAGGGTATATATTTTGGCTAGGCCAGTTTATACACCTTCAGACCTTGTTCATACGGTGTAAGGGACCGGTCATTCCGTGACCCGGCTGGGTCACGGAACGGCCAGCCTCTGCAAAGGTCATCCCGGACGGTACTTAAGTACCGGCCGGATGATCTTTCTGGCTGCAACGTTCTGAAACGCGCGCCCCCGCATCAGAACTCCTCATAGCACACAATAAAGCAAACGGCCGGGCCGCTCGCTTCATTTTGTGAACTGACAGAGCTTTCTGCAGCCGCCGCTTGGGATCCCGGCCGGAGCGTATACCATGTGTATACGCTCTGGCAGAAATCCCATAGAGCAACATGAGGCTAGTCCACTAGCACAAAGTACGGTCGTTGTTGCCAATGGCAACAACGGACGTACTTTTACATAGTGTAAACATAGCCTTAGGCCATATTCTACCCCCCCCCCCCCCAATGAAATCAGTAGCCGTGAGTGAAATACAGAAGAATTACCTAATTTTTCTACATTTTATTGGGCATTAAGCATTGTCTGCTAAGATAAGTGAGAAGCTACTGAACTAAATCTGAAAAGTCTAAACCCATCGGGGACATTTATCATTGGATTTACACTTTTTTTTTAGTTTTTTTTGGTAATGAGATTTTGTGACTTCATAAAAATTTGTGCAAGATTTATTAAGTGTTTTACAGTATATTCCATCAGGCTCCTGCGCCTTTTTTCAATGTTTGCACTGGGAGGGGACGGGATTTTCTATTAATTACTTTATTAACTATTTTACATAGATTTTATGTTTTTGCGCAAAATCCTACCCTTTTTAGCCAAGCTGTTTTAGGCTTGGTTCACCCTTTTTTTTGTTATCCATTTTTTGCACAAAAAACAAACATAAAAATCGATGAAGAAAAAGGACGCATTTGTTTCCCTCCGTTTTGATCTATTTTTCCATTGACTTCCAAAATTAAAAAACAGAATGGATTGGCTACTATGTGGGGCACTATATGGGGGGATTGGATAATATGTGGGCACTATATGGGGATTGGCTACTATGTGGGGCACTATATGGGGGCATTGGCTACTATGTGGGGCACTATATGAGGCAGTGGAAACTATGTGGGGCACTATATGGGGGCATTGGATACTATATGGGGCACTATACGGGGGGATTGGCTATTATGTGGGGCACTATATGGGGGATTGGATACTATGTGTGGCACTATATAGGGGGATTGGATACTATGTGGGCACTATTGGGGGGATTGGATACTACGTGTGGCACTATATAGGGGGATTGGATACTATGTGGGCACTATTGGGGGATTGGATACTATGTGTGGCACTATATAGGGGGATTGGATACTATGTGGGCACTATTGGGGGGATTGGATACTATGTGGGGCACTATATGGGGATTGGCTACTATGTGGGGCACCATATGGGGGCAATGGCTACTATGTGGGGCACCATATGGGGCATTGGATACTATGTGGGGCACTATAATGGAGGATTGGATACTATATAGGGCATTTTGGGGGGATTGGATACTATATCAGGCACTATTCAGTCAGCAGCATGTGGTGACTGTAGGGAGTTGCTATGGGGGCGTGGCTAAGGAGGTTTGCTATGGGGGCGTGGCTATGGAGGGTCGCTATGGGGGCGTGGCTATGGGGACCGCGGCGCACATGTCCCTCTTTGCAAAAGTTGGGAGGTATGTATATACTATAGTAGCCATCATCCTACAGGTGGGTAAGGTTTTAATGAGGCAGGATTGTGTTACAGGATTACCTCAGCAGGAAATAGAGACTAGAATAGAGAATGGTGAGTGACATGAGGTAAAGCAGCAGCTCTCATCTCCATATTACACTGCCCTAACCCTGTAGATCTTTACAGCACAATAATAAAATATAAGGGGAGATGTATCACAGCCTGTGCAGAGGAGCAGGGGAGCAGTCGCCCATAGCAACCAGTCAGATTGCTGCTTTCTTTTTTTTAAAAGGCCTCTAAAAATGAAACCTAGAATCTTACTGGTTGCTATGGGCGACTGTTTCCCTCTTCCTCTGCACACATTTTAATAAATCACCCCCATAGTTCCTTTATTCATATCGCTGCATCCTATTCTGCAGTATTGTACAGAGATTCTAGTCATATGAATGTATCCCAGAGGGTAGCCATGTTGTGGGGGGTGCATTCATACGTTACTCCAGGCTGCTGCGTAAAAACCATCAGCGGATCTTTTTGCTGGTCGGTACTATGTAGACTTTGGGAAATATGAAAGGGTTGACCTAGGTAGGTTCGCACTGAACTTTATATTATCCCCCGCCCCATAGTATGACAGTGGCTGAAAAACAGCTGCGCATCCACTGAGGGATTTAGGCAGCAGAAATCAAAAAGCAACCATGCACCATGCACCATGCACGGATAAATGCATTATAGATAAGGCAATGTAACCTGCCGTTCTGCAACAGGGATGATGCTGGGGACAGGCACAGTACTTGTGTATACAGATACTATACTCGCATGCATTGTACTTGTGTATACAGATACTATACTCGCATGCATTGTACTTGTGTATACAGATACTATACTTACATGCATTGTACTTGTGTATACAAATACTATACTGTATGCAGTAGCGGTCTTTGGCACCAAGCACCCCAAGCAATCGCTTGGGGCCCCCAACATCCAGGGGGCCCCCACGCCCCGCTCTTCTCTTGTGCTCAAGACTGCTAGACAGGGCCGCTGCCCCGCTCGCTGCTGTGATCTGAACTGTAACTATGAGCACTCGTAATGAGCGCTCACAGTTACATGCAGCAGCAGCACTGACAGGGCGGAAGCCATTGGCTCCCTTCCTGTCAGTCACTCTTGTGGCCGCAGGAAGTGTTTTCCCTGCGGTCACAAGTGGCCGCTCTATCCTTGTGGTGCCGACGCTCCAGTGACATCAATGGAGCATCGTCGCCAGGACAGGGGGAGCGCGGCCTCTTGTGACCGCAGGGAAAACCCTTCCCACTGCCACAAGAGTGAAGAGAAGAGGAGACGCCCGGACCCAGGTGAGTATAAGTGTTTGTTTTATTGTGTTATATACTATATGGAAGGGGGAGCACACAGCGGGGGTCTATATAAATGGGGGGAGCACACAGTGGGGCTATATAACGGGGAAGACATAGGGGGGCTATATATAACTGGGGGAGCACACAGGGGGGCTATATACTACTGGGGCTTCACAGAGGGGTCTATATACTACTTGGGTCAGCACACAGGGGGTCTATATACTACTTGGGGCAGCAGAATAGGGTCTATATACAACTGGGGGAGCACACAGGAGGTCTATATCCAAGTGGGGGAGCACACAGGGGGGCTATATACTACTGGGAGAGCACACAGGGGGGCTATATACTACTGGGGTACCACACAGTGGGTCTATATACTACTGGGGTAGCACACAGAGGTCTATATACTACTGGTGGGGCACACAAGGGGTCTATATACTACTTGGGGCAGCAGAATGGGGTCTATATTCAACTGGGGGAGCACACAGGAGGTCTATATCCAAGTGGGAGAGCACACAGGGGGGCTATATACTACTGGGACTAAGGGAGCACACAGTGGGTCTATATACTACTGAAGTAGCACACGGGTCTATATACTACTGGTGGGGCACACAGGGGGTCTATATACTACTTGGGGCAGCAGAATGGGGTCTATATACAACTGGGGGAGCACACAGGAGGTCTATATCCAAGTGGGGGAGCACACGTGGGCTATATACTACTGGGGGAGCACACAGGGGGGCTATATACTACTGGGGCAGCACACAGGAGGTCTATATATAACTGGGGGGCACACAGGGGTCTATATACTACTGGGGCAGCACACAGGGGTGTATATACTACTGGAGGAGCACAAAGAGGTCTATATACTACTGGTGGGGCACAAAGGGGGTCTATATACTACTGGGGGAACACACAGAGGGTCTATATACTACTGGTGGGGCACACAGGGGGTCCATATACTACTGGGGGCAGCACACAGGGGGTCTATATATAACGGGGAGCACACAGGGGGTCTATATATAACTGGGGGAGCACACAGGGTGTCTATATATAACTGGGGGCAGCACACAAGGGGTCTATATACTACTGGGGAAGCACACAGGGATCTATATAATACTGGTGGAGCACACAGGGGGTCTATGTACTACTGGGGGAACCACACGGGTTTATATACTACTGGAGGAGCACACAGGGGTCTATATCCAAGTGGGGGAGAAAACAGGAGGTCTATATACAAGTGGGGGAGCACACAGGGGGTCTATATACTAGTGGAGGAGCACACAGTGGGTATATGTAACTGGGGGCAGCACACGGGGTATATACGACTGGGGGCAGCACACAGGGGGTTTATATACAACTGTGACAGCACACAGGGGGTCTATATACTTTTGGGGGAGCACACGGGGGGCTATATATAACTAGGGGAACACACAGGCGTCTATACACTACTGGGGGAAGCCCACAAGGGGTATATACTACTGAGGGGAAGCACACAAGGCGTGTATACTACTGGCGGCTGCGCACAAGGGGTATATACTACTGGCAGCACACAGCGGTCTAATATTGTGGAGTGCGTGTCGAGGGGGGGGCCCAGACATAACTTCGCTTGGGGCCCCAGAAATGCCAAGACCGCCCCTGACTGTATGCTATGTGTAATGTACCTCTGTGTATATATGTACTGTACTTGTGTATACATATACTATACTGTATGCTATGTGTACTGTACCTCTGTGTACATATACTATACTGTAGGCTATGTATACTGTACCTCTGTGTATATATGCACTGTACTTGTGTATACATATACTATACTGTATGCTATGTGTACTGTACCTCTGTGTACATATACTATACTGTATGCTATGTGTACTGTACCTCTGTGTATATATGCACTGTACTTGTGTATACATATACTATACAGTATGCTATGTGTACTGTACCTCTGTGTATATATGCACTGTACTTGTCTATACATATACTATACTGTATGCTATGTGTACTGTACCTCTGTGTATATATGTACTGTACCTCTGTGTACATATACTATACTGTATGCTATGTGTACTGTGCCTCTGTGTACCACATGTACTGTACTTGTGTATACATATACCATACTGTATGCTATGTGTACTGTACTTCTGTGTATATATGTACTATACTTGTGTATACATATACTATACTGTATTCTATATGTACTGTACCTCTTTGTATATATGTACTGTACTTGTGTATACATATATAATACTGTATGCTATGTGTAATGTACCTCTGTGTACCACATGTACTGTACTTGTGTATACATATACCATACTGTATGCTATGTGTACTGTACTTCTGTGTATATATGTACTGTACCTCTGTGTACATATACTATACTGTATGCTATGTGTACTGTACCTCTGTATACCACATGTACTGTACTTGTGTATACATATACCATACTGTATGCTATTTGTACTGTACTTCTGTGTACATATGTACTACACTTGTGTATACATATACTATACTGTATGCTATGTGTACTGTACCTCTGTATATATGTACTGTACTTGTGTATACATATACCATACTGTATTCTATGTGTACTGTACCTCTGTGTATATATGTACTGTGCTTGTGTATACATATACTATACTGTATGCTATGTGTACTGTACCTCTGTATATATGTACTGTACTTGTGTATACATATACTATACTGTATGCTATGTGTAATGTACCTCTGTGTACCACATGTACTGTACTTGTGTATACATATACTATACTGTATGCTATGTGTACTGTACTTCTGTGTGTATATATATATATATATATATGTCCTATACTTGTGTATATACATATACTATACTGTATGCTATGTGTACTGTACCTCTGTGTATATATGTACTATACTTGTGTATACATATACTATACTGTATGCTATGTGTACTGTACCTCTGTATATATGTACTATACTTGTGTATACATATACTATACTGTATGCTATGTGTACTGTACCTCTGTGTACCACATGTACTGTACTTGTGTATACATATACTATACTGTATGCTATGTGTACTGTACTTCTGTGTGTGTGTGTGTATATATATATATATATCCTATACTTGTGTATATACATATACTATACTGTATGCTATGTGTACTGTACCTCTGTGTACCACATGTACTGTACTTGTGAAACATATACTATACTGTATGCTATATGTACTGTACTTCTGTGTGTATATCTAAGTCCTATACTTGTGTATATATATACTATACTGTATGCTATGTGTACTGTACAGTACCTCTGTGTATCACATGTACTATACTTGTGTATACATATACTATACTGTATTCTATGTGTACTGTACCTCTCTCTCTCTCTCTCTCTCTCTCTCTCTCTCTATATATATATATATATATATATATATATATATACTATACTGTATGTTATGTGTACTGTGCCTCTGTGTATATATGTACTGTACCTGTGTATACATATACTATACTGTATGCTATGTGTACTGTGCCTCTGTGTATATATGTACTGTACCTGTGTATACATATACTATACTGTATGCTATGTGTACTGTACCTCTGTATATATGTACTGCACTTGTGTATACATATACTATACTGTATTCTTTGTGTACTGTACCTCTGTGTATATATGTACTGTACTTGTGTATACATATACTATACTGTATGCTATGTGTACTGTACTTCTGTGTATATATGTACTATACTTGTGTATACATATACTATACTGTATGCTATGTGTTCTGTACCTCTGTGTACATATACTATACTGTATGCTATGTGTACTGTACCTCTGTGTATATATGTACTGTACTTGTGTATACATATACTATACTGTATGCTATGTGTACTGTACTTCTGTGTGTATATATATATATATAAATATATATATATATATATATATATATGTCCTATACTTGTGTATATACATATACTATACTGTATGCTATGTGTACTGTACCTCTGTGTATATATGTACTATACTTGTGTATACATATACTATACTGTATGCTATGTGTACTGTACCTCTGTGTACCACATGTACTGTACTTGTGTATACATATACTATACTGTATGCTATGTGTACTGTACCTCTGTGTATATATGTACTGTACTTGTGTATACATATACTATACTGTATTCTATGTGTACTGTACTTGTGTATACAAATACTATACTGTACTCTATGTGTACTTTACCTCTTTGTATATATGTACTGTACTTGTGTATACATATACTATACTGTATGCTATGTGCACTGTACCTTTGTGTATTTATGCACTTTACTTGTGTGTACATATACTATACTGTATTCTATATGTACTGTACCTCTGTGTGTATATGTACTGTACTTGTGTATACATATACTATACTGTTTTCTATATGTACTGTACCTCTGTATATATGTACTGTACTTGTGTATACATATACTATACTGTATGCTATGTGTACTGTACCTCTGTGTATATATGTACTGTACTTGTGTATACATATACTATACTGTATTCTATGTGTACTGTACTTGTGTATACAAATACTATACTGTACTCTATGTGTACTTTACCTCTTTGTATATATGTACTGTACTTGTGTATACATATACTATACTGTATGCTATGTGCACTGTACCTTTGTGTATTTATGCACTTTACTTGTGTGTACATATACTATACTGTATTCTATATGTACTGTACCTCTGTGTGTATATGTACTGTACTTGTGTATACATATACTATACTGTTTTCTATATGTACTGTACCTCTGTATATATGTACTGTACTTGTGTAAACATATATCATACTGTATGCTATGTGTACTGTACCTCTGTGTATATATGTACTGTACTTGTGTATACATATACCATACTGTATGCTATGTGTACTGTACTTCTGTGTATATATGTACTGTACCTCTGTGTACATATACTATACTGTATGCTATGTGTACTGTACCTCTGTGTATATATGTACTATACTTGTGTATACATATACTATACTGTATTCTATGAGTACTGTACCTCTGTGTATATATGTACTGTACTTGTGTATGCATATACTATACTGTTTTCTATATGTACTGTACCTCTGTGTATATATGTACTGTACTTGTGTATACATATACTATACTGAATGCTATGTGTACTGTACCTCTGTGTATATATGTGCTGTACTTGTGTATACATATACTATACTGTATGCTATATGTACTGTACCTCTGTATATATGTATTGTACTTGTGTATACATATACTATACTGTATGCTATGTGTACTGTCCCTTTGTGTATATATGCACTTGTGTATACATATACTATACTGTATGCTATGTGTACTGTACCTCTGTGTATATTTGTACTGTACTTGAGTATACATATACTATACTCTAGGCTATGTGTACTGTACCTCTGTGTATATATGTACTATACTTGTGTATACATATACTATACTGTATGCTATGTGTACTGTCCTTTGTGTATATATGTACTGTACTTGTGTATACATATACTATACTGTAGGCTATGTGTACTGTACCTCTGTGTATATATATACTATACTTGTGTATACATATACTATACTGTATGCTATGTGTACTGTACCTCTGTGTACCACATGTACTGTACTTGTGTATACATATACTATACTGTATGCTATGTGTACTGTACTTCTGTGTGTGTGTATATATATATATATATATATATGTCCTATACTTGTGTATATACATATACTATACTGTATGCTATGTGTACTGTACCTCTGTGTATATATGTACTGTACTTGTGTATACATATACTATACTGTATTCTATGTGTACTGTACTTGTGTATACAAATACTATACTGTACTCTATGTGTACTTTACCTCTTTGTATATATGTACTGTACTTGTGTATACATATACTATACTGTATGCTATGTGCACTGTACCTTTGTGTATTTATGCACTTTACTTGTGTGTACATATACTATACTGTATTCTATATGTACTGTACCTCTTTGTATATATGTACTGTACTTGTGTATACATATACTGTATGGTATGTGTACTGTACCTCTGTGTGTATACGTACTGTACTTGTGTATACATATACTATACTGTTTTCTATATGTACTGTACCTCTGTGTATATATGTACTGTACTTGTGTATACATATACCATACTGTATGCTATGTGTACTGTACTTCTGTGTATATATGTACTGTACCTCTGTGTACATATACTATACTGTATGCTATATGTACTGTACCTCTGTGTATATATGTACTATACTTGTGTATACATATACTATACTGTATTCTATGAGTACTGTACCTCTGTGTATATATATACTGTACTTGTGTATGCATATACTATACTGTTTTCTATATGTACTGTACCTCTGTGTATATATGTACTGTACTTGTGTATACATATACTATACTGAATGCTATGTGTACTGTACCTCTGTGTATATATGTGCTGTACTTGTGTATACATATACTATACTGTATGCTATATGTACTGTACCTCTGTATATATGTATTGTACTTGTGTATACATATACTATACTGTATGCTATGTGTACTGTCCCTTTGTGTATATATGCACTTGTGTATACATATACTATACTGTATGCTATGTGTACTGTACCTCTGTGTATATATGTACTATACTTGTGTATACATATACTATACTGTATGCTATGTGTACTGTCCTTTGTGTATATATGTACTGTACTTGTGTATACATATACTATACTGTAGGCTATGTGTACTGTACCTCTGTGTATATATGTACTGTACTTGTGTATACATATACTATACTGTATGCTATGTGTACTGTACCTCTGTGTACATATACTATACTGTATGCTATGTGTACTGTCCCTTTGTGTATATATGCACTTTACTTGTGTATACATATACTATACTGTATGCTATGTGTACTGTACCTCTGTGTATATTTGTACTGTACTTGAGTATACATATACTATACTCTAGGCTATGTGTACTGTCCCTTTGTGTATATATGCACTTTACTTGTGTATACATATACTATACTGTATGCTATGTGTACTGTACCTCTGTGTATATTTGTACTGTACTTGAGTATACATATACTATACTGTATGCTATGTGTACTGTCCTTTGTGTATATATGTACTGTACTTGTGTATACATATACTATACTGTAGGCTATGTGTACTGTACCTCTGTGTATATACTTACTGTACTTGTGTATACATATACTATACTGTATTCTATGTGTACTGTACCTCTGTGTATATATGTACTGTACTTGTGTATACATATACTATACTGTATTCTATGTGTACTGTACCTCTGTGTATATATGTACTGTACTTGTGTATACATATACTATACTGTATGCTATGTGTACTGTACCTCTGTGTATATATGTACTATACTTGTGTATACATATACTATAGTATTGCACTTACATTAGCTCAGTCCTCAGTGCGTCTTCTCCTCCTGTGCTGTGTGATGTGCTCTGGATTTGTTTCTGTTACTTCCCATAAGGTTATATATAGGGGGATTCTGTTGTGTCATAGAGGGGTGTGCTAGGGGGAAGCTGCCAGGGAGTGGACCAGAAGCTCTGTCGTCGGTGTGCACAGGGACAAACCAAACTGGACCAGGTTTTTAAAAGACACTTCCTCTTGTGGGTGAAAGCGCGACTGACAGAACCGCAAGTGAATGGAGCTTAATTGCAAACCACGTCTGACCTGGAGACAAGAGTGGTGCTGCCTCTGGACGAAAGTTGTCATGTTTTTGTAGTGCTCGATAACCCCTTTACGCTCGTAGTGTCTAAGGGAGCATGCACACTTCGGAATTCTCGTGGAGAACTTGCCACAGATTCCACCGCTCGTCCCCACACGCTCCCATTCTCCACTCTCCACTTGTCCCATAGACTCCAATCCCCTGGGAGTGCAGGGGAGCGAGCGACAGAATCTGCGGCAAGTTATCCATGTGATTTCCGTTGTGTGCACATACCCTTAGGGCTATATTACATAGACAATAAGTGATCGCCGATCTACAGTGTGCGTGTGTAATATATATATATATATATATATATATATATATATACTTACCTGTCCATGCTCCCAAGTGTCCTGCTACCTTCTCCCATTTCACCACAGCTGCTGCTGAAGCTTCTGAAGCCGCCTGTGCAGTGAGAGGATGCTCAGCCACCTGCTGGAGACGGCTTTAGTGGTGGCTGCAGTGAGCGCGAAAGGCAGCAGGACAGCAGGGAGCCCAAACAGGTAAGTATAATCTTTATTATTTTCTCTACACTGTCATAAGCAGTCGGCCGCACATCACTATTACATGTAGGGATGGAGGGATGCAATGATCAGTCGATGATCGGCTCTTTGGCTGATCGTTGTCTTTATTACACAGAGCGATATCGGCCTGTTTACGCAGATTATCAATTTATTTAAATCTGGGCCTCAATCTCTAGTCCTATCATACATGTGTATCTAACTAAATCATCTGTGATACTTTGTCACTGAACTTGGTGCGCCCATGAAACTTATTCTGTGATGTGTGATTTTATTTGTGAACTAGATTTGCATTTCCAGGGAAATACATAGTGCTTGAAAAGAGCGCCCCTTTACCAGTGACTTCCAGAGCGCCCCTTTACCAGTGACTTCCAGAGCGCCCCTTTACCAGGGACTTCCAGAGCGCCCCTTTACCAGTGACTTCCAGAGCGCCCCTTTACCAGTGACTTCCAGAGCGCCCCTTTACCAGGGACTTCCAGAGCGCCCCTTTACCAGTGACCTCCAGAGCGCCCCTTTACCAGTGACTTCCAGAGCGCCCCTTTACCAGTGACTTCCAGAGCGCCCCTTTACCAGGGACTTCCAGAGCGCCCCTTTACCAGGGACTTCCAGAGCGCCCCTTTACCAGGGACTTCCAGAGCGCCCCTTTACCAGGGACTTCCTTTTAAGAGAAACTTTAACCCTGTGTTTCAATAGCATTTATTAAGAAGTTTTCAGAGAATTTTTCAAACAAACATAATACAGACAGTAACAGGTACTAAAAGAGTTAAAGCATGCTAGAATATTATGGGTACAAATGGCAAGATATACATTGCAGGTATAGAAACATTAGTAGGTACACCGAACAGTAGCATACTATATACATATAAGTGTAAGGTATGAATATAGAGTATACGCGCTAGAGTGGAAGGATTCACATCATGTAAGGTATATGAGACACGCTTCTAACTGAATCCTATCTATTAAGTAGCTAGTTCTAACCATAGTTGAGGAAAACATAATTAGAGAGCTGTCATAAGCTATGGAAAACACAAGTGCTTAGTACATGTATTAAACAGGAGTTATAGGAAATGAGTGCTATGCTGCAAAACTGTCGGAAAAGTTAAACATGCTTAAAATGAGGTTATTCCAATATGTCTTAGTGAAGATTAGTTGGAGATGCATATGAAGTAGTTTGTTTATACAACATATATATGTCCAACCGTTCGCTGCTATATATAGTGAAATGCTCTATGAATATGTATGATCTCTTGAGGAAGCAAACACTCAAAATTGCTCTAGGCAATAACAAACATGTGAAATCGAAACGCTGCGAGTAGTCCGATGTTATGGGTATCACGCAGCACAGACCAAGGAGGGAAATTAGTCCAGTTTAAGCCGTAGGGATAAAAGATAAGAATAGTAGTGGAGAATTCGCTGTTAGGAGTCCTGAACTTTGTAAAGAGCGGAGCATATTCTAAACCGAGGGGAATGTCAATAATCTGCAGTGTCCCTTTAAGATGGCGACGGGATGACTTTGTCACTGCGATGGGCAATTTTACAGTCCTTTAGGAATTGGAAGCCAGCATTGACATCTGGAAGTAAAGTAGAGCCGGAGTCCTGCTTAATGACAAGTCCACTCATCTTCCCCCATCTGTATGGGATCCCACTGTTCCTTAAAGCTGTAGTGATTGGAGCGAACTGCCTTCGTGTAGCCAGGGTAAAGGCAGAGAGGTCAGGGAAGACCGAGATTTGAGCAAATCTGGGAGATGTAGCATTCCTTTGTCTAGTAGCTGCTAAGAGTGATCTTTTAACATGGAGATGGCAAATCCTTATGACTACATCCCGAGGAGCATCAGAGGGCATATGGTTAGGTTTGGGGACTCGGTGCGCCCAGTCAACAAGTAGCTCATCCTGTTTTAGAGCTGGTAACATGTGCTCAATGAATCCTCTAGCAAAGTTAGGCAAGTCAGAAGGTTGAACTATTTCAGGGACGCCCCTCAGTTTGACATTGTGTTCTCGGGTACGATTGCCCACTGCGGCCAATGTATGCTTAACAGCCATCAATTCGGATTCCAAAAGATGATGTGAAGCTAGCAGCGTATTATGTTCATTTATGACCTTGGATAAAGTGTCTTCCAAGCATTGTATTCTTTCAGTCGCTAATCGCACCGACTCCTTAATTTCTGAAATAGCGCGGTCTAGATCAGCACGTATAGAGTTTCGTAGGGCTAATAGCAGTTCCTTTAGTGGGAACATGGTGAAGGGGTCAGTATCTCAGAGTAAATCATCTAGAGGATCAGGTATATCAGATGAGTGAGACCCCTGATCCGAAGGTGTTTTAGCCATTAGAGTCAATTTTGTGGCTCCCTGGTAAGGTTTGGCAGATAGGAGTTCAGGCAGGCAGGGATCCAATATTGAATGCTGGGAATCAGTGTCAGCAAGTGGGGAAAAAGGAGGCATCAGGAAGGGGGCAGCATAGGGTGAGAGAAGATATTGCTGCCGCTGCTGCTGCCGTTCTACAGGGGCTGAGTGTCGCTGACATGTATTAGAGCCGGCACGCTTCCTCCTCCGATTCCTCCTTTTAGGCTGAGGAGGGGATAGTTGCTCACCCGTTATGTTCTTTCTCTGTCGGGCCGCTGATTCCAGTGCCGGAGAAGTCTGCCGCACAGCTCTGCTATCCAGGAAAGTCAGGTCCCGCTGACAATCCATGTAGGAGCCGGCGCCATCTTGCTGAGATCTGTCCGACGGCAGAGAAGAGAGGATTTTTCGCCGAACAGCAGCGGAAGCCCTCTTTGAAGTAGTCTTCATCTAAGGGGGAGAGTCAGGAAGGTCAGGGATCCCCTTGGTGTGAAACAAGTCGGGAATTTGCTGTCAAATCGCTAGATTTCTGTTAGAGTTGCAGGAGCTTAGACGACATGCGACTGTTCTCTTCGGCAGCAAACTACGCCCCCGAAACTTTAACCCTGGGTGACATCCCTTTAAAAGCGACTTGGGTCCCGCCCCTATAAGAGCGACTTGGGTCCCGTCCCTTTAAGAGCGACTTGGGTCCCGTCCCTTTAAGAGCGACATGGGTCCCTTTAAGAGAGACATGGGTCCCGTCCCTTTAAGAGCAACATGGGTCCCTTTAATAGCGACTTGGGTCCCATACCTTTAAGAGCGACTTGGGTCCCTTTAAGAGCATCATGGGTCCCGTCCCTTTAAGAGCGACATGGATCCCGTCCCTTTAAGAGCGACTTGGGTCCCGTCCCTTTAAGAACGACCTGTGTCCCGTCCCTTTAAGAACGACCTGTGTCCCGTCCCTTTAAGAGCGACCTAGGTCGCTCTTAAAGGGACCAAAGTCGCTCTTAAAGGGACCCAAGTGGCTCTTTAAGTGATCCAAGTGGCTCTTAAAGGGACCCAGGTCACTCTTAAAGGGACCGATTTCGCTCTCAAAGGGACCCAAGTCGCTTTTAAAGGGACCCAGGTCGCTCTTAAAGGGACCCAGGTCGCTCTTAAAGGGACCCAGGTCGCTCTTAAAGGGACCCAGGTCGCTCTTTAGACATAGGTCCCTTTAAGAGCAACATGGGTCCCGTCCCTTTATGAGCGACTTGGATCCCATCCCTTTAAGAGCGACTTGGGTCCCTTTAAGAGTGACCTGGGTCCCTTTATAAGCAACATGGCTCCTGTCCCTTTAAGAGTGACATGGGTCCCTTTAAGAGTGACATGGGTTTCTTTAAGAGCAAGAAACATGGCCACTTTCCCCCTACTGTTGTCTCCAGTTGGGTGGGGTTTTGAAACTCAGTTCCATTGAAGTAAATGGAGCTTAATTGCAAACCGCACCTGAACTGGAGTCAACAGTAGGGGGAGAAGTGGCCATGTTTTTGTAGCGCTGGATAACCCCTTTAACTACAAGACACCATTGGTGACAACACAAAAGGATCCATTTCCATATAAAGCCTTGGGTACAATGCAATACCATCTGCAGAAATACTGATAGAACAGAGGGTGTCTACACAGGTTGGATGCTTTTTGGAGAGTGGGTACCACAGTATCAAAGGAGGGAGAAGCTAGGAGCCAGGAGGGAGAAACTGAGGTCTTATGGCAATTGTGAAAATGATGGATGCGTGACTTGAGCCTGGAAGCCCAAGTACTGGATTTTAGTAGCCAGGAAGTGGTGGTGCCCATGCTAGTGGGCATGTGCCATGTTTTGAGGGGTGCTCTCGTTTTTATCAAGCCGGTAATTTAGGAGGAAGCTATAGCTGTGGCTGGGGATTTGTGTTTTACTTACTCTGGTCAAGTACTCAAGGACCCACTCAGTGGCAAGTGAAGCCAATTGACTCTCAAAGACCTTCCCTTGCTGTACACTGGAGGAGGCCACATTGAGGAAGGAGGCTCACATTGAGGAAGAGAAGCTAACCACAGTAGAGAAGAAGAGGAGGATCGATAGGCACTAATTCAAGTGCATTGTAGAAGATTTTGACCTGACCTGACACTAGAGCATGAAATATCTACAAAGGGATGCTCAGCTCATGGCTATGCTCCCACAACATTTTTGTTTTGGCCATTTGAGGCCAAACATTATTTTTAGTCAATTATTATAAAATAAGCAAAAAAAAGGCGCCAAAAAAGATATTGTGGGAAGAATCCTTGGGCCAAATATTTCTCCATGTTGGAACTAGGTAACAGGTATTGGCTAGTTTCAGTTGCCGAAAACGATAAAAAGAAGACTACTTACATTACTCCTATGGGGTTATATGAGTTCCTAGGCTAACTAATGCTGTAGTCACCTTTCAACAGTTAATGTATCGGGGACCTGAATTTGGAGTGGCTGCTGATCTATCTAGACAACATTGACATCTTCTCTGCCATCTTCATTGAACATTTGGAGAGGTCTAACAGGGTGCTGACCTTTTTTGGACCAATCAGGTAAAAGATAAAGCTCGTTAAGTGGAAAACATTGAGATACTTAGAACATGTAGAGTTAAAGGAGAGTATCCAGAATTTTGAACAAGGTTTGTGCTGTTCTATAATGCAATATCACAAAACTCCAAGCCTTCCTAGACCTAAATTTAGAAAAGAATTTGCTAGGGTAGCCACATCTACCGTTTTCCCCTGAAAATAATACGTCCTCTAAAATAGGACCTAATAGAGGTTTAGCTGAATTGCTAAATATAAGTTCTCCCCTTAATGTAAGACCTAGGAAAGTCTTCGTTTGGAAGCATGCCTGCCGAAAAGAACACTAGGGCATGCAGCGGTGATTCTTTTTTTAGCCGTTGTCCCCTAACTTCATCATCCGTTGCAAAGCAGGCAGGGCTGTATTAACAGCTGCTGCTGCCCTAGGCACTAAACCTGAAGACGCCCCAACTACACGCACCTATTGGCGATACCAGACCTGACCAATACCACCATACCCCCCACCCCCCTGGAAAAGACACCACATTTACTGGCAAGTCTGAACGGGAGGAGGGAAACTAATAAAATAAAAACAAAAAAAATTAGTTTTTTCTGTCCCCCTGCTCCCTGGTGCTGCCCCCCTGCAAGGGGCTGCCCTAGGCACCGGACCACGGGTGCCTAGTGGTAAATACGGCCCTGAGAGCAGGTGCATGCAGGATATGAATACCGTCACCTGCCGCCATCCCTAATGTTCCGTACCGCCAGATGCAGAGCTGCACGTAGTCCATCTGCTTCCATACTGTATGCTGTCCCTGCTGTGCTGTACGAATGTGCTGTAGTGAGCTGGTATGTGAGCAGTATGGTAGGGAGAAGCTTTGTCAGTAGTGACCAGAGGTTCGTAAACAGGTCGTAGCATGACGGAGAGAAGCATTGTTAGTAGTCAGCCAGAGGTTGGTACACAGGTAGTAGCAGTATTGCAGGAGGTTGGTGCATGGATAGTAGCAGTATTGCTGGAGGTCCGCACAAGGGTAGTAGCAGCATCAGCAGATGTTGGTACACAGGTAGTAACAGTATTGCCGGAGGTTCATACATGGGTAGTAGCAGTATTTCTGGAGGTAGGCACACGGGTAGTAGCAGCATCAGCAGAGGTTGGTACAAGGGTAGTAGCAGTCAGTAGCGGTCTTTGGCACCAAGCACCCCACGCCCCGCTCTTCTCTTGTGCTCAAGACTGCAAGACAGGGCCGCTGCCCCGCTTGCTGCTGTGATCTGAACTGTAACTATGAGCACTCGTAATGAGCGCTCACAGTTACATGCAGCAGCAGCAGCACTGACAGGGCGGGAGCCATTGGCTCCCTTCCTGTCAGTCACTTTTGTGGCCGCAGGAAGTGTTTTCCCTGCGGTCACAAGTGGCCGATCTATCCTTGTGGTGTCAGTTCTCCAGTGACATCACTGGAGCATCGTCGCCAGGACAGGGGGAGCGCAGCCTCTTGTGACCGCAGGGAAAACCCTTTCGGCCACAAGAGTGAAGAGAAGAGGAGACGCCCGGACCCAGGTGAGTATAAGTGTTTGTTTTATTGTGTTATATACTATATGGAAGGGGGAGCACACAGCGGGGGTCTATATAAATGGGAGGAGCACACAGTGGGGCTATATAACGGGGAAGACATAGGGGGCTATATATAACTGGGGAGCACACAGGGGGGCTATATACTACTGGGGCTTCACAGAGGGGTCTATATATTACTTGGGTCAGCACACAGGGGGTCTATATACTACTTGGGGCAGCAGAATAAGGTCTATATACAACTGGGGGAGCACACAGGAGGTCTATATCCAAGTGGGGGAGCACACAGGGGGGCTATATACTACTGGGGGAGCACGCATGGGGGCTATATACTACTGGGGTAGCACACAGTGGGTCTATATACTACTGGGGTAGCACACAGGGGTCTATATACTACAGGTGGGGCACACAAGGGGTCTATATACTACTTGGGGCAGCAGTATGGGGTCTATATACAACTGGGGGAGCACACAGGAGGTCTATATCCAAGTGGGGGAGCACACAGGGGGGCTATATACTACTGGGACTAAGGGAGCACACAGTGGGTCTATATACTACTGGTGGGGCACACAGGGGGTCTATATACTACTTGGGGCAGCAGAATGGGGTCTATATACAACTGGGGGAGCACACAGGAGGTCTATATCCAAGTGGGGGAGCACACAGGGGCTATATACTACTGGGGGAGCACACAGTGGGTCTATATACTACTGGGGCAGCACACAGGGGGTCTATATATAACTGGGGGGCACACAGGGGTCTATATACTACTGGGGCAGCACACAGGGGGTCTATATACTACTGGAGGAGCACACAGAGGTCTATATAAAACTGGTGGGGCACACAGGGGGTCTATATACTACTGGGGGAACACACAGAGGGTCTATATACTACTGGTGGGGCACACAGGGGGTCCATATACTACTGGGGGCAGCACACAGGGGGTCTATATATAACGGGGAGCACACAGGGGGTCTATATATAACTGGGGGAGCACACAGGGGGTCTATATATAACTGGGGGCAGCACACAAGGGGTCTATATACTACTGGGGAAGCACACAGGGATCTATATAATACTGGTGGAGCACACAGGGGGTCTATGTACTACTGGGGGAACCACACAGGGGTTTATATACTACTGGAGGAGCACACAGGGGTCTATATCCAAGTGGGGGAGCAAACAGGAGGTCTATATACAAGTGGGGGAGCACACAGGGGGTCTATATACTAGTGGGGGAGCACACAGGGGGTTTATATACAACTGGGACAGCACACAGGGGGTCTATATACTTTTGGGGGAGCACACGGGGGGCTATATATAACTAGGGGAACACACAGGCGTCTATACACTACTGGGGGAAGCCCACAAGGGGTATATACTACTGGGGGCAGCACACAGGGGGTTTATATACAACTGGGACAGCACACAAGGGGTCTATATACTTTTGGGGGAGCACACGGGGGGCTATATATAACTAGGGGAACACACAGGCGTCTATACACTACTGGGGGAAGCCCACAAGGGGTATATACTACTGAGGGGAAGCACACAAGGTGTGTATACTACTGGCGGCTGCGCACAAGGGGTATATACTACTGGCAGCACACAGCGGTCTAATATTGTGGAGTGCGTGTCGAGGGGGGGGCCCAGACATAACTTCGCTTGGGGCCCCAGAAATGCCAAGACCGCCCCTGGTAACAGTATTGCCGGAGGTTGGTACACAGGTAGTAGC
The DNA here is from genome assembly GCF_027789765.1 of Dendropsophus ebraccatus. Lineage (NCBI taxonomy): Eukaryota > Metazoa > Chordata > Amphibia > Anura > Hylidae > Dendropsophus > Dendropsophus ebraccatus. The sequence continues at coordinate 184,742,404 of NC_091456.1, forward strand.
AGTATCTCCGGCGGTTGGTACAGAAAACATGGATAAAGCTGTGGCCTATGGCAAGCCTATTCACACATAAGTACATTTTTCACTCCGCAAATTTGGGTCCGCAATTTTTCATCCCCAATCTGCAAAACTCCATCTGTATTTTTTTTGCTGATCCGCAAAAATTAAAAAGAGTACTTAATAAAAAAAACTATTTGCGGAATCCGTATTTTTTGCAGATCGCATCCGCAAAAATACGGATTTTATAGAGTTCCCATCTCATAATGTGATACTGGGGGACAGGCGAGTGGCAAGGAAAACCATTGTGCAGAGCAAATATAGAAGGGCATGCAGAGTTAAATCAGCGCTGCAGTCTCTTCACTTTCAGGATCGATGGGGGGTTCCTAGAGGTCAGACCCCGACCAATCATCAGGTGATGATTTTGAACAAGGTTTGTGCTGTTCTATAATCCAATGTCACAAAACTCCAAGCCTTCCTAGGCCTAAATTTATGTATATGTTATATATGTTATATTATGTATATGTTTTATATGTTAGTTATACCCCTTCACAAGATAATAACCATTTAATGGAATTCTACTAAATAATTAAGAAATTAATGAAGAGTTCTATAACCAGATATAGCATCAGATATATGACTGGGCTCGACAGGTGGATTACATACAACTATTTATAACCCGGACATTGCTCAATGCACATCTCTGGTCAAATGCATAGACCCAGCCGGCTGCTCACATATTAGTCACAGCCCTTGCTACACGATTCTTGAGCCGTGTAATGGGCTCAACAGGCAAGCACTGATCACCGCTCACTTTGGGCTGTGTAATACGACCCTTAATCCAGGTCACTGCCTTCCTGGAAAGTAACTCCCACTCATCCTTCTGCTTCATACAGTTTCTATAAAGCCAGATGACCGCAAGAAGTGCTGCCCACATTGATGAGTCAAATACCAAAATACTCACGTAGTCAGCTCATGCAGGTTTCACATACATTTAGCCACTTCACTCTGTTCTTTAAAATATTGAAGTAATAACTGCGGCCACTTTCTGCAGATAAATGAGCCTCATATGGGCAGCTATCTCCTCCTGAGCAGGACAAAGGCCTAAGGGTAGAATGTCATTGTTACATAGTTAAAGGGGTTATCCAGCACTACAAAAACATGGCCACTTTTTCCCCTCTCTTGTCTCCAGATTGGGTGGGATTTGGGACTCAGTTCCATTGAAGTAAATGGAGCTTAATTGCAAACCACACCTGAACTGGAGACAAGAGAGGGGGAAAAGTGGCCATGTTTTTGTAGCGTTGGATAACCCCTTTAATAAGGTTGAAAAAAGACAAGAGTCTATCAAGTTCAACCTACAGAAACCCTACCGCGAGTCAGATGACAATTGCCCCAACAGAATAACTCCTGGATCAGTGTCCTGTCACATGTAATCTTGTGCCCATAACTTGTAATATTATAATTTTCAATAAACGCATCCGGGCTTCCTTTTAACCTTTTTTAATGATTTGATTTGTAAAGAGGCAAAACTATGTTCTCATCTTTAGCATCTCGGCCTCTTTTGATGCATCCCATGCATCCCAGGTCCTTTTCGGAAGCAGTTTTACCCTTGGCAAGGCCGGACTGGCCATAGGGCACTTCTGGCAAATGCTCCTACCGTAGGGAAAAGGAGTCACTGGGCCAGGAGAAAGACGGGATCATCTGGCTCGTACTGGCCCCTGGATGATGCACAGCTGCCTGGGATGTGGCGTTCTATTCCCTGGTAGCGGACTCATCAGAGACCCCACTGTGTGCCTGTGGCCGTGACTTCTGGTACAGGGAGCGCACGTTAGAGACGCTCCCTCTGCCGAAAGTACCAACCCCGGCGCACATGGAGCTCTCTGATGCGCGCGCTGCCCAGGAATAGGACACCCCAGGCAGCTGTGCATCATCCAGGGGCCAGACGGAGCCTGCAGGAGAAGAGAGGCTCGATGGGGGAGCGGATTGTTAGCTGAGTTGTGTTTTTTTAAGGGGGGGCAACATAAGGGGAGAAGGGGGCCATCTATAAGGGGAGAACATAGGGGATAGGGGGCCATCTATAAGGGGGCAACATAGGGGGAGAGGGGGCCATATATAAGGGGAGGCAACATAGGGGGAAAGGGGGCCATCTATAAGGGGCAACATAGGGGGAGAGAGGGCCTATAAGGGGCCAACATAGGGGGAGAAGGGGACAACATGAGGGGAGAGGGGGCCATCTATAAGGTGGGCAACATAGGGGGAGAGGGCATCGATAAGAAGGGGCAACATGGGCCTATAAGGGGCCAACATAGGGGGAGAGGGGGCCATCTATAAGGGGGACAACACGGGGGGGGCATCTATAAGGGGACAACACAGGGGGAGCCATCTATAAGGGGGGGCAACATAGGGGGGCATGTATAAGGGGACAACATGGGGGGCCCATCTATAAGGGGACAACACAGGGGGGGCATCTATAAGGGGACAACATAGGTGGACATCTATAAGGGAGACAACACAGGGGGGCCTTCTATAAGGGGAACAACATAGGGGGACTACACAGGGGGCGTATATAATAGGGTATGAGGGGGGTATCTACTATAGTGGACTACACAGAGGGCCATCTATAAAGAGGGGCTACAGAGAGGAGGGCCATATACTATAGGGGATGCACAGAGGGTGTCATCTACTATAGGGGGACTACACAGAGGGGGGGAGCTCTCAAGTAGATGCACATGGGGCCATCTATGTGGAAGACTGAACAAGGGGCCACCTATAAGGTGGCTACATAGAGGGGGGGCATATACTGTAGGGGATACACAGAGGGGGACATCTATAAGGAGGCTACATAGAGGGGGTTATATACTATAAGGGGGTCACATAGAGTCAGCCTACCTACTAAACAAGGGTTTTAAGGGGCCATTACAGATGTGCAGTTTGTAGAGAGATGAGGATGGTGCCCGAGTGAGGAGCCTAATATGTCTGTCTGGCAGATTCTGTGGATTTGTGGCTCGGAGAAGTTCTCATAACGGCCCAGGACAGATGGAGAAAAAAATGAAAAAGGAAGAACTCTGATCAGAGAAGACGTCCTCTGTGAGTCACCTGATGTAACTGCACTGTAATGTATATGCTGTACTGAACCTGTGTGGAGCTGGGTCTACCTCTATATGGTGACTGTATAAGGGGATATTGGTCTTTTTAAAGTGAATTTTATTCAGTATCAGTGGCAACATTAGTAAGTATGCAGTGGTATTAGTCAGTATGTGGTGGTATTAGTCAGTATGCGGTGGTATTAGTTAGTATGCGGTGACATTAGCCAGTATGCGGTGGTATTAGTCAGTATGCGGTGGTATTAGTCAGTATGTGGTGGTGGTGTTAAACTCAGCATGGTGACCTGGGCCGGAAGCAGTCTGTCTCTGTACACTGTGTAGTGGTGACGACCTGTAACTGCAGCACCGCGACATAGTACAGAGACAGAAGCTTCTGACCCCATATACTGTGTTATTATCTGTAATTCCAGTCATGGCCGTGATGATACAACATGTAGCCACGCTGCACTCACAACATCGTCTCATAACTTATCACCGCACTGGGCCTGTGTGCTCTGAAATGCCAGGGCTGATTTTCAGTCCCAGTCGGGCCCTGACCCTTGGGGTCTGGGTGCTGAGATTCTTCCCCCTCTACAGTAACAGCTCAGAAGTATCAGCAAAAGAAGGCATAAACAGCCAGCAGAAAAATACTGTATATAGTAGATTCTCCTCCCGGTGGAGAGTAGGAGATCTAGTTTTCTGCAGTGACAAGGCTTCTGTATTGTCCGGCTAGCTGTGGGATAGTTTACCGTTTATGAATAGGCCTTTTGTTCCTGGGTCTTTTTCCCATCCGGCAACAAGTTTATAGTGGACCCTTCTACTCGGCTGATATCGGAGTTTTGCTGGTGTATACACCTGACGGACACAGCGGTATAAATAGACCCTAAGAAAAATAACTTATCAACTCATAGCAGAAATAAAACAGATTGAATCAAACAGCACTGAGCATGTTCGACCATTTTGCATTCAAAATGAGAAGGGATGGGGTCACTCAGGACCGTGTTCATGTGATGCCAACATTGGGGCCACCAGTGATCATTTATCACCTATCCCCTGACTAGCTGTTCATGTCAATTGTTGGAAAAACTCCTGCATGATTTACAGCTTTGAGCATGTTCAAGTTTATCCAAACCTTAGCGTGCGGCATTTGATTAGCGGCAGCTGCTGAATTGGTATAAATTAAGGTTGCCTGGAAAACATGGATACAGCTATGGCCTATGGCAACCTTAGGGTCTATTCACACATCAGAAAATTTTTCACTCCGCAAATTTGAGTCCGCAATTTTTTAGCCCCAATTCGCAAAATTATTTAAAAATATTGGGCCCTTAATCCAGGTCACTGACTTCCTGGACAATAACTCCCACTAATCCTTCTGCTCCGCACAGTTAGGCCATGTTAACACAGCGTAAGTTGTGTATTGATCACGGCCGTTATTAATACACAACTTATGTGCAGTGCATTCTGAGGGAATCACGGCCGGAGTGTATACAGATAGTATATACTCCGACCAGGATCCCTAGCCGCTGTACAAAAAACCATGTCAGTACAAAAAAAAGACATGTCGGTTTTGTGCGGCCGATATTCATTGAATAGATTTTTGGCTTCTAAGGGCCCTATTACACTAAAAGATGTCTGACAGATTTTTTCAGCCAAAGTCATGAACGCACTATAAACTCTCCTCTTTTCAAATCCATTCCTGGCGGCTGCAGCTACTTTCTGCAGATAAATCAGCCTCATATGGGCAGCTAGCTCCTCCTGAGCAGAACAAATGCCTAAGGGTAGATAGATAGTATTGTTACATAGTTAGGCCATGTTCACACATCGTGAAACACCGGCCATTCTGTGACCCGAACTGGTCACAGAACGGCCGGTGTCAGTGAAGATCATCCCAGCCCATACTGCAGTACCAGCCGGATAATCTTCATTCTATTGAATTGGCATTTGGGTGCATGAGTGTGCGCCCGCATCCCAATTCACCGCTGCACACAATGGAGAGTGCGGCCAGAGCAGCACTCTCCATTGTGTGACCTGTCAGCCGCTGTAGGTGGAACTTGATAGACTCTTGTCTTTTTTCAACCTTATTAAGGCTATGTTCACACATAAGTTGTGTATTAATCCCGGCTGTTGTTGCAGCAATGGCCGTGATTAATACAAAACTTACGTGCGCTGCATTCTGAGGGAATCTCGGACGGAGTGTATACACATAGTATACACTCCGACCGGGATCCCTAGCGGCCGTACAAAAAACTGACATATCAGTTTTGTGCGGCCGCTATTCATTGAATAGCGGCTGCACATCCCTGACAGGTCACACAATGGAGCATGCGGCTCCGGGGCATTAGATTACATCCAGGGATTTTTCTGTTTGTCATTGGAGTCGGGAAGGAATTTTTCTTGCTGTGATGGGGCAATTGTCATCTGCCTCATAAGAGTTTTTGCCTTCAGCACGGTAGGGTTTCTGTAGGTTGAACTTGATGCAACCTTATTAAGGCCATGTTCACACAACATAAGTTGTGTATTATTTACAGCCGTTGTTGCCAATGCTCTGAGGGAATCCCGGCTGGAGTGTATACACATAGTATACACTCTGGCCGGGATCCCTAGCAGCTGTACAAAAAACTGACATGTCAGTTTTGTGTGGCCACTATTCATTGAATAGCGGCCGCACATCCCTGACAAGTCACACAATGGAGTGTATGGCTGTGGCTGCGGTGAATTGGGATGCGGACGTACTCTGATAAACCCGCATCCCAATTCAACAGAAATGAAGATCATCCGTCCGGTACTCCAGTGCCACGATGTGTGAACATGGCCTAACTATGTAACAATGACTATCTACCCTTAGGCATCTGTTCTGCTCAGGAGGAGATAGCTGCCCATATGAGGCTGATTTATCTGCAGAAAGTAGCCGCAGTCTTGGGAATAACAGAGAAGGACTTAGAAGCCAAAAATCCTGATCAGTTTATTACTTCAATATTTGAAAGAACAGAGTGAATTGTGTAAATGAATGTGAAACCTGCACGAGCCGACTACGTGAGTATTTGGTATCACATCCTCATATTCTTGGCAACACATCTGGTTGTCATCTGGCTTCATAGTAAGGCCATGTTCACACATTGGATCACAGAACGGCCGGTGTTAGTGAAGATCATCCCAGCCGGTACTGCAGTACCGGCCGCACGATCTTCATTTGTGCTGAATTGGGATGCGGGCGTATTCGTGTGCGCCCGCATCCCAATTCACCATTGAACACCGGAGCCGCACTCTCCATTGTGTGACCTGTCAGGGATGTGCAGCCGCTATTCAATGAAAAGCGTCAGCACAAGACTGACATGTCAGTTTTTTATACGGCCGCTAGGGATCCCGGTCGGAGTGTATACTATGTGTATACACTCTGGCCAGGATTCCTTCAGAACATCAGCAACAACGGCCGTAATTAATACACAACTTACGTTGTGTGAACATGGCCTTAATAAGTTTGGAAAAAGACAAGAGTGCATCAAGTTCAACCAGAAAAGAACAGAAAAGAATCTGCATCTGTGCTGGTGGTGAAACCTTCTTTCCTCTAGACGCAGAGGAAGTCCCCTTGTCATGGGGTTGGGGGGGCTGCTTGTAACTATTTTCGTGTCTGTAGTGGGTCTGTATCTTGCCATTGCGGTGAGCTGTTGCATTTTTCTGTGTTTTTGTGTTTGCAATTTCAGCCATAGTAACATGCTCCTGCCTAGTGTGAATGGTGTTCTAGGAGAGCTGACCAAATTTGTCTTTTTTTCTGTGTTCCAGTTGGGGGAGTGTCTGCCTCTACTTGGTTGTGCACTCCACCTGTCCCACCCAGGTGGTGCAATTACTTTTGCCGGTATAAGATGGATCTTGCATGCCCAGAATAGTGGATTACAATAGGTCTGTTTCAGGCGGTAGCCCGGGGCTCTGAGCTCCTGTGGGGCCCATGACCACCCAAAAGTAAACCAGTTCGGCAAACTGGGGACGGGGCTTTATTTAAGACAGGTGTACTCATACGCCAGTCTTGATAAATGTCCCCCAACATTAAATAGTGAGCATAAAATTGTAGAACAAGAAATGGGGGGTGCAGTAGTATGTACTGGAGTACAGCTGTGACTGCACCTATAGTGTCGTTTCCATGTTTCTCTCTGAATCTCCTGAAGCAAAGGCCACATTGAGGTCTGGAAGTCTAGGACCCTCCTAAGAAGTTTTTTTTAACGCTTCATTAGGAAAGATAGTTTTCCAGCTGGAACAAGGGAGCCCTGGGCTGACTGTCCCATAATTTACCTTGTAGACTGCAGACTAATATTGTAGCCTATTAACTATTTAGGAAACCAAGGGTCTTCTGATGGCCAATAAGAGGTGGAGACATGGCCAGGTCATGGTGTAACTGAGCATGTGTGACCATGTTAGTGAGTGCTCTAAGGTGGTCGTATCCAAGGGCAACAGTTTATCAAAACAAAGAAAGTACATGAGAGATTAGAAAGTATACATCTTAAGCAGTAGAATTTCAGAAAGGCTTGTACATTAAAAATATCTTTAATTTCACATAATGCAACTTTTTAGGGGCTGGAGCTTCACAAAGAACAACAATTTGTGTTAGGCAATGTAACAAATGGTTAAATAAATATAAACTAAGGCCTTAAAGGGGGACTTATCTTTTTCTTTCAAATCAACTAGTGTCAGAAAGTTATATAGATTTGTAATTTCCTTCTATTTAAAAAATCTCCAGTCTTCCAGTACTTATCAGCTGCTGTATGTCCTGCAGGAAATGGTGTATTCTTTCCAGTCTGACACAGTGCTCTCTGCTGCCATCTCTGACCATGTCAGGAACTGTCCAGAACAGCAGCAAATCCCCATAGAAAACCTCTCCTGCTCTGGACAGTCCCTGACATGGACAGAGGTGGCAGCAGAGAGCTCTCGGCCCTGTCCAGGCTTGATTGACCTCCAGGCCTCTCTGAAACTTTACACAGAAGAATAAAAGCATTTTTCTACAGTATGGAAGCACAGACAGAAATATGAAAGGTACCATTTATCTCCTTGTCCTAACAGCAATAACAGCGTCAGCAGTTTGGAACGTAAATTCCACCTGAGAGATTCCCTTTAAGTCTCCAAGATTAGAAGAATTTGAGGGATTTACTCTGCGTCACTGACCCTCACACTAACTAACATAGCTAAACCTATTCTTCTTGTCACTATAAAACTGATCGGAAGCTCCGCAATCTCCATTCTGCTAATAATCACGCTAAGAAGCCTAAATCAGGGAGATCCACCGTCGTTTTTAGTAACTGGATCCCGGCCCTGACCCACTGGCTCCAACTGGGATCTGTAATGTAGAAAACAGAGTAACAGAGGAGACGGTCTCTGCGGTGTATACATTATACAGTATAGATAGTGATAGCTGTGTTCCTGCAGATAAAGGTTATTCTTTGGCTCTTCGTGTGATGATAAGTTATAGTGAGTGTTCCGGAACGTTCTATGTCAGTTTCACAGTTCATTTAGGTTATAAAATTCTGTCCTGGTCATGTGATGGTCCAAAAAAAGTATATTTTATAGTATTATATTGTTATTTTGCCCACTTTATAGGAAAGTGAAATCTGCACATAGACTAGAAGGAGACTCTCTTGGCCTCAGTCTTTTGGCCATCTTTTCCTGGAAAATGCACCAAACATGTTGTGGCCATAGGCTTAGACCAGGGGTAGGGAACCTTTGGCCTTCCAGCTGTTGCAAAACTACAACTCCCATCATGCTTCGACTGTCCATGCATGATGGGAATTGTAGTTTTGCAACAGCTGGAGGGCCGAAGGTTGCCCATCCCTGGCATAGACAATCCTCTCTAGTTTATGATGCAGTTATGGCCACTTCAGGGATGTTACACACCAACACGAGTGAGATATAACATACACATGAACAACATTTTGGGTGACTCTGCATCCTTCTTCAGGCCTTCTTCCCATAGTGTCACAGCAAACAGTGATCTTGAAAAGTGTGGGGAATGGTGTGAACTGACGCTTCATTCATTGCCTATAGGACTGCTGGAAATAGAACATAGTACACCGGGGGTCCTACAGTCATACACTCAGGGGGTGATTTATTAAACGGTGTAAAATATAGACTGGTGTAAACTGCCCACAGCAACCAATCACAGCTCAGCTTTTAGCTCTGGTGAAATGAAAGAGAAGCTGTGATTGGTTGCTGTGGGCAGTTTACACCAGTCTATATTTTATATCCTTTGATAAATCGCCCACGTAGCCTCTATCCTCTTTTTACGGAATAAGGGGGAGATTTATCAAACATGGTGTAAAGTGAAACTGGCTCAGTTGCCCCTAGCAACCAATCAGATTCCACCTTTCATTCCTCACAGACTCTTTGGAAAATGAAAGGTGGAATCTGATTGGTTGCTAGGGGCAACTGAGACAGTTTCACTTTACGCCATGTTTGATGAATCTCCCTTTAAGTGTTGTCCCTTTAAGGACAGTTCACATGGACAGTTATTGCTCTTTTACCTGCTTTGGACTTGATCCAGGTCACTGCCTTCCTGGACAGTAACTCCCACTCATCCTTCTGCTCCGAACAGTTACTATGAAGCCAGATGACAGCCAGAAGTGTCGCCCACACCGATGAGTCAACTCCCTGGAAGAAGAGAAGTATGTAGTATATGGGAATGTGATACCAAATACTCACGTACTCGGCTCATGCGGGTTTCACTTTCATTTACACACTTCTATTTTTGTAGACCTCCCTACAAACATGGATACTCAGATGTTAAGTTCGGGCAACCCTGGCGCAACTTATAGGAGCCATCATTTGAACATTTTTTCCAGGGACACTTTAGCATTAAAAAGGGGTATGGCTTATTGTGGGGCATGGTCTCAGTGGGTGTGGCCTATCATGGATGTGGGTTCAAAATGTTCCAGTTAGAATTTACAGTCAGAACAACATAAAAGGAGCATTACACACCCCAGTGTCAGGTCCCCAGTATTAGTTTCCCAGTTTATTTCACACCCCAGTTTCAGGTCCCCAGTATATTACACACCCCACTCAGAGCAGGCTGAGACTCAGAGATAGCATTCTACTGACTGACTGTATATACTGGTAGTTTGTGCCCATATGATACAGCTGCACCCCATATCATCATACTACTATCCCCTTCATCCTACTGCTCCTCCATCATCATACAACTACCCTGTTCATCCTCCTGCCCTTCCATCATAGTACTACCCCTTTAATCCTCCTTCCCCCTCCATTATCATACTACTACCCCCTTCATCCTCCTGCCCTTTCCATCATCATAGTACTACCCCTCTCATCCTCCTGCCCCTCCATCATCATAGTACTACCCCTCTCATCCTCCTGCCCCTCCATCATCATAGTACTACCCCTCTCATCCTCCTGCCCTTCCATCATCATAATACTACCCCCTTCATCCTCCTGCCCTTTCCATCATCATAGTACTACCCCTCTCATCCTCCTGCCGTTCCATCATCATAATACTACCCCCTTCATCCTCCTGCCCCTCCATCATCATAGTACTACCCCTCTCATCCTCCTGCCCTTCCATCATCATAATACTACCCCTCTAATCCTCCTGCCCCTCCATCATCATACTACTTCTTTCCAGTCTGACACAGTACTCTCTGCTGCCACCTTTGTCCATGTCAGGAACTGTCCAGAACAATAGCAAATCTCCCATGGAAAACCTCCAGACTGGAAAGAATAAACCACCTCATGCAGGACATACAGCAGCTGATAAGTACTTGAGATTTTCTTTAAATAGATGTAAATTACAATTCTCTGGCACTTTCTGGCACCAATTGATCAGAAAGAAAGAAAATCTTGGAAATCTTGGTGAACAACCCCTTTAGCATCTTGCATATGAAATATGGTCTCTCAATTATTGAAGTAATAACCTGATCAGGATTTTTGGCTTCCAAGTCTTCCTCTGATATTCCCAAGACTGCGGCTAATTCAGGGCTTGGGCTCCAGGAACCGTCAGCTTTCTGCAGAAAAATCAGCCTCATATGGGCAGGTATCTCCTCCTGAGCAGGATGGCTGCCTATGGATAGAAAGTTATTGTAATAGCACTGTGTATAGTATACCCTATGGACTAGGGAGGTTTCATAATGTAATATGGGAACACATGGGGAGGAGCCATGGGGGGTTTAACTATTATATATCCCAATCCCATAGAGGCAGCAGATCTAGAAGGGAAGGTGTCTGATAGGTGACAATGACATTGACTCCGGACCCAGGACCACTTCCTCTCAAAAAACAACAACAAAAAACACTGTAATTTTCTGTGGGTCAGGTTGTTGATCATATGGAGCCTTTACAGTAATAAAATGGATGGATGCAGCTGTGCTGGAATGAAACAGAAGACACTGTGGGAATAGTGATATGGGCAAAAATAGTCATGGTTATTTATGGTAGTTTATGGTCATGTATCTGGCTATTTAAACTAACATAAAAACTTTTTTTTAAAAACACAGTCAGAGAAGTCATGCATACCCATGGAGGGTGCGCTTCCAAATGAAAAGGCTCCTGTGGACAAAGAAACAAATATTATATATCTGACCCTGCTCTTTTGTACATAGGAACATGACTAGTTTGTGGTGAGGAAGGAGGGACCATTCTGGGATGGGGGAAGGTATCCCCTAACTAGCCACGCCTTCTGTCCTGTAATCCCGCCTCTTTTAACCTTATACAATAATAATTTCAATTAAACTAATCCTCTGTAAATCCTACCTGAAGAGGGCGCACTTCCAAATGCCATGGTTCCTGGGAGGAAGAAAAATTGTGCTGAGTAATGATTAATGATCGCTGGACTGTAACAATGTGCATATTGTCATCTGATCTACAATGCAGACGTTACGTGTTTTGATTGGTTTGGGGTCTGGGTGCAGAGATTTATAAAACTAGTCATATCTTCACAGCCAGCTAGAAAATTGTGGGAGTAAAGACAATAAGGTGGAACTATGTTCCGCTACATGCTGAGACTGTTCAAAAAGGGCTTTTGAACAAATCAAGGCAGAGCTGCAGCAGAGAAGCCGTACAGGAATGTTTCTGCAGACTCTGCAGACTCTACAGAACCTTAGACATGTGACTATGATGTCATCACAGGTCCTGCAGAGTCTGCACAGCCCTATAGAGGAGGAGGAGAAGGAAGAGAGCTGTAGGTATGTGGGAAAGGGAAGTGGGCAGTGAGGCTACCTACTCTTGGTGAGAGGGAGGGCAGGCCTTGTTAAGGTATTTAAGAGGCAAACTTGAAGTGAAAGTGTGATGAGGAGGAGCTCCACAAGGAAAAAGTAAGAAGTGATTCCTACCTGCAGAGCCAAAAGAGAATGTACTTCCAAAAAGTGTTCCTGAGAAAATGAACAAATGGTATAATTTTTTTGCGCCCTAAGTTTTATCTAACCGAGGATAAGTAACAAAAAGGGGTTTATATATAAGAAAGTTGCTTCTTTATCTCCTTAAAGGGAAACTATAATCACTTCCATGCTGCCTGAACCAGGAGTCATTGGGGCGGTCCTTGGTCGCTTTCTCTCCACCCCACCAGCCTTGATTGATAGATCTCTGCCTATACACAAACAAGAAGAGCTCCATCAATCCAGGCTGGTGAGGTGAGGAGAAGCTGCTGGGGATCGGCCTAAAGGCTTGTGGTTCGGGCAGCAAGAAAGGGATGATAGTTTCGTCATGTAAGCGAATCATGAGGCCATACTATATTGGGATCAGCCAGTATACTACAGAGTGGGCATATTGTTATATATAGCCTCATCACTGCTTGAGTAGAGAATCTGTATTCTCTGTACACTCTCCATACACGGTCCCCACATTGTGACTACCATCCAATATCAATATTTGATCCTCACCTGAAGGGGGCGCACTTCCAAATCCCATGGTTCCTGGGAAGAAAGAAAAAGACAGTATATAAATTATTTATCTACATAACTGTTTCCTCTCAGCTTCAGTGGACCAGGCAATAATATATTGTGGCCATAGTATGTTCCTGTCCCTTTAAGAGTGGATACATGATAATATGTACAATCAACAATTGCTGGGAAAAAAGTGAAAACTACCTGATGTTCCCCAGCCTACGGGGAGAAAACCATATTGTATACAGTATAACCTGTAACATGTATAATGTGTTCTGCGCTCGTACATAAATCTTGCAGTGGTGTCTGACCAGAATCATATGATGATGACTTGTAACAGGTGAAACCTGCTGGGAGTTACCACCTGACTATCAACTCTGAGGGTTGGCAGCAGATTCGTGATATATGACTACAGATATTTGCATCTCCTTTAGCTACAGAGAATAGTAAATGAACCATATAACACCAATTTCTAAAACAATCAAAAGACAAAAGATAATGCACTGTGACTGATTTTATGCTGATTTACCTGATGTAGATGCAGTGAAACACGCCGGGGTTACTGGGAAGAGAACAGATGTTATTATATTATTATCTAGATATAAATGCATATTACCAAATGTCTGGTGGGTGAAAAAAATCTGCAGATAAACCTCACCTGAAGAGGGCGCACTCCCAAACACTGACGTCCCTGGGAAGAAAATGGATTATATCAATTATTTAAAGTGTACCTGTTATTTAAAATATTTTTGCAGAAATCAATAGTACAAGCGATTTTAAGAAACAAAAGTGAAGACAGGTTTGCAGAGTCCATTATAACCTATGGAGGGGGGAGGGGCTGAGGGGGATGAGTGAGCAGGGAGAGCAGACAAGCAGCTGTTGTACAGTTTGGAGACTGTCTGGGCACATAAAACACTGGATTCAGAGGTCAGAAAGGCCAGTGCTTATCTGGGAGCTTGGTTAGAGAAGACTGCAGGATGTAGTGATTGCAGGGCTGCCTTTTCTCCTCTCTGTGCTCAATCATCCCCCTCGGCCCCTCCCCTCTCCATAAACCATAATGGACACAGAAATCCTGCTTCTTCTGAAGTGAGGAGGGGTAGAAAAACTGCTTTTTGAGTACAGAAGGAAACTCTTTTGCCTAATGAAACCTATTGTAGAGTTTATTAAAGTCACTTGTACTATTGATATATATAAATTGATTTCTGAAAAGTGACTTTTAAATGACGGTTACGCTTTGAAGTGTTACTGTCATCTAAATTAAAAAGGCACTATGGCGGAAAAAAAAAATTAAGAAATTAACAGGTGTTCGCAAAAAGTTTACAATAAACTCTTTTATTTTTCTATTTTTATAGTATACTCTATATACTATAATATACTCTCTTTATAACATAATCTTTTTTATTTTCTATGTTTAAATCAGTGTTATCCATATGGCCACTAGGTGTCTCCCTTCACTGCGCATGTGTACAGCTGCTGCATGTCCACATTCAGTAGAAGAGAATCCTGGGGGGTTGCTCGCATTGTACGGTCAGCTCTCCTGTCACACAGCTAAAACCTCTGTAACCACACAGTGGTTTTGATTTTTATAAGCGTAAAAACTTTTTTCCTGCATTAAACTGCAAAACTACAGATATAGCAGCTCAGTAATAGTAATGTTTTTTATATTGGGTCAAATATACCAGCAGTTGGAATTATACCTGAAGCTGTAGAGCACTGAGCACTCGGATAACACAATCCTGCAAAACAAGTACATGATGTCACCTGATGTAAAGTGGAGGAAAAAAATGTTCTTGATCCATGATTAAAGAGACAGTGACGCCTACCTGAAGGGGGAGCACCGCCAAAGGAAAAGGCTGCTATGGAGAAAACAGGTAAAAATGTATAATTTTATATAACATATGTCTAATATTAAAGGTACACACCTCTATTATACCCAATAAATATATGAATGTAAAGGACGGCATCAATGAATAGTAAGGCTGGGTTCACACTGTGTTTTTGCAGTCCTTTTTTTCATCCATTTTCTGCAAACAACAGATGAAAATGGATGGAAAAACTGTTGCATTTGTTTAATTTTTTTCATTGACTTTCATTATAAAAAAAGGAAGGAAAAAAAAAACGGGCTGCAAAAGAACATAGGGGGAGATCTATCAAACATGGTGTAAAGTAGAACTGGCTCAGTTGCCCCTAGCAACCAATCAGATTCCACCTTTCATTCCTCACAGACTCTTTGGAAAATGAAAGGTGGAATCTGATTGGTTGCTAGGGGCAACTGAGCCAGTTTCACTTTACACCATGTTTGATAAATCTCCCCCATAGTGTCAACCCAGCCTAATAGCAATGTGCAGATTGTTTTATATCAGAAAAATTCCCTAAAATTAAACTAAATAAGACGTTGGCGTTCGTGAAGCTTTCTCTTACCTGTCCCTGAAGAAGGCGCATATCCAAATAGCGTTCCTGCAAAACAAGTTAAATTATGTCATAGACCAAAAAACAGTGCTGGGTGTTACTCTGAGGTAAAATGACTGGTCATTAATGAGATGGTCATCCCTACCAGAAGAGGGCGCTCTTCCGAAGCTGAAGCCTCCTGGGAAAAAAACAGATAACATAATCTATGCTCTATCTAAGCCATGCCTACCGGGGAGAGAAAAGGTGGTTTCAGACCCTCTTCCCCTCTACTACCATTCAACTGTCTGCGGATGGGTCATCTTTCCTTCTGGAAACCTGCGTCCTGGGCGTACGCCAGGGAGAAGTGGCAGATTTGGTGTACTCCGGCTGTATCCCCCGCTCGCCTGATGGGCCAGCAGGGGGCGTGGCAAGGTGGGGAGGAGGTGTTGTCTTGCAGGCGTAAATGATACATGTAGCTCACCGGCAGTGTGACCCAGAGCCAACCCAAAATCCTGCCCAGGGGCATTAAGGGGGCAGGGAGGAGGGACGGAGAGGCGGTGCAGGCCTAGGGCACGGACACTCTAGGCAATGGCAATTTGGCAAGTTGTTTTTTAGGACAATAACTGCATCACATCAACTGCAAAATTAATAAATCAGGTGAACAAAAACAATGATAAGTAAACCTAGAGTAGGCCATAAGATTCAATCTGTATAGACGTGGACTGTTAGAGAAAGGAGGTTCTTACCTGTCCCCATCCAGGAGTTCATTAATCCAAACGCTGAAAAAACAAGGACAGGACATCAGGAAACGGGAGTGAGAGGAACTACGGTTTTCCACCCCCCACACCACTGGCTGGTAATTGTCCACTACTTGTATCTGGTCATACATGTTATAATACCTGGAGCAGGGAAGTGATGCTACACCTAGAGCGGGAGGTGACGGTATACCTAGAGCGGGGAGGTGAGGGTACACCTGGAGCGGGGAGGTGAGGGTACACCTGGAGCGGGGAGGTGATGGTACACCTGGAGCGGGGAGGTGAGGGTACACCTGGAGCGGGGAGGTGAGGGTACACCTGGAGCGGGGAGGTGACGGTACACCTGGAGCGGGGAGGTGATGGTACACCTGGAGCGGGGAGATGACAGTATACCTGGAGCAGGGAGGTGAGGGTACACCTGGAGCGGGGAGGTGATGGTACACCTGGAGCGGGGAGGTGACGGTACACCTGGAGCGGGGAGGTGACGGTACACCTGGAGCGGTGAGGTGAGGGTACGCCAGGAGTGGGGAGATGACAGTATACCTGAAGCGGGGAGGTGAGGGTACACCTGGAGCGGGGAGGTGATGGTATACCTGGAGCGGGGAAGTGAGGGTACACCTGGAGCAGGGAGGTGACGGTACACCTGGAGCGGGAAGGTGACGGTACACCTGGAGCGGGGAGGTGACGGTACACCTGGAGCGGGGAGGTGAGGGTACACCAGGAGTGGGGAGATGACAGTATACCTGAAGCGGGGAGGTGAGGGTACACCTGGAGCAGGGAGGTGATGGTATACCTGGAGCGGGGAAGTGAGGGTACACCTGGAGCAGGGAGGTGATGGTATACCTGGAGCGGGGAGGTGACGGTACACCTGGAGCGGGAAGGTGACGGTACACCTGGAGCGGGAAGGTGACGGTACACCTGGAGCGGGGAGGTGACGGTACACCTGGAGCGGGGAGGTGAGGGTACACCAGGAGTGGGGAGATGACAGTATACCTGAAGCGGGGAGGTGAGGGTACACCTGGAGCGAGGAGGTGACGGTATACCTGGAGCGGGGAAGTGAGGGTACACCTGGAGCAGGGAAGTGATGCTACACCTTGAGTGGGAAGGCGATCGTATACCTGGAGCAGGGAGGTGACGGTATACCTGGAGCGGGGAGATGACGGTATACCTGGAGCAGGGAGGTGACGGTATACCTGGAGTGGGGAGATGACAGTATACCTGGAGCGGGGAGGTGACGGTATACAGTACCTGGAGTGGGGAGATGGCGGTATACCTGGAGACGGGAGATGATCATATACCTGGAGCAGGGATGTCCCAGCGCACAGGCAGACCCTCTACGAGATTCTTGGTATCTTTGTCGACGGCTACAAAGGCAGTGAGCGAGGAGATGACTCCGGACTGTAGACTGGTCTCCAGGATTCTCTTCTTCACCTCCTCGGAGCCCGAGTCCATCCCATACTCCAGCTTAGAGATGAGAGACTTGGCTGCCAGTCTATGGATGGTGGGTCTGAGAGAAGAAAGATGAGTGGAAGCTAATGAAAATGACATGCACGCTATATATAAGTGAGATCATCTAGGTGTCCAAAGAGTACAAGTCACTAAAAGACTTTAGTCACGTGTGCATGGAGGTCACTGTGCCGGGTACTGCAGTGCAGGGTCAGCATCACCCCACTGAGAATAACCAACCCTTCATCATGATGTTCATGCAGTCCCAGAGGTCTGACCCCTCCCATCCCATATAAATGGTATACTTTTATTAGCATAATGGAAGCCCATCAGAATCTATAGGATCCTTAGTGGTATCTGCTTCCCAACAAAGGATAAATGTGAACGGGTCCTTACTGATAACCTGAGGGATCCTAAGGGTGGTATTACACGGAATGAATATCGTTCGAAAAATCGTTAAATCGTTCGGATTTGAACGATAATCGTTTAAACAACCTATTTTTATCATTGCGGTTCAGGGAAGAAAAAGAGCGCTGCACCTCACACCTATGGCTGATACTAGTACCTCTCGGCTGCATAAAAAACATCAGAATTCTTTTGTCAATGTCAATGTGAATTGATCAAGCCACACTGCCCCATGTACCTCGTGCAGATACACATGGGTCCCTACACTAAGTCCACACTGTGCCGGTCAGCGACTACCACCCCCGCAGGCGTGCACAGTCAGGGAAAGGGGGCCATGGAACGTCCCTGCAACCCCCATGCCACAGGACCAGACCCAAAAATGCCACACCAAAACCCAGCCAGCACCACCGGCGGAGGAAGCTGCCCCCAAACAGCACAAGTCTGGATAAGGTATTGCACTCACCATAGCTATCAAAGATAGAATGGGACAGACAGGAGGGATTAAAACCATGAGCACTCAGGTGTCTCCTGCTAATTGCGGTCATGTGGGTCTCACCAGGAGGAGTGCAAAACACGGAGAAAAGAGAGAAACAAAATACGGTTCAGGGAAGAAACAGAGTGCTGCACCTCACACCTATGGCTGATACTAGTACCTCTCGGCTGCATAAAAAACATCAGAATTCTGTATGTGAATTGATCAAGCCACACTGCCCCATGTACCTCGTGCAGGTATCTGATACACATGGGTCCCTACACTAAGTCCACACCGTGCCAGTCAGCGACCACCACCCCCTCTGAACAGCTCGCACTCCTTTATAAGACCCACATGACCAAAATTAGCAGGAGATGCCTGTGCTCACATGTCCGGACCTTATGTCTTCCCCATTCTGTGAGAGCAGCAATGGTAAGTGTAATACCATATCCATACTTGTGTCGTTTGGGGGCAGCCTACCCCGCCGGTGGTGCTGGCTGGGTTTTGGTGGGGCTTTTTGGGTCTGGTCCTGTGACATTGGGGTTGCAGGGCCGTTCCATGGCCTCCCTTCCCTGCACATGCACGCTTTGCGGGGTTGGCGGTCGCTGACCGACACGGTGTGGAGTTAGCGTAGGGACCCGTGTGGACCAGATGACCTGCGCGGTGGTACACAAGGCAATATGGCTTGATCAATTCATATACAGACACTCTGGTGTTGATTTTTAATATAGGCCTAGCGGCATTAGTATCAGCCATAGATGGGATGTGCAGCTGTTCCTTTCTCTCCAGTTCCTATTTTTATCATTGATCCTTTGCAAATCGTACGCATGTATTAAGACGTCATTCGGTCATTTGCATTAGCGGTGAAGGCAGTGGCGACGACAGGACGAAACACAATAACGATCATCGTTCCGTGTAATTGGGTGAACGATTTTAGGTCGTTCGCCATAGTGGTCGTTTGAGTTCGTTAATCGTCAAAAAAATCGCTTTGTGTAATAGTACCCTAACCAGCTGTTACAACCTGAGTAACTCATATTCTCATCCATTTTGCCTATTGGTGACCATAGTCCTCATTATATTGGTATATAATCACCTGTGAACATTCTGGAGATTTAGAGGGAATCTATAGGTGTTGACTATGAGTTCTCCCCTGAGCCTGTACTGCAGGGAGACCTGGCCCGCCGCACAATCCTTCACCTACAAAACAGAAGACATCAGTGTATAGTGACAATGAACAGATTTCACACACCTACTCATATACCACGAGAGGCGTAACTTGACGCCAATGGGCCCCGGTCTGAATTCAGTCCCTCATGTATAAGTACTCAGATAGAGACGTTATGGGTCCCTCAGGCTCCGGGGCCCGGATGCAGTGGTGGGGACCTCCAGCATGCAGGCTGCATCCGGCCAGTTCTTCCAATGCAGCCGGCTGATGTGTGTGCCGCGTACAGCCCCAGTATAACACTGAGTGCGGCGGCCATCAGACACAGGAGGAGGGAGCGCCGTGTGAGGTTCCTGTATGCCGGGGTAGCACACATCTTCTCCAGTCTCCTGCGGGTCATGCACAATGAGGGAATTTCATTGTGCACTGCCTGTAGAAGCCCTGATGTGATACAGACTAGGGGCATTAGGGGGAAAGGGGGTTACCAGCACTGCTAGGGGCATCATGGGGGGGTTAATTACAGTGCTAAGGGCATCATGGAGGGGTAACTACACTTCTAGTGGCATCATGAGGCGTTACAGTGCTAGAGGCATCATTGAGGTTAACTGCACTGCTAGGGGCATCATGGGGGTTAACTACAGTGTTAGGGGCATCATCGGGGTTAACTACCAGTGCTAGGGGCATAATGGGGGTTAACTGCGCTGCTAGGGACATCATGGGGGTAACTACACTGCTAGGGGCATCATGGGGGTTAACTACAGTGTTAGGGGCATCATGGGGGTTAACTGCGCTGCTAGGGGCATCAAGGGGGTAACTACACTGCTAGGGGCATCATGGGGGTTAACTGCGCTGCTAGGGGCATCATGGGGGTAACTACACTGCTAGGGGCATCACTGAGGTTAACTACCCTCCTAGAGAGTCATCATGGGGGTTTATCTACAATACTAGGGGCATACGTTGTTTTGCCCCTGGTGCTGCCAACCCATGGTAAGCCACTGCCACACACAGTATAATATTGCCATGTAGTGTATGACTCTCATGGGATGTTATAAATACCCAAATCGTCCTTTACAGGAAAAAGCCTCCCCCCTGCCCTATAGCTGCACCCCTGTATGCCACACTACCATGTGACAGAGAGGTTACCGTCAAATAGCAAAAGTCAGAAGTGCTGCCGAGGCGTGGGACTCGGCTTATGGACGCCAACAGAAGATAACAAGCATAAGAGTTTGCTGTAAGATGGGTTCATTGCTACAACCATAACCTACCATATTACCCTGAAGCTGGGAGTATATAATGGCCCTCTGACCCTGGAAGATGGAGGTGGGGACCCTGGAGAGGACAGCAGCTTCCAGTCCTGTAGGAAGGTCCCATGTGAGGGAGATGTCGGTCACACTCGGCTGCAGCGCCAACCTCATTGCCTTTAGAACCTGATCGAAAAATTGCACAACGGTGAGATACAGGTATGGTATGGACCACCCAGGGGGGTCTATAGGAGGATTTATTGGTTTATTTGCATATGCTATACATTGGTCTTATAGAGAAGGAGGATTACTTTTTAGGCAAAGTATGAGAAGACTCATGACTTGATAGACTCATGACTTACTGAACATATAAAAATGAAAGAAGAAATATGATAAAAAAAAATAAAACAGAAGCAAAAAAGACCAGCACGGACCTACTGTACTTCACCTACTGCATCGGGGAAGGTGAGACCTCCCAAGTACCTAGCCGCTTTCTGTGCCATCTTGCTTATACTTGGCCTCATAACTACTGCTCTGTGTGTAGTGTCCCAGCACAGGTGTGTCACTAAGACTTTATACACCTGGTTAAAGTAACTATCAGCTTCACACAGAAGGGGATGAAGGAGAGTGTGTTAAGTGTTTTCCCCACTAGGTGTCGCTGCTGTATTTTTTCTATGTACTGTACTATGCACAGCTGAAGTTCCCATGGGTTAACTCTTTTATGTCATATGCTGTACTTTATCCTATTACAGGGGCAGGTTCCCTTCCCTCACTTTTCCTCTTATCCTGCCTTCACACACTAGCTAAGTTGTTCCTATAAAAAGGAGCTAGTTCCTAGTGGGGGAAGGGGGGGGGGATCTTTTTTGGTGTTAGTAGAAGCGAAGAGACACAAAGAGAGAAAGAAGTTCCTGCTGCAGTAAAGCAAGGGCCTGGCTTAGGCCAGGACCCTTGTCAGGGACATGGAGACTTATCTTTTCTTATGCAAGTGACTACCGCTAGTATGCAGTGCAAGAAAACCTAGGAGGAAGTGACATCCTCTGAGGAAACCTTGTCCATGCCAGGGATATCTTCTACAAGACGCAGGGCAGTCACCTGGAGTGGATATTCATGAGCATCAGCAAGCTCCACCCACCAGCTTCTGACTGGCAGTTATCTATCTATGCTGTGTATGGGCAGTTAACTGTCAAGAGGTCGGGGGGGAGGGGTGCGGCAAGAATCCCATTCTCCTGCATATTAGGAGAACGGCTAAACAGAATGATGTAAGTAATACAGTGTTCTGTTCAGAATTTTCGTCAGTAGTTTATGCTGTACTCATTAAAGGAAGCATAGACTTAGTGACAAAGGGATACTCCAACAACAACATAAAAAATTCAAATAAACTGGTGCCAGAAAGTGTCAGAGTTTTAATTTACTTCTATTAAAAAATCTCTAGTCTTCCAGTACTTATCAGCCGCTGTATGTGCAGCAGGAAGTGGTGTAGTCTTTCCAGTCTGGAGAGCAGAATATGAGAAGTAAAGCAGCAGATGAAGGAGAAATGATCTAACCTTGCTCTGCATCCTGTCCTTCCCAGTGATAAAGTCGTAAGCTCCTCCCCCTGCCCGCGCCATGCCTTTAATGAGAGACGTGGAGGCGCCTTCACCAATCCCAAATGTAAAACACCTGGAAGTAGAAATGAGAAACATTAAATATACATAGGCACAGATGAGTCTTCTAATTTATCTTTATAGGGGTCAGGATCCTGTTTTTCTAAGTCTACATCCCCTATTTCCCCTCATGCAGAGTTATACGATAACAGTTTGACACCACTAGAGGGAGCTGACTGCATACAGATTAATACAGATCCCAATGAACCCAACAAAGGGTCATCAGATTACAGTCAGAACATGAGCATTATGGCAGCTCTCATATCTCAGATTCCTGGACATTGGGCACATGAAATGGACAAGAGAGACTGTGCCCACATGGACTCAAGCCAGAACGTTGTGTAGACTTATCCTAATGTTATGTCTATGGCCGAGGTCACAATAATAAATGGATTACCGGTGGTTGTGAGAGTTTTTCTCAACTTCTCTGATCACTTCCTTAGTGTTTCCAACTTCTCCATCCGTGAAGATGAAGACCTAAAAAAGAGGCAGATGTATTTATAGGGACCAAGAATACAATTGCAGGGACACTACCTCCGATGGATGGCACTAGAGAGCCCGCTCCCTTTCTACTTTGCATATTAGAGAAAAACTGCGCACTTTGGCCATTGTAAATGAACAAATCCATAGGCAGAGTCCTTTATAGAAATTACTAAGCCAAGGCACCGGGGAGGGGCAGCTCACTGCTGACACTGCAGGAGAAACAGAGTATTACACCCAAGTGGCATTTACTTTTTACAGCTGCTCGCTCCCCCGGATATTGGGTGTCCAGATGAGACTGGTTCCTTCTCTAATTGTCGACAATAAGTTGGTATTCTGGTAAACCAATGCCCATTCCCTGCACTTACTTGTCTGGGCCGCTCAGATTTTCCAGTCGAAAAGATTTTCCTCAAGGGGAGAAGGATTTCAGTCCCTCCAAAGTTGGCATTCATCCCAGTAACCTTCTTCACAGCGTCTTCCATAGACTCCTGTGTATACTCCAGGCTCTCCCTGAGGGGTACCAGGAAATGATTGTGCCAAAAAAAATTATTATAGTTGTATCTAATAATTCATCTTATGATATATCTTTATAGGGGGCGCTGCTCTGTGCTACTGACCAAGAGTCTTAAAGTGTCACTGTCGTGATTTTTTTTTTTTGCACAAATCAATGGTCCAGGCGATTTTAAGAAACTTTGTAATTGGGTTTATTATCCGAAAAATGCATTTTTATCATGAAAAAGCAGTTTGAAGCTCTCCCCCCCATCTTCATTGTTCTCCTATGGAGAGAGCTAAAGAGAAGACCAAAACAGGACAACAAAGAGTTAATCTACAAATCCCTCACTCATTATCTCTTCTGACAATCACCAGTGACCTGTCTGAGCTCAGATTACAGCTGTCACCCAGCTCCGTGCCTGTAATCCTCTGTTATCTGCTTTCTGCTGCCGGCTAACTCCCTCCTTCCTCCTCCCCCCTCCCCTCTCCCTAGAGCAGACAGGGGACGTCTCCTGCAACAAGTCACAATTTTCAGATTTTTCAGAGTGGATGAAAAAGAGGAAGGAGGGGGGGACCTGGGAAAAGGCTTTTTACATGCAGATAATGGCAGATTTGGCTAATAAACCCAATTACAAAGTTTCTTAAAATCGCCTGGACTATTGATTTCTGCAAAAAAAAAAAATACGACAGTGACTCTTTAAATATCCTGATTTCTTTCAAAAAAACGCTAAAGAGATAGTTAGTTCTTCCTGTTTGCAGCCACTTTTAGTGGAACTCATTCCCTTCAGATGGACACTGCTCCCAGTGAATCTAATGATGAATCTGTCTTCAATGAGCTCCAGAGCTCCATCTAGTGGTGGCTGCAGAGAGACTGAATTTCAGAATGTTGACTCCATAGTAAATAGGTGGGATATGTTCACACATATTTTTCTGCTGGCAATAGCCTTGCATTTTCGATGCATAGGCCCAGTTCACATGGAGCAAAAATGTCGGAATTCCACTACGGAGAATCCCGCCGTGCTCGGTGTGCTGCTTTGAGTGAATGAGAGGGCATGCGCTCCTCCGCTGCCAACGCTTTTCGCTCAAAGAAATGACATTCTGACGTTCTTGCTCAGTGTGAACGGGGCCATAGTTTGATACAGATTACTGATTTAATGGCACTTATCGATGGGCTGAATTTCCAATAAGTTTAATGAGTGAAATAAGTGGCATGCACTGTAGTGGGACACATTTTATTCGTCTGGCTGGGGTTGTGTTGGGTGCAAACAAGAGGATTTCCTCACCTGGACAGCCTGGAAATCTAATGTAACTCACAGGCTTTTTTAAAACTTACATGAAAAAAGAGGCAAAGTTGGACCCAAATCCAAATATATTAAAGTAACATCCAAGGGGCAGACTCTTCAGCAGAAGGATCAGGGTTTCCTGCACAGAAAAGGAAAAACTCTCATTGGCAGCGAGTACTAATCCTGAGTTACATATTATATCATACTCCAGAGCTGCGCTCACTATTCTGCATATTGTTATTGGAAGAAGGCACGTTTTAGTTGAAGTGTAACTGTCATTTACATTTTTTTTTTTTTGCAGAAATCCGCGACTTTAGTACAAGCGACTTTAAGAAACTCTGTCAAAGGTTGTATTAGGGAAAAAAAAGCCTCTTTCTGTACTCAAAAAGCTTTTTTTGTACCTCCCCCCTCACTTTTTATCTGTGCATTATCAGACAAAGCAGTCTTAATTACAGAGGAGCAAAGTGAAGACGGGTTCTGATGTGTCCATTATAACCTATGGAGGGGGGAGGGGCTGAGCGACAAGGAAGAGCAGACAAGCAGCTGTGCAGTTTACATACTGTCTGGGCACAAATGAATTCACAGGTCAGAAAGGTCACCTCTTATCTGGGAGCTTGATGAGAGAAGATTGCAGGATGTTGTGCTGTGCAGTGTTGCCTTTTCTCCTCTCTGTGCTCACTCATACCCCTCGGCCCCTCCCCCCTCCATAGACCATAATGGACACCGAAATCCTGCTTCTTCTGTAGCGAGGGGGGAGGTAGGAAAACAACTTTTGGAGTACAGAAGGAAACTCTTTTGCTTAATAAAACCTAATACAGAGTTTCTTAAAATCACTTGTACTATTGATATTTATTGGTCTCTGCAAAGTGACATTTAAATGACAATTACACTTTAAATAATGCAGGAGGACAATTCTCTTTTTCCGACATCTGATGACTGTATTGTACAATGCCAGGGGTAAAGAAGAAACTCACTAGGGAATGCTTTGTGGAGACACTAAAAAAGCAATGGGTGCTTTAAAGTCTGCAGAACTATGAATACAGCTCCGTCCTACAAGGGCTTTTGCATATAACTGATACATTTACAGTAGGTTGTACAGACATGGCGCACAATGCAGAAATATTATGTTATAAGCATTGTGTTTATGATAGGACTGAAGGAGCCACCAGGTGGCGCTGTGCTTACCTTGGCGCTCTGTATACGCAATGGGGCATTGAGCTCGGAATTGATGGGGCTGTTCATGCTCCCAGACTGGTCTACAAGAAAGATAAACTCTCCGCCAGTCGCCTCTTCCTGCTGAGTTGGGAAACGCGGAAACAAACTCAACATGACAATCGGGTTGGACATAAAGGAGCCTGAAAATGGTCAAAATAAGAGAATTACAAAAAGCAAATTATATATATATATATATATATATATATATATATATAAAAAAAGAAATAACATAAAAGAAAAGATGTCTAAAAGATAACATAGGATTTCCATTATTCTGTATAGAAACATTATAAACAAGACACTATCTAACTAGTAAACATAGTAGAGAAGACCCGGCACTCACCAAATTTGGTGAGTGTCGGCTCTTCTCTACTACATTTCCTGATACTCATCGTCTTGAGCACGACTGCCATCGGAGGTGCTATGCTCTCCATCGTCATCCAATTATAAAACTAGTGACATATTATTACAGTATAATAAAAAAAATCTAACCAGGACAACAAAAATGGCCCCCACCATGCTCGCCAAAACATCTTTCAGCATTGTCACAGTCCTTCCACATTACTGTAGGTCACCTTGTTCCGCCAGTCCTGAATCGATCCCGGCTTCCACAGCCGCCGAGGGCCTGGACATTTCCGTATAATATACGAGTAACTCCACATCTCGATCAAACCTGTGTCCCTCAGCCAAGGAGAGCTGCAAAGATATTATATACAGCACAGAGGTCGGTGAATGTAACCAGGTACAATGGCGGATATTGTAGGTATTGTGTAATGCAGAAATACAAGATAAAGACATCCCTCCAATAATCCTGTAGTGTTTATCACCCAATAGGCCCAATAGGCACAAATCACAATCGCCAGATGTAGGGCTGCACAGTCTGCCATTATCCCGTCACCTGCCACCATGCCATACGTTGTCCCTGCTGTGCTGTACCAGTGTGCTGTGTTGAGCTCCCCCTGGTGGCCGGAAGCCACCACACCATATGCTCTGTCCCTGCTGTGCATGTGACATGTGAATTCTTCTTCATGGAAAAAGAAGACATTGCCTAAAAATAAGACCTAGCCTATCTTTGGGAGCAAAAATTAATATAAGACACTCTCTTATTTTCGTGGAAACACGGTATATATATTAGATATTATATATATGTAGGAAACCTTGTGCCTTATACCCCTTACCTTGGCGGAGGTCTTGCCTTCATCAGTGTACTCCACAGGGCTGATACTACAGTTGGATTCTATCTTGGTGATACCATATGCAGACTGGAAGTGAGCGCTCACACTCAGGGTGTAAGGGATCCTTCCTATAGGCAGCTGGGGGCGGGTGGCTGTCACACTCAGAAGATGGTCTGCAAAGGAGGGCAGAACAGTAACTGAGATCAATAGTGAAGGTTGTCACTTATACAGGCAGGGCAGTCACTGAGATCTACGGAGGAGGGTGGCACATACACATACATGGTGTCCCTATGCCTGGAGGTTCTCATCACTAGTAATACATGATATAAAGCAGTAATCATGGGGTAGTCTTCTATGCCTCGGATATGGCTGATAACAGGGAACAACATATATTACCACATAAACCTGCTATCTTACCATTACTTATAAATAGATGTTTTGTTCCCTTTAAAGAGACTCTGTCAGCAGGATTATGGCGTCCTATCTCAGGGTAGCATAAACTAGTGACAGAGAAGCTGAACAGAATGATGTATCACTTACATTGTTCTGTGCAGCTGATCTAGAGATCCTCCTGAATAACATGGACAATAAGTAGTCCTCTCCATTATGTGCGTGTGCCCAGTAGTCCAGGATATTCATGGGCATCAGCAAACTCCACCCACCAGTTGATGACTGGCAGTTATCTATGGGCAGCAACTGTCAATCAGCAGCTGGAGGGCGGGGGTGGGGTGTGGCAAGAATCCTATTCTCCTGCATATTAGGAGAACGGCTGAACAGAATGATGTAATTAATACACCAATCTGTTCAGCAATTCTGTCACTAGTTTCTGCTGCCCTCATTTAAGGCGGAATAAACCTACTATCTTACCATTTCTGATAAATAGATGTTATGTTCCCTTTAAATTCAAGATGGCCACTATTATTCAGTCAGAGACAACACTCTTCATTTAGAGCTAGGCAATATGGCTTCTGATGAGGTTATGGGTGGATTTCTTGCCCCCTGCAGACTCTACTGCATCCAGAACAATGTTCTATATATTCCTTATACTCCTTCCAGCACGTACCTGTCGGCGTATACCTGGGGTTGAGGACTGCGGGAAGCACAAACCGGATGGCCTCGTCCGCCTCCACCGGCAGCTCCTGTACATATTTTATGGTGACTTCGGCCACTTGATATGGGGGTAGGTTACCGACTCGGCAGGTGAATATATCAGAGGAATCCTCATTCTCCTCCAAGAGAAAGGCCTGCTGGCCCTGACATATAGCGGCATCATAGGTCTGGTGAGCCTGGGGGGAGAGAGTAGGTCAACAACTTAAAGGGGTTATCCAGCGCTACAAAAACATGGCCACTTTCCCCCTATTGTTGTCTCCAGTTTGGGTGACGTTTTAAAACTCAGTTCCATTGAAGTAAATGGAGGTTAATTGCAAACTGCACCTGAACTGGAGACAACATAGGGGGAAAAGTGGCCATGTTTTTGTAGCGCTGGATAACCCCTTTAAAGTGGTAATAGGGTGGATTAGATGGACCAGGGGTAATTTTCTGCCAACAATCTTCTATGTTTCTAAAGGGCTCAATAAGCCTGAAATAACTGGCACATAACAAACCTGTTGCTTCTCCTGGAGATCGGCTACAATGGTCTTTCCTCCCACTTTGGCTTTAAACGTATAGACAGCAGAGTCC
The DNA here is from genome assembly GCF_027789765.1 of Dendropsophus ebraccatus. Lineage (NCBI taxonomy): Eukaryota > Metazoa > Chordata > Amphibia > Anura > Hylidae > Dendropsophus > Dendropsophus ebraccatus. The sequence continues at coordinate 184,771,187 of NC_091456.1, forward strand.
TGGTCCATGGGGAACACAAAGATGGCCTCCACCGCCTTTGCTTCCTCATTCTCATACTTGAGCGTTGCAGACACATCGGCCACAAAGCCTTTCACCTGGACGTCAACCGAGATTCCCTGCAGAGGAACTGGATGACCCAAAAGGAAAAAAGATGGCGGCTTTGTTCCAAGAAACAAGACAGGCCCATGAGTTATACCAAATACCTAACTCATCCCTACTAAATCTATATACGATGTCCAACCCATGAGTCCGCTGTACAGACTGTATATACAGTGAGCTGTACAGACTGTATACACCATGAGCTGTACACACTGATTGTATACACCGTTAGCTGTACACACCGACAGTATACATCGTTCCCCCATTATCAAGACAAGTCTATGAGCCGTCCTTTATAGTCAGTCAATGATTTCTCACCCAGTTTCCGGGAGTCGGCAATGATAAGCCCACAACATGGACGGAAGGCCGGCATCTTATCCACCGGTTCTGGGAAGAAGGCAAAACACCACAATATAGCAGAATATAAATCTTGTAGTAATACAGGACAGAAGTGGATTGTAGGTATACAACCCTTCCAGGAAGACGGAACAACAGACCCTCTTCCTGCCGCTCAGACAGCCAGCTTACACCAGTTTGTAGTTTTACCCACTTTGATAAATCTGGGTCATGGGGGGGGGGGGTCTTACAGTAAGGATGTCTACTCTCTTTAGAATATGTTAAAGTGTCACTGTCGTTTTTTGTGTTTAATTTTGCAGGAATCAATAGTCCAGGCGATTTTGAGAAACTTTGTAATTGGGTTTATTAGGCAAATATGCCATTATCTGCATTCAAAAAGACTTTCCCCAGGCCCCCCCTCCCACCTCTCTCTCATCCACTGCTCATTATCAGGAAATCTCGGCTCTTTTACATCAGTCGGGCCCTGTGTAACCTATGGAGAGGGGAGGAGGGAGATTAGTCGCCAGCAGAGAGTAGAGAACAAAGGATTGCACAGTGGGAACTGTATGAAAGCCAGTATTCAGAGGTCAGAGAGGTCAGTGCTGATTTCAGAGGAGATAGCCTGGTGATGTAGCTGTAAATTAACTCTTTGTTGTCCTGTTTTGGTGCCTCATCTCCCTCCACCCCTCCCCTCTCCATAGAAAACCATGATTACAGTGGGCAGAGCTTCAAACTGCTTTTTCAAGATAAAAATGCATTTTTCGGCTAATAAACCCAATTACAAAGTTTCTTAAAATCGCCTGTACTATTGATTTCTGCAAAAATAATTGAAAAGACAGTGACACTTTAAATTATATCATTTCTACTTTTGTCATATGGCCTACCTGTATACCTGTCATTTCAACACTTCAGATGTTTGTATCAGTGGGGTCCTGGTGCTGAGACCCTTGTTGATCGCTAGAACAAAGGTGCACCCCCTGACCATAGGGTTCCATTATAATTCTGTCCATTGCTACATAAGCAATAAGAGTGTAGATGAAGGGGTGGAGCACACGCCTTTGTTCTAGCGATCGGCGGGGTCTCAGCACCCGGACCCCACAGATACAAACCTCTGACATGTGGCTTGAAAATGTCCGAAGTTTGTTGAAATTACAGGTACACTTCAATTACTAGTGAGGTACGGCAGGGGTGATAGTTGGGTCCACTTTTTTTTATATATTTATTAATGACCTTGTAGAGGGGCCACAGAGTAGAATCTCCATATTTACAGATGACACTAAACTGGGTAGAGTAATCAGCGCAGAGTAGGATAATATAATATTACAGAGGGATTTGGAGAAGCTGGAGGCTTGGGCAGAGAAATGCCAGATGATATATAATGTGGATAAATGTTAGGTTATGCATTTGGGCCGTAGAAATAATAAGTACATTTATGTGCTGAATAATAAAACACTGCAGAATCCAGTACCTTAACATTCCTTCAATCTGGTATCCAATAATCTGGAAATTCTTCCGTCTATAAACTGCCTGAATAAGATAATATTAAATGTATAACAATAAAAGTTATTACATCAGTGCGGTAGTTTATTCCTGGAGCTTCTCTATACATTAAATGTATACTGTATGTATATACTTCTCTATATGTCCCATACCTGTATACTGTATGTATATACATCTCTATATGTCACATACCTGTATACTGTATGTATATACTTCTCTATACATTACCTGTATACTGTACGTATATACTTCTCTATATGTCACATACGTGTATACTGTATGTATATACATCTCTATATGTCACATACTGTACCTGTATACTGTATGTAAATACTTCTCTATACATTACATGTATACTGTATGTGTATACTCCTCTCTATGTCACATATATACTGTATGACTATACTTCTCTATATGTCACCTGTATACTGTATGTATATACTCCTCTCTATGTCACATGTATACTGTATGTATATACTCCTCTCTATGTCACATGTATACTGTATGACTATACTTCTCTCTATGTCACATATATACTGTATGTATATACTTCTCTATGTCACATGTATACTGTATGTATATACTTCTCTATATGTCACATATATACTGTATGTATATACTTCTCTATGTCACATGTATACTGTATGTATATACTCCTCTCTATGTCACATGTATACTATATGTATACACTCCTCTCTATGTCACATATATACTGTATGACTATACTTCTCTATATGTCACCTGTATACTGTATGTATATACTTCTCACTCTGTCACATATATACTGTATGACTATACCTCTCTATGGGGTTTGACAATCCAGATTGTTTAAAAAACTACTTAAGAGTCCCATTTACTGTGTTGGAAGGCTTATTATTACATGTGCCTGCATGTTCTGTAGGAGCACAGGTCCCGGCATACACTCTGCGGGCAGAGCATGCTGGGGATTGTAGTTTTTAGGGTGCGTTCACACCTACCGGATCCGCAGCTGATTTTCATCCTGCGAGTTTGCAGCGAAATCAGCTGCGGATCCTGTACTGTGAATCTCAATGGGTCCCATACACGCAGCGGATCCGGTAGGTGTGAACGCACCCTTATAGAGAATCTCACCTCTCACCGTATCCTGGGTTCTGTTTTTACCGTAATCTCTATAATACATGGGCATAACAAGTACAGGACGGGCAGAGAACAGAGAAGAGCTGCGGGTGTATCCTGTTATGTAAGGTACCATAATCACATGATACGGAAGTGCAGAAACGAAAGTATAACGAGCGTCCGCGCGTGTACTGTGTCCTTTATGGTAGTCACTAAGCTACAGTTACAGGAACAGCAGAGAGTGACGTCATGATAAATTCCTGACGGGAAGGAAAGAAGCGCAGGGCAGGGACTACCGTAATTACTGTAATACAAGCTACAAGCCTGTTATCAGTGGTCAGAAGGATTTTTTTTAACCATTTTTAAAACATCAGGTACTCATTCAAATAAATAAATAAAAAGTTGGTGTAGTGTCAGTTTTGATTCATATCTGCTTGCAAGCGTTGATATGCAAAGTAGTTGTTCTTGCAAAAATTTGAAAAGTTTACATTTCTTTTTATTCAAAATTCTCTTTTTCAAAAAAAATTATCTTTTTTTTACGCCGACATCATTTGGTGAACGTCCCTTGACTTTTTTTTTTTTTTTTTTGGATGTTAAAGCTCTTTGAAATTTAGCAGCGATTTTTCCAAATATCAGCAAAATTTCAAATTTTGATTTTTTTTTTTTTAGGAACCATATCAGTTCTGATGTGGATTTGGGGGGCCTGTGTGTTAGTTACCCCCGTAAATTCCTCCATCATATAAACTGCACCCCTCAAAGTATTCAAAGTGAGATTTCGTAAGTTTATTAACCCTTTTTCATCCATTTTTTTCTCTACCGCAGTAAATACTAAGACATGCAGCTCAATATTTATTCCTCTTATTCCAATGTTTCCAGAAATACCCCATATGTGGCCTTAGGTTGCCTTTACTCAGACAGATTTAGCTGACAGATTTTTGAAGCCAAAGCCAGCACTGGATTTGAAAAGAGGATAAATCTCAATTTTTCCTTTATGACCTGTTATCTGTTTATAGTCTATTTCTGGCTTTGGCTTCACAAACCTGTCAGATAAATATCTCTGTGTAAAGGCACCATTAGTGCGTCACCCGACTTAACCACCAGGGACGTCTTAAAGGGATTCTGCAGCATTAGAAAAACACGGCCACTTTCTTCCAGAGACAGCACCGCTCTTGTCTCCAGTTTGGGTGCAGGTTTTGCAGCTCAGTTACATTGAAGTTAATGGCGCTTAATGGCAAACCATACCTTAAGTGAAGACAAGAGAGGTGCTATCTCTAGAAGAAAGTGGCCATGTTTTTATAACGCTGGATAACCCCTTTAAGAACATTATGGGCCCCTGGGCAGAGCTGTGAACTGGGCCCACCCCCCACTGACCAAGCCCTGTACCCAATGAGAAGCCCAGCTCTGCTGTATCTCTCCAGGGTTTACTTACTGGCCTGCGTCGGTCACTGTTCGGGTGCTGTAGCCGCGCAGAAGGTTTTTTATGCAGGCTGTGCCGGGCAGTGAGTAGCCCTTCTCGTGGGTCAACTGGTGCCCCCACCCCGGGGTAGCGACAGCCTCGCTAGGTCCTGGACCTTTGAGGACATCCCCATCTTTTTCTTTGCCTGATCCTGTGTCCTGCTATACGGCAAAAGCCAGGGTGTTTGCAATGCTACTGTGGCTACTGCAGGGGGTGCTAGAGGATAAGGACTCTACACCAGAGCAGCAGAGATTGGATTGGGATACGAGACGACCCGCTCCAGCACCTGGTTCCTCCTCTTCAGGCCTCAGGCGGTTGATGCCTGGACCCACCTCCTCCATGGAGTTTTCCCGGTCTCTCATCCATGGAGTTTTCCCGGTCTCTCCTCCATGGAGTTTTCCCGGTCTCTCCTCCATGGAGTTTTCCCGGTCTCTCCTCCATGGAGTTCTCCCGGTCTCTCCTCCATGGAGTTTTCCCGGTCTCTCCTCCATGGAGTTTTCCCGGTCTCTCCTCCATGGAGTTTTCCCGGTCTCTCCTCCATGGAGTTCTCCCGGTCTCTCCTCCATGGAGTTTTCCCGGTCTCTCCTCCATGGATTTCTCCCGGTCTCTCCTCCATGGATTTCTCCCGGTCTCTCCTCCATGGAGTTTTCCCGGTCTCTCCTCCATGGAGTTTTCCCAGTCTCTCCTCCATGGAGTTTTCCCAGTCTCTCCTCCATGGAGTTTTCCCAGTCTCTCCTCCATGGAGTTTTCCCGGTCTCTCCTCCATGGAGTTTTCCCGGTCTCTCCTCCATGGAGTTTTCCCGGTCTCTCCTCCATGGAGTTCTCCCGGTCTCTCCTCCATGGAGTTTTCCCGGTCTCTCCTCCATGGAGTTTTCCCGGTCTCTCCTCCATGGAGTTTTCCCGGTCTCTCCTCCATGGAGTTCTCCCGGTCTCTCCTCCATGGAGTTTTCCCGGTCTCTCCTCCATGGATTTCTCCCGGTCTCTCCTCCATGGATTTCTCCCGGTCTCTCCTCCATGGAGTTTTCCCGGTCTCTCCTCCATGGAGTTTTCCCGGTCTCTCCTCCATGGATTTCTCCCGGTCTCTCCTCCATGGAGTTTTCCCGGTCTCTCCTCCATGGAGTTTTCCCGGTCTCTCCTCCATGGAGTTTTCCCGGTCTCTCCTCCATGGAGTTTTCCCGGTCTCTCCTCCATGGAGTTCTCCCGGTCTCTCCTCCATGGAGTTCTCCCGGCCTCTCCTCCATGGATTTCTCCCGGTCTCTCCTCCATGGAGTTTTCCAGGTCTCTCCTCCATGGAGTTTTCCCGGTCTCTCCTCCATGGAGTTCTCCCGGTCTCTCCTCCATGGATTTCTCCCGGTCTCTCCTCCATGGAGTTTTCCCGGTCTCTCCTCCATGGAGTTTTCCCGGTCTCTCCTCCATGGAGTTTTCCCGGTCTCTCCTCCATGGAGTTCTCCCGGTCTCTCCTCCATGGAGTTCTCCCGGTCTCTCCTCCGAGAGAAACCAGGAGAACAGAGGCCTTGAGCTGCCAAAATATTTTTGCACAAGTTGACATTCATCGGTATCGTCCTAGGGGACATGTGACACCCCATAATTTTTTAATTGTTTATGAGGTATTTCTAAGATGAAAAAGAATTATTTTTTTTTACTATATGTTGCATATGATGTGTTTTCTTTATTCGTCCAGTCGGTATGATTACAGTGATATGCATTTTATATAGTGCTTTACAGTTTGACATTTGTACTATATAAAACTGTACAAGCCAAAAAGACAGAAATGGCTGCACATCGCACCCATGGCTGACACGAAAGCTTATTCAGCTTCATTTAAAACCAACATCAGAAGTTAGTATATAATTTGGCCAAACCATATTGCCTCATGTACCACGTGCAGGTCTTCTGATACACATGAGTCCCTAACCAAACCTCATCACTGTGCCGGTCAGCGACCACAATCTCCGCAACTGTGTCTCGCCATATTGTAAGAGCTGTAATATTTTTTATTTTTTTTACAGATGGAGTTATATGAGGGCTCTTTTTATTTTTAATTTTTTTTGTTGCAGCATAAGCTTAGGATTTTTGTGGTACACTTCTTGGGTACATATGACATTTTGATTCTGATTTGATTTGATTTGTTCACATTTTTTAGGGGACGGGATTACTAAAAAGTGTTAAGGTGTCACTGTCTTTTTTTTTTTTTTTTCCCAGAAATCAATAGTCCAGGCGATTTTAAGAAACTTTGTAATTGGGTTTATTAGGCAAATATGTCATTTTCTGCATTCAAAAAGACTTTTCCCAGGTCCCCTCCCCCCGCCTCTCGCTGATTCACTGCTCATTATCAGGAAATCGGGTCTTGTTTACATTAGTCGGGCCCTGTGTAACCTATGGAGAGGGAGGGGGGAGGAGGGAGATTAGTCGCCAGCAGAGAACAAAGGATTACACAGCAGGACCTGTGTGAAAGCCGGTATTCAGAGGTCAGAGCTGACTTCAGAGGAGATAGCCCGATGAGTTAACTCTTAACTCTACATTAACCATGAAGACCGGGGGAGAGCTTTAAACTGCTTTCTCATGATAAAAATGCATTTTCCACCTAATAAACCCAACTACAAAGTTTCCTAAAATCGCCTGGACTATTGATTTCTGCAAAAAAATGTAAACAACAGTGACACTTTTACCCTTAGACGACCCAGGGCGTATAGTTACGCCATGGAAGTCTGTCCCCAGACGACCTAGGGCGTAACTCTACGTCCTGGGTGGTTCTCCCGCTATGAAGCGTGCTCCGGAGCGGAGCGCGCTTCATAGCAGGTGGGGGCCGGCTGCAATCAGCAGCCGGGACCTCACCGGTGTGACTGCAGGGGTCCCGATCGTTAAAACGGACCGCCGGAGGTCTCTCACCTGCCTCCGTGTGGTCCGATCGGCGATCTGCTGCACTAAGCCTGCACAGGCAGGCTCAATGAGCAGATCGCCGATAACACTGATCAGTGCTATGCCTATGGCATAGCAATGATCAGTGTGTGTAATCACACTAGTGTACGTACAAGTCCCCCAAAGGGACTTCAAATGTCTAAAAAAAAAAAAAAGTTAAAAACACCAACACACTACCCCAAAACCCCTCCCCCAATAAAAGTTGAAATCACCCCCTTTCCCATTATATAAATAAAACATATAAAAATAAATAAACAAATAAACATATAATATACCGTAGCGTGCGTAATTGTCCGATCTATTAAAATATAACAAGCGTCATTGCGATCGGTGAACGGCGTACACGAAAATAGGGGAAAAAGTGCGCGGATTACCGAATTAATGTTACATTATATGTTTAAAAAAATTAATAAAAAGTGATCAAAACGTCCGATCTTCACAAATATGGTATTAATAAAAACTAGAGATCATGGCGGAAAAAATGACGCCCCATACAGCCCCGTAGGTGAAAAAATAAAACTGTTATAAGCGTCACAATAGTCCCATTTTATTTATAATTAATTGCCAAAAAAAAGGATTTCATATAAAAAATATAACATTAGAGAATGTGTGTAACCTGCATATGGTTGTGTTCAGACTGACCTATAGAATAATAGTGTCATGTCGCTGTTACCATATAGTGTATTACGTAGACACAGGAACCCCCCAAACGTTACCATATTGCATTCTTTTTTGCGATTTCACCTATTTATATCTTCATAAATTATATATTTGGAATTCCATCGTACATGTTATGGTAAAATGAAAGACGCCATTACAAAGTACAACTATTCCTGTAACAAACAAGCCCTTACATGGCTTGTAGATAGAAAACTGAGAGTGCTAGAGCTCTTAGAAGGGGAGGAGGGAAAAACAAAAGCGCAAAGATCAAAATTCGCGCTGTCCACTGGGTCATTTTGGGCCTGGTCCTCAAAGGGTTAAATGTATTTGTTTTTCTTATAATTTTCTTTGTTGTTGTTTGTTTTTTTCTATGGCATTAATCGTGTCGGTTATGTGGTGGTTATTAGCTGGAGTCATTACAGACGCCGCAATACTTAATATGTGTATTTTATTTATTTATAGGAAAGTATGTATAATATGGGTGTGGGGAGTAATAATAATAATAATAATAATAATAATAATGCATGTTTGTACCATGCAAATGTGAAAGTTGTAATATTTTTAATTTTACCTATGGAGTTATGTTAGGTTTTTTTTGCTGCATGAAGTTACTTTTTAGTGGTACATGTGACGTTTTGATTTCTTTATTTTATTTTAAGGGTTAGGTAATTTTGGTTAGTTTTTTATTCATTTTTTCTAATACATTAATCAACCTAGATTAGTGTAACGGGTTACTAGTCGGGGTCATTGCTGGCCCATTGATACCAAATATGTGAATTTTATGGTGCGATTACACAGAGAGATTTATCTGACAGATTTTGGAAGCCAAAGCCAGGAATGGATTTGAAAGTCTTTCCTTTATGACCCGTTCCCTGTTTATGGTCTGTTCCTGGCTTTGACTTCAAAAATCTGTCAGATAAATCTGCCTGTGTAAACGCACCATAATGAGGGGATTGGGAATGTGTATATTTATTTATGTATTAATTTAATGTGTATTTCGGTGGGGGGAGTTTGTGTGTTTTTACATTTTTTTAGCCCATCAGGGGTCAAGATCATGTGATCAGCTGATCACATATATATCATACATTACATCACATGATCCGTGCTGTAATGTATTATCTATGAGCTGTCACTTCCTCACTGACAGCTCATAGGATCAGGCTCCTGCCTTAGTGCAGGGCCTAATCGGTTACTAAGCCAGCAACTCTGAGGCACCCGTGCGATTGCTGCTAGGGCTCTGAGGAGTGATGGAGAGACACAATCTCCCTCCACATTCCCTATAGAAGGCTGCAGCATGTATCGGGTTAACTGCCTGGAGAGGAGTGAGACACCTATCCTGGCTGATGGACTGGCTGAGTCAGTAACTGAGGCGGGACATTGCTCCAGCCACTCATTGGCTGAGTGGGCTGTCCATCAGCTGGGTTGACTAAGCTCCCTAAGCACCTAAGGGCGGTTTCATCAACTCTTGTCAATATCTGTGCCCTCAATGTATAGCCGATCATTAGGAGGGGTATTTTTCTAGGTTTTCTGGTAGTTGTCACATGTCCCTTCTTTAGCGCAGAGAGACGCCTCCGAGAGAGTAGGTGCACACGCCTCCCATAGACTGTCATTATGACAGGGAGGCTGGCAGGATTCCGTTGTGGAATTCTGCCAGTTTTGATCCGTGTGAACGGAGCCTAAGGGCCCTATTTCACAGTAACGATAATCGTCCGGATCGGCCCCATTTGGCCCGATTCGGCCGATTATCGTTCGGTGAAATAGAGAGAACGATCAGCCGATGATCGTGTCATCGGCTGATCATTTATTTAGGGCCAGACCTAAAATCATCGTTCCCCCACCGTGCATCGCTATGGTTGAATAGCGGTGCGCGGCGGGCAACCGACAATTTGAGAAGAAGAAGCAGCATCATACATTACCTGAACACGAGAAGTACCATACTTGAACACTGGGGGGGGGGGGGGGCGACATAATACCCTTAGGCACTGATAACTGAATATGCATACAAGAAATGAATGGAATAGCAGACCTGAACACTGAGAGGGGTGACACAATACACACAGTTTGCAGTGAACCATAGCTTTCCAGAACAGGACTGGTCATAATAAAAGTGTGAGGATAAGAGGGTCTGTTCTGGGACACTGCAAGCTGGATGTATTACACCCCATAGGTCTAGTAACATAAGAAGTAGGGAGACGAACTTAGTAGGAAGGTCACTTGTGTTATATAAGAGCTCTATTTATCCCAATAAGAAAGTAGTGTATTCTGTCCAGTCTGACACAGTGCTCTCTGCTGCCACTTCTGTCCATGTCAGGAACTGTCCAGAGCAGGAGAGGTTTTCTATGGGGATTTGTTACTGCTCTTGACAGTTCCTGACATGCACAGAGGGGGCAGCAGAGAGCACTGTGTCAGGCTGGAAAGAATACACCACTTCCTGCAGGACATACAGCAGCTGATAAGTACTGGAAAACTGGAGATTTTTTAAATAGAAGTAAATTACAAATCTAACTTTCTGAAGCCAGTTGATTTGAAAGAAAAAGATTTTCACCAGAGTACCTCTTGAAGTGTTCCTATTAGCCACTCATGCAGTATAATAGTACAGAACAAACACAGAGTCAGAGGTAGTTGCAGAATTGTAAACTTTAATGGAACAGTTCTTAAAAGAAACAGTACAGTCAATACAATAGCTTTAGTTTTAATATTCTTGAGAAATCAGTTTTTCCCTTTAAGGTGCCTGGAATCACTGCGGTAGCAGGTAGATTGAGTTTTAGGCAATAGAGATAGGCAATGATCCGTATGGTGAGCCGTACCTCCCATGTCCCCCCGAGCCGGAGCAACACGTACCTAGTCTCACAGGTTGAACAGCTGTTATCTGTACTTCAATACAAGGAATTAATACCTCTTCTATGAACATGCAAGTCTTTCACTAACAGCGCACCTCTCACAACGTCGGGTTCGAAGATCTAAGCAATGAAGTTATTATGTGTACTTATATTTATATATGTCTAGTGCAATGAACTTATGATGACTTCGGATAGGTCACCCTGGGACTTTTTCAAGTTTTTACCACGGGACACTTGCACTTGGAGAATGTTTTTTGATCACAGAGGATTTGATTCACAGCTGATCGTAACAACAGAGACATTCACAGGGTTAAATCCCGTGCAACCTCGGCACAAGTGTTGGTTAATTAACCCCGAATCTGACCACCAATCATATTTGTTTGTTGAACTTTCACATTGTATATAAAGCTTGATTGTGTTTCATTTCATTATGCTTGAAAAAGATAGCGGGAGGCTATCGAAACGTCGCATCCACCTGTTTTTTTTGCCGCACCTGTTACTTACTTGTTCACATGGAGTTGTGATTGAATAAATTACAGATTTTTTTCCACGTATCCACGAGTGCTGCGGACTTTTGTACATAGATTGAGTTTTAGAGATACTTGGGCTTGCAAAGTTTCCTTAGAGGATACTTTAGGAGCACCTGACAATGGTGGCTGGGTGGACGACTAGAGGGGACCTGTCCAATATGCATGGCACTCTGCTGTTGGGCATTCTAACACCTAGAACCCGTTGCATTTACTTGAGAGAATAACGGGTACTTACGGTCTGCGGAGATGCGTTCCACCGCGACGTCAGCGTGACGTCACTTCCGGGAGGCCGGTCCGGAGCGCTCATCCGGCCACTCGAAGGTATTTAAACAGACCTGGAGAGGGGAGTAATGCGCTCCTCTGACGGTGTGCTGGTCTGAGTTCTGAGTTGGATTCTTAAGGTGATCTTAGTGCTATTTTCCTGTGCTGTGTGCAAGATTCGTCTATCTGGCATAGTAAGTGTGTTGCTGCCACCAGGTGGCAGTTTTTGGTATTGCAGTAGCAGTTTGTGTAGGAGCTATACAGTTACATTCATTACTGCTGGTCTTAATGGTGTTTTTTTCTCCAGATGTCTTTTTCTCCAGATGTCTGAGATGGATACCAGCCCTGCGGGCAAAAAGGTTACCAAGAGAAAGCACTTCACTTGTGCAGACTGTGAAACTCCATTACCGGACGGATATGAATACCGTACGAAGACATCGGATTCAGATAAGAGTCATGGTTTTTCCTCCTATATATTTATGTATGCCTATATATTGCAGTACGCTGTGCTTCTTGCCGACCAAAACCTAATGAGGAACCGGATGTGTAGGATGTTGTGGTATGGGTCAAGGACTATGTCCAAAAGACTCTTGCGGCTAGTGAGAGTCGCCGCCCTTGTCCTAAGAAAAAGTCTAAAAGGAGCATATCTCCTTCTACTTCACAGCCTGTGAGTATATTACTTTAGGGCTGTATATTAATTTTATTTGGGAAAATATATGTATATATATATATATATATATATATATATATATATATATATGTTCTTATATCTTACCTTAGGGGTCTGAATTTACTGTCATTGACGAAGCAAAGTCATCTTCTTCGTCAGAATCCTCTTCTACTTCTGAAGACGAGAAAGAGCTGTTTAAGGGGTATTTTACAGCTGATAGGATTTACAAGCTTCGTAAAGCTGTTCAGGCTGAGATACACCCTGAAGAATTAGAAGAGGATAAGGGCTCGTCCTCCTCTAAAAAGCCCAGGGCTTTTTCTGTGGGAGAGACTTCATATCTATGCTTCAAGCAGAATGGAAGAAACCGGAAACAGCTCTGGTTCTAAGTAAGAGGTTTAAGACCTTATATGTTCTTAAAGAAGAGCAATGTAAGGAACGGATTGAACCTCCGAAGGTGGACACGGCCATTGCCAAGCTATCTAAGCGTACTGTGCTGCCCGCAGAGGATGGATCCAATCTCAAGGATCCTATGGATAGAAGAGTAGAGGTAGCTCTAAAAAGATCTTATACGGCAGCGGCAGCCCAAGGGGCAGTCTCTATATCTTCATTCGAGGTTTCTAGAAGCCTACGAAGGTGGCTGGCCAAGGTCCAAGAGAATTTGGAGTCTGGAGCGAGCAGGGACAAGGTCCTTCGCTCCTTCAAAAAGGTCAATATGGCCTTAGACTTCGTGTGTGATGTGGCGTCCCAAGGAACCAGATTAGCATCCAAGACTATGGCGCTATCGACTGCTGGGCGAAGAGCGCTATGGCTGAAACCATGGTTTGGGGATGCCAATTCCAAATTTCAACTATGTAACATGGAGTTTCAGCCAGGCAGACTGTTTGGCTCGGAGCTTGACAAGCTAATGGAGGAGATGTCCGACAAGAAGGGGAAGTCTTTACCCCTTTCCTACAAAAGTCGTGACTCTTTTTGTAGAGCAAGGTCTCCTCAACGAGGCAAGGGTAGATATCAATATAGAGGAAGAGGACGGAATTATTCCAGAAGAAATCCCGGAAAACAGCAGGGCAAGGACACCAAGAAGCCCGACTTCTGACGCCAGAGGCATCCCGGTGGGGGGGAGTTTGAGTTTATTCCTTCCTGCGTGGAAAAATCTAATAAAGGATCATTGGGTGTTGAACATTATTCAAGAGGGTTATGGTCTTCATTTGTCGCCTCTTCCTCCCCCAAGATTTCTTCTATCAAGAAATCTAAGACCACAGAAACACGTGGTCTTGGAAAAGGAGATTCTTCACCTCCTATCTATAGAAGCACTGGAAGAGGTTCCCCTGTCCGAGGTCGGTCAGGGTGTTTACTCCCCAGTGTTTCTAGTGCCGAAGCCATCCGGAAAGTGGAGGCTTATTATAGATTTGCGATATCTAAACAGATTTATCGTAAAAAAGAAGTTTCGCATGGAAAACATAAAATCCGTGAAGTCGATTCTCTAGGAGGGAGATTTCATGGTCACGATAGATCTGCAAGACGCTTATCTTCATATTCCGATTCTGAGAGCTCACAAGAGATTCCTAAGAATCGCCATCCAACTCCAGGGAAAGGTAAGACACCTACAATTCAAGGTTCTTCCATTCGGAATAACCTCAGCACCCTTTGTTTTCACAAAAGTAGTGTCAGCCATGATGGTTCTGTTCCGTTTACAGGGGATAAAAATTATACCCTACCTGGACGATTGGTTGATTATGACTCAGACTCAGGATCTTCTGAGAGTTCAGTTAAATTATGTCCAGGACATTCTTCAACAGTTGGGTTGGCTTATCAACCTAGAAAAGTCGGACCTAGTTCCATCCAAGATTTTTCTAGGATTCCTAATAGATTCGGCTCAGATGAGACTGTTCCTCTCAACTCCAAGACTTACACGCATCCAAGCGGGAGCTCAATTCCTTATCCCTCCTCGTCAAGTATCTATAAGAACTTTAATGCGATTCCTGGGTCTCCTCGCGTCAGCAGTGGACGCAGTGCCATGGGCCTTATGGCACATGAGATATCTTCAGAGAGAGACATTATCAGTTTGGAATCGGAGACTAGAGGATTTGGATGCAATGCACGTCCTGTCTACCCAGACAAGACAGTCCCTAATGTGGTGGAGACATGTCAATCATGGAGTTTTAATTTCAGAACCACATTGGGTAACCATAACGACGGATGCCTCAGGAACAGGTTGGGGAGCCCATCTGTCGGAGAGAACAACTGCAGGAACATGGAATCAACAGGAGTCGGCCCTTCCTTCCAATGTGAGGGAGCTCAGGGCAATTTATCTGGCTCTACTTCATTTTTCACCACTCATTTTGCACACTGCAGTCAGAATCAGGACAGACAACATAGCCTGTGTTGCCTACATAAACAAGCAGGGAGGTACCAGATCCCCAGCTCTACTCAAGGAGGTAGAGAAGATTTTTTTGCTGGGCAGAAACCAGGCTAACCAGATTGTCAGCAATCCATATCAGAGGTGTCCACAATACCTTGGCGGATCGACTGAGTTGAGGCCTTACAGTTCCAGGAGAATGGTCTCTCTCAAGGAGAGTGTTCATTCAGTTAACCCAGAGATGGGGGGTTCCTCAGATAGATCTTATGGCATCAGCAAGCAATGCCAAACTGAGGAATTTCTGTTCCCTTTACAGGGCAGACAATCCAACAATAGTGGATTCAATGACAATCCCATGGACATATCAACTGGCGTAAGTTTTTCCGCCAATAGCAATGATTCCCAGAGTTCTGACGAAGATCAGGCTGGATCAAGCGTCAGTGATAATAGTAACCCCCTTCTGGCCGAAGAGGTCATGGTTCACCCTGCTCATGAACATGAGCCAGGGGGAATGTTGGAAATTACCCCTGCACCCGGATCTGATATCCCAGGGACAACACCTGTGCAGGGATCTAGCCAGCCTCAGCTTAACAGCTTGGAGGTTGAGGGGACCATATTAAATTCTGTTTTTTCGGAAAGGGTATTGCAAACCCTCTCCCATGCTCGTAGTGATGCCACCAATAAATCTTATTCTCGTATTTGGAGGATTTTTCAGGTCTGGTGCACTGGCAGAGGTATTGATACATGGAAACCTTCTATTCCACAGTTATTGGAATTTCTACAGGAAGGATTCGACAAGGGACTGAAGCCTAACTCCATCAAGGTGCAGATAGCAGCCCTTTCTGCTCATCTAAACTTCCGTTTATTTCAGATAATTGACATTAAGAACTTTGTCAAAGCCATAACCAGATTAAGGCCTAATCTGGTAAGACAGGTAGACACTTGGGACCTGTCTTTCGTGTTGAGAAGATTGTGTCTTCCTCCGTTCGAGCCGTTAAAAGAAGTGGATTTTAAATTTCACACTTTTAAGGTTTCCTTCCTATTAGCCATCACCTCTGCCAAGAGTCGGAGAACTGCAAGCTCTCGGCTCCACTCCTCCTTATGTAGTTTTTTCCCAGGATAAGGTTATCCTGAAGTTTCTCCCAGGATTTCTTAATAAGTGGCATCATTCTCTAACATTAACCAGCAGGTAGTGTTACCGATTTTTTCACCAGCAGGCTCGTCTGAAGAGGACTTGGACCTATCTCTGTTGGACGTTTCTCGAGCAATCAGAGTGTATCTGGAAAGAGTAAAAGAGTTCCGTAAAGAGGAAAAAATTTTCGTCTTATTTGCAGGGAAAAATAAAGGAAAGAAGGCTTCAAAACCTTCTATTTCCAGGTGGATCTGTGATACTATTGCTTTGTGCTATTCATCTGCTGATCGGGATCCACCAGAGTTTACCAAGGCTCATTCTACAAGAGCGGTGTCCTCCTCCTGGGCGGAGCGTGCCTCCGTTCCCCTGGAGGATATTTGTCAAGCAGCGACCTGGTCTTCACTTGCGACATTTGTTAGACATTATAGGTTGGATTCTTCTTTTTCATCGAGAACGACCTTTGCAAGATCCGTTCTTAATGCGGCTATAATTGATAACCCGCCCATTGGGGAGCATACTTGCTAATTCCCCATATGTTGTGATGCCAATGGGACGAAAGGGAAGCTAAAATTATAAAGTTAATTTGTTTTCCCTAAGACCCATTGGCATCACAAGACTCCCTCCCTTGTTTGTGTTTCGTTATAATTTGACTGGTCTTTGATGGAGGTGGAGCCTATTTATACCACCTGGAGGAGGGGATTAAAGATTTATTCAGTTTTTTTCATTAAATATTCCTTCGTCCAAGGGGCTCGCAGGGGCGAATATACCCCATATGTTGTGATGCCAATGGGTCTTAGGGAAAACAAATTAACTTTATAATTTTAGCTTACCTGTCCCCTGGCCTTCCACTACTCCCCCACAGCTCTCATGTCCAGTCCACTCTTTTTCGTCTAGTACCATTCCCTGGCCCATTAATTTATACACAGGGTCCGTAATACTCCTTTCAGTTTAAGTAGATAGGAGTTTAAAGGTTATTCATAGAATGACAGAGCATACACTACTAATGAGGCACAATGTAAGAAAACCATCAAGACCACCAGGAGGACAGCTCAGCCCTTGGACATCCTCATATTCATCCTGAGGCTATGCTCCCACTATGTACAGATGAGCACAAACAACGGCCATTGTTGTAAAAAGAATGGAAGGTAGTCATGTTCATGACCATTAATTCTGGCCGTTGTTTGTGCTCATCTGTGCGTAGTGGGGACATAACCTTTAGGATATCTTTTCCATCAGAAAGCAGGATCCACAGAAGACTTCAGAAATTCAACTGCAGCTTTGATATATTCATCCAGAGAACAGCTCATCTGGGCAGTTACAGCCCGCTCAGCCAATCACAGCTGTCACTGTCCCATGTTAGTTATTGATTGGCTGAGCAGGCTCTCAGTTACTGATTGGCTGAGCAGGCCCTCAGTTACCGATTGGCTGAGCAGGCCCTCAGTTAATAAGAGCAAGATATAAAGAAACAAGAAATCAGTCTATGGCAGTGATTTAATGTGTGTAATTGCACATGGTGTTGCTAGGAATTCAGATCTTATACCGCACATAGAGAACGAGAGAGCGTTGTTATAGACAGGGACAGATGACAGAGACGCCATGTAACAAGACCATCATCTAGGAGGACAGCTCCTTCTCCGTCAAAAGGCAAACACTGCTGGATCAATTGAAGATTTCAGGAGAGTAATTCCAGCTTTGAAATATTCATCCAGAGAAGAACCTGGAGCATAAAAAAAAAAAAAATATAAAAAAAAAATCATCAGACTGATTCTATAGATTGAGGCACACAGTGTTTTTTTTTTTTTTTTTGAACAATGTTGATGTCTTTGTGGCAGTTTTTCAAGCTAAAGCTATAAGTGGACTTCCTCACTTCCCCTTCCTACCAGATCCTCTTCCAGCTTCAGGGCATGTGCACACTACAGAATCCCAGCAGACCACCCACCGCAGATTCCGCAGCTCGCCCCTGCTGGCCCCATAGGCTTCATTCTATGGTTTGGCAGATTCCGCCATCCGACCCGAAGAATGAGCGGGCGGATGCGGAATCTGGCAAACCATAGAATAAAGCCTATGGGACCAGCAGAGAGAGCGGGGGCGAGCTGCGGAATCCGTGGCAGGTGATCTGCCAGGATTCCGTAGTGTGCACATGCCCTCATACTCCCTCAGGTTGAATAACATCCATAACATTTTTTATTTTTTTTAACTGACCAGAGGTCTTTTTTTAAAGGTCTTAATGTAACAAACCTTTTCATTCCATTAAGTTTTTTTTTTCAATACATTTATATAGTAAAATAAAGTGTACCAAATAGGATGACTAGAAAAGAAAAAAAAACAAAAACAAAAACACACAACAAACCTGCCACCAATCTACCGCCGCTGCTTAACTGAGGCGTGTTGACACTACAGGCAGTGATTTGGGTGGGGGATAGGGAAGGGGGCTATCACTGCCTGTAGTGTCAATCCCGTCTCAGTGAAGCTGAAATCTTTTAGGATGGAGAGTAGGAAGCACCAAACTGCAAGGATGGCACCTTGGGGAATTGACAAAAGGTGAGTACTTTGAGTATTGTTAATTATAAAATTATTCAGACAAAAATATAAGCTCCATGTGGCGCTGTCATCAGTAAGATAAATAAAAATAAAAGTTATATATAGCTTATAAAAAACCCAAATCATTGATAAAATACACCAAACAATTTGTGATGGAGATAGTCCAGCCATGTCTGTGCTGCAGTGGATATAGGCGGTTTTCCTTGCTTGATACTTACCAGCTTTATTCTTCACTAAGGCAATGGCTTTCGACTCAAGTAGCTCCCATTCATCCCTCTGCTCAGAACAAGAATCATGAAGCCAGATCAAAGCTAGAATTGTTGCCCACACCGATGAATCCATTTCCTGTAGAGGAGCATAGAGTACATGAGCGTCCACCCATTATTTATACTGTATATAGGTCTCACGGCAGCGTGTGTGTGTGTTCCCAGGCACTACCCCTCCATAGAC
Source organism: Dendropsophus ebraccatus (assembly GCF_027789765.1). Taxonomy (NCBI): domain Eukaryota; kingdom Metazoa; phylum Chordata; class Amphibia; order Anura; family Hylidae; genus Dendropsophus; species Dendropsophus ebraccatus. The sequence goes on from NC_091456.1 coordinate 184,790,032, forward strand.
TTGCATTAATTTTAATACAGTTTTTCTCAGTTTACCAAGGTGGGGTGGGTAAAATGCATAATAACTGGAGAAGGAAGCATTTTTGTCTGATAAGATATATTACAGATTTTTATGCTTACTTGTACTATTTACTAATGCAAATTTTGTTGAAAGAACCAACAACTTGACAGAAGCCATTTTTGAGGCTGGCTACATGTGGATATTTAGATCTTTAGGTCTGATGCCAACTCTTTACAATAGCGTTACCCTGCCATCAAGAAATAACAGCTCTCAGCGGGCAGAGTTATAGTTTTAGAAGTGACCACTGCTCTCCATATTGTAGTTATGGGATGAACATCTTTGCCATATGTTGATAGTTACCGCATCAGGGCAGCTTCCTCCGAAGTCTTCTGATGTTCCCAGTATGGAGGCCATTTCAGTGCTGGGATCCCAGGATCCATCTGCCTTCTGCAACGAGATCAACCTGAAGAGAGCCGAGGTTTCCTCCTTCTCTGGAGAGCCGCCATCTGGTACTTATCATGAAATAGTAATATAATAATAATAAATTCCTTAAAGGGGTATTGCACTCATTGGGGGAGATTTATCAAACATGGTGTAAAGTGAAACTGGCTCAGTTGCCCCTAGCAACCAATCAGATTCCACCTTTCATTTTCCAGAGAGTCTGTGAGGAATGAAAGGTGGAATCTGATTGGTTGCTAGGGGCAACTGAGCCAGTTTCACTTTACACCATGTTTGATAAATCCCCCCATAGTCTTTATGAGCACTGAAGATAAACAACTACAGTGCTCGGCTTTCTCCTGTGCCCCCACGTAGCCGAGCTCTGTACTAACATTTTTTTGGTTACATAAACCTGAAACATTTAAATTATTTTAGTACATCTCTGATTGTTTGAGTGATAAAATTGGAAGTCTACACCAGATAGGAGCTACAACTGATGACAAATTTTACTTTCAAGAGTTCATAAAGAGATAAGGCACTCACCCAACTTCTAAAAAGCAGATACGTTTATTTCATATTAATGCAGGTACATGGACACAGACATGTGGACAGGAGACAGCCTGTTTTGCGTGCGCCCCTGCACGCTTCCTCTCGGCCCTCAGGGAAGCACGCAAAACAGACTGTCACCCGTCCACATGTCTGTGTCCATATACCTGCATTTATGTGAAATAAACGTATCTGCTTTTAAGAATACACGTTGGGTGAGTGCCTAATCTCTTCATGAACTGTTGAAAGTGATTTTTGCATGGACTCTTTATGGATGACTGAGCACCACCTGGTCTCTGCGGTAGTGTCAAGATCATCCTCCTCCGCCTCCTTCTACCCAAGTCACCAGAAACTTAAAGGAGTGGCAGGAGATGAGAAAAACTGACTGCTTTTTGCTAAAACAGCGCCACTATTGTCCATTGGGTAAATGTGGCATTGCAGCTCAGGCCCTTGGATCAATCTCCCAAGTGTCAGACTTACCAGGTGGCTGTTCTTCGTTCCCTATGGATAGTGAATCAATCCCTGTAATAGCAGGTGCCTCATCCAGTTCCATCAGCTTTTGATCTGCCGCCAGTACAGGCAGCGCCATGGTGTCGAATGCCATAGGGGCCGAGTAATAGCAGATATTTTGAGGTAGCATAGGCGCACAACAATACATAGCTGGAAAAAAAAACAGAAGAAACCCAAGTCACTATTTTATTTCCTATTGACTCACTTACTGCTGGGTAATATAAAACCAGGGATTTTGATCTCTACCAACAGGAGGGTTGTATCTCTGCACAGGAGGACCTTCCACGGGGGTCTTTGAGTCCTTATTGACGGCTACAAAGGCGGTAAGAGAAGAGATGACTCCGGACTGCAGACTGGTTTCCAGGATTCTCTGCTTTACTTCATCGGAGTCTGGCTCGCTCTCCAGCTGAGAGATCAGGTTTTTAGCTGCCAGTCTGTGGATGGTCAGTCTGAAAGAGGATTTTTTTGACATGTTAATGTTCTGATTAGTCAGGGTCTGGATGTTGAAGGGGTTGTTCACCAATATTTTTCTTTTAAAATCCACTGGTGCCAGAGATTTGTAATTTACTTCTATTAAAATAACTTATCAGTTGCTGTATATCCTGCAGGAAGTGGTGTATTCTTTCCAGTATGGAGAGCAGGAGAGGATTTCTATTGGGATTTGCTGCTGCTCTGGACAGTACCTGACATGAACAGAGGTGGCAGTAGAGAGCACTGTGTCAGACTCGAGAGATTACACACCACTTCCTGCAGGACATGCAGCAGCTGAAAAGTAGTGGACGACTGGAACCAGTTGCTTTAAAAGAAAAAAAAAAGGGGGGGAGTGAACTACCCCTTTAAGACCTCCACAGATAAATAGTAAGAGCGGGGAGAAGCGTACAGCTATGTGGCAGATGGCCCTCATAGACTATGGACGTTCATCTCATAGGCACAGGGCTGGGGACAGAATACACTAAGCACACACTCTCGCTTGATCTAGTGATCGAGAGGGGAGGTGTCTGAAAATCCAGACCCCCACTGATTAAAACATGTCGACCCCCCTGGAGAGTGGGGGGGCAGAACCCTGGTTGTTCCATCCCTTTTGCTAGTGAGCGGTATGCATTACAAAATGCACTGGCCACCATAATCTTGTGCCCATCGGGTATACCAACGCTAAACCCAAACACTGGTTTGCTCCGGTCTGCTCCTTCCAGTATTCACCTTTGCTTGGTGTTGGGTCTTAATGGAAATTTCAGCTGGTTTGTGAAGGTTTCGTCCTTAATCTTGTACTGAAGAGAAGCTTCACCTTCTGCCTCTTCACTCAGCTCCACCGAAAAAGTAGAAGAGGGGAAAAAAAATTCTAATTATATCTCATAAGGCTTCGGGTTGGTCAAAGGGTGAGGAAAATCAGGTCAAGGAGCAGATATGGAGTTTTGAGGAGCTGAAAGGAGAAGCCCAGCGTTTTCTAAAACCCCCCAGCCTGCTGGGGGAGGGGGGAAATTAATCACAATTACTAACTTACTGTACCTCTCTAAGTGCCCTCGGTGGGCGGCCATGGGACCCCTACTGGGCTCCAGGATATCTGGGGTGTCCAAGTCACGACTCGGCTGATGGACTGGCCGCTTAGCCAGTGAGTGACTGGGATGGGGCGCCGCTCCAGTCACTGATTGGTTGAGCGTCCAGTCCATTAGCTGGGTCAGGCCTTTTTCCCCAGGTCGAGATGTCATCACAACCTGGGGGAAAAATGACTTCCGGCGGGGGTCGAGCAGCCGCTGCCACCTCTCACCATGGGTACAGGGACAGGCAAGTTAGTAATTGTGATCAAGTTCCCCCCCAGGATGCCAAGTTTTACAAATTTTTTAAATAATTGGATCAGATCCAGTCTATCTATAGAAGACATTTCAGCAAGAAAGAGGGATTGAGCTCAGAAAACCAAAGACTGTCCATTTTTCGTAGGACACTATAGTAGCTACAACCCACTGGGGACATGGACCAGGAATCGGTTTTAGAACGTCCCTCTTCACACACATATCCATATGACCTACCTCTCCCTTTAACGTGGCGTAGATGATTGACCTCTGACCTCTGTAGATACCAACGGGAGTCTGAGAAATTAAACTCACTTCCACACCAGGAGGAAGGATCCAGTCGATGGAGATATCTTTAACAATGGCCTGTAGGGCGCACTTCAAGGCTTTAAGGACCTGAGATGAGGAATACAGAACTCGTGTTAGAAGTAAAACTTCCTCAATAAATATATAACATAATATAATAAAAAATTTAGTAGCATGACCACTAGATTGGGATGGCCAAGAATCTACCTTGGGCTGCAGCCGGTCTTTCCCCGTGATGAAGTCGTACGTTCCTCCCGCCGCTCGTGAAACCCCTTTAATGAGTGAAGTGGAGGCGCCTTCTCCGATGCCGAATGTGAAACATCTGATCATGAGGAAAATAATATAGTCAGAATGCGCACGGTTCATCTTGACAGAAGGCGGCACATGCAAGAACAGGTCCAAGCCATGTGTCCACAGCGGTTGTCTCCAACTTGTGGTTCTCCTGGGGTTACAAAACTACAACCCCCATCCAAGGCTATGGGGACAGCAGGGAGTTGTAGTCTTTCCACTGCTGGAGGCTGGGAGACCGCTTGGGTACTCTTTACCTATGGCTGTGTGAATTTCGCTGGACTTCGGCTATCACTTCTTTAGTATTCCCAACTTCTCCATCAGTGAAGATAAAGAGCTGCGGGAGAAGACAACAAGCAATGATCAGTAGGTAAACCTGGTAGAAGGATGGTCGGCGACATTGCTGTAGGGTTCGTGAACAGGGTCCTCTCTCCCCATGTTTTTTGATCTTGTATTGTTCCTGTTTGTTACCCCCTATCGCTTGTATAGCACCCTGGAATTAAGGGCGTCCTATAAATTAATAATAATAATAATAATAATAATAACAACTTCAGAGCCGCGCTCTGAAGTGACAGGCCACTCAGCCAATCACTGGCCAGGATGTAACTGCCGTGGCCAGTGATTGGCTGAGTGGCCTGTCACTTCAGAGATCGCCTCTGAAGTTGCGCCAGCAGCTGTGGGGAGAAGTTAGGAAGACAACAGGGAGCGCAGAGAGGTAACGTATGAACTTCAGTCTTAAAGTGGATATTCAGCAAAAATCTCTTTCATCAACTGGTTTCAGAAAGTTATATAGAATTGTAATTTATTTCTATTTAAAAATAGTCTTCCTGGGGGGCGTGGCCAACTTCCGGCATGAGCGGACGCATCTGAGCTGAGCTCCATCTGAGGCCTCCGCTATCCACCTCCATCCTGCCGAAATCCTGCATATTCTTATCCTCCTACCTGGTATTCCATTCCCGGTGCTTCACCGGCACATCAGACCGCAAGTATGACTGCAAGTACCCGGTCCCGTCAGTCCACGCTGAAGGAGTTCAGCCGCCAGGCCGGCCAACATGGCGCCGAGACGCCGCGCGACTCCAGAGACGACGAGCTCATGCAGGCCTCAGGCCGAGAGGCCACCGAGCCAACACTTGCACAAGTCTCTGCCCAGCTGCTGGAGGCCATACAGACTGCAACCACCTCACTTACCGGTAAAATCGAGGAGGTGAAGATTGATGTGGGCCTGTTGCGGCAAGATCTCCACACGCTGCGTGACCGAGTTAAGGACACTGAGGTACGCATCTCCCAGCTAGAAGATGACGCTCCACCTATACCTGCTAAGCTCACAGCACTAGAGAGGGCAGCTTCAGGGTGGGCACAACGTGCAGATGACCTAGAGAATAGATAACAACTTGCGCATATTGGGGCTGCCTGAGAGAGCGGAGGGAAATGACCCATGCACCTTTATGGAACACTGGCTTAGAGAAAATCTGCCTACCGCTAATTTATCACCTGCATATGCCATAGAAGGCCCACCATGTTCCAGCTAAGCCTCCAGCCCACCGGGGCCCCACCTCGCCCATTCTTGGCGCGCCTTCTGAGCAGCCGTGATCGAGACGCCATCTTACGCGCTGCACGCCTACGTGGCAAGATAGAATACCAAAACTCAGTGGTATTACTGTTTTCAGATTTTTCGGCCTCACTTCAGAAAACCAGAGCTTCATTTTCCTCAATAAAGACTAAGTTGCGGGACTTGAACCTGCCCTACTCCATGGCATACCCGGCAAGGCTCAGAGTTGTCTACCAGGAGAGAACATACTTCTTTAATACTCTGGCAGAGGCAGAGGACTGGCTGCAGTACCGCGATAGACCACCTCAGCAGAGACGCTAACATCACAGTGACTTATGCCCAGCTACCAGCTTCCCCCCCCGGGGGATGAAGAGTGATTCGCTTCAGTCACTTTGCCTATGTGTTACTGTATATACCGGTCTGAATGGCTATACTTGATTGCGCACGGACGGATGCAAGTGTTTATTATTTCTGATGTGCCATCCCAGTGTTATTTAATTGCTTGTACAGTACCGGCTGGATATCTCATTTACAACCGTTATATTAGATAATGTACTTAGATTGCATATGGTGGGAGGAGGAGGTGCCGAGGGCCCTCGGATCATCTTTGCTTCAGTCTGTGATTCCCACCTCTATCACAGACTCCCCTGTAAACTCCTGTGCCACGTGCACTTGTTTTGCACTTGCTAATAGTTTGTGTGTTCGTTTGTTCTGTTATCCAATTTAATTTCTTGTGTTTATGTCTTTTCGTGTCTTCTCACTTAACGTACGGGGACTAGGTTCCCCTCAAACGATCCCTCACTTTTGCCTATATACGTAACCACAACCCCCAAGTCATATGTCTTCAGGAGACACACCTGACCCCAGCTACTACTGGCTGTCTCACTAAGCCGTGGATCCAGTGGACAGCTCACTCTACTCATACCTCTCACTCTACTCATACCTCTTACTCTAGAGGTATCTCTCTGCTGATCCATAAATCCGTTAGATGGGAACCGGGTAGGTTGGTTAAGGATCCTGAAGGTAGGGCCCTATTTGTTCAGGGCTGGTTGGAGACTCAGCCAGTGGTAATAATTGCACTTTACCTACCCCCCCCTGCTAACATGCAACTTTTACATGATGCCGCCCAATTTGCTGCAATGTATCCTCAACCTATGCTTCTGTGCATGGGGGATTTCAATATGCTATGGGACGTCAGGCGTGACAAGTTACACCCCCCTCCCTTCCCCCCCACCTCCCCCCCCACCTTCCCCATTCCAACAGTTCACTGAGGAGCTTGGCTGGATAGACCTGTGGCGGAATAGACACCCCCACACAGCTGAATTTACCTGTCACACACCTGGTAGGAATTCCTTATCAAGAATAGACTATATGTTTGGAAACTCGGCCACCAACTCTGTACTTGTCTCCGTCTCCCACTTACCGAGAGGCATCTCGGATCACTCGCCATTGCTAGCGGAGTTTAACATCCTGCCGCGCCTAGCGAACCGGGGTCCACGTAAAATACATCCTTTCTGGCTGTCTCTCATGCAGGAAAATGATAGGATACCTGATCAGTTGCAGATGTTCCTGGCTGATAACAGACTTGATGACAATCACTCAGCGTACTGGGACTCCCTGAAGGCATACTGTACCTTCGGGGGTGCCTGCAATCTTCCATTTCTTACATCAAGCGAGAGACAGCCAGACAGGAAGATGATCTGGCCTCACTCTGCAAACGCAGAGAAGAGAGGTTTGTGGCCCAACCCACTGATAATAACAGACTCGAGTGGCTGCAGGCAGGCCGTGCTTATATGTCACATCTCCATGATAAAACTAAACGGAGAATGTTCTTCCTTTCTCAAAAATACTTTGAGCTGGGTAACCAGTCGAGTAGCCTTCTTGCCCAACTGATCCATAGTAATAACGCCTCTCCAACTGTACTTAAAATTAGGTCTGCCCAGGGTGAGGTTTTGTCCTCCAGCACTGAAATACTGCAAAGATTTGTCTCCTTTTATTCTGATCTTTATACTTCTCATCTTGTTCCCCCTATAGAGGACGTTGTCCAGTTCCTTGCTAGTATTCCACTACCTGAACTCACAGAGGAGACTAGAACGCAACTGGACGCTCCCATCACGTTGGAAGAATTGCGAGAGGCATTGGAGGCAACGGCGAGAGGTAAGGCCTCAGGTCCGGACGCAATACCTGTAGAAGTGTATGCCCAATATGCTGCCCACCTTCTGCCCACCTTCCTGAAAGTCCTAGAAGTATCCCTGGAGCAGGGCAAGCTCCCAGATTCTTGTTATGATGCCAATATTGTGCTCATCTTGAAGCCGGACAAAGATCCACTTGATTGTGGCTCATATCGCCCGATCTCGTTGGTGAACTCCGACTACAAGCTGCTCACTAAAGTGCTGGTGCTCAGTCTCAATAAAATTGTTCCATACCTTATCCACAGCGACCAATCAGGTTTTGTACCGGGTAGAAGCACATCTGACAATTTGCGTCGGGCACACATAATTGCTCAGCTTGGGTGCTCCCTTTGGCGGGACTGGGCCTTGGCCTCGCTGGACGCGGCCAAGGCCTTTGACTCGGTCGAATGGCCATTCTTATTGGAGGTGCTACGGAGGTTCCGATTTGGTAGCACCTTTATTTCCTGGATCTCCATATTATATCACCACCCCAAGGCATCCATTGCATTGAATGGCCTGCTTTCCCCGTCCTTTTGGCTGGGGCGAGGGACGAGACAGGGGTGTCCCCTGTCTCCCCTGCTATTTATACTTACCATAGAACCCCTGGCAGCCCTGCTCCGCACAGATGGTGATCTCTCCGGAGTCCCACACTCCCTTGGTGAGGAGCGAGTCAGCCTTTATGCTGACGACCTCTTGCTCACATTATCAGATCCGGACAGATCTTTACCAAGAGCAATGTCTATTATAATTGACTATGGTCGCTATTCCGGTCTGACCATTAATTGGTCCAAATCCGCTATAATGTATTTAAGCCCTGATAGGGCAGATCTGACGGGATCAACGGTGGCTGGTCTGAAGGTGGTGCGCACATTTAAATACCTGGGCATACACGTCTGTAAGGCGACCCTGGAAACCATAACCCTGAATGTGGATCCATTGTTGACACACTTCAGAGATAAATTCCGGACCTGGGGCTCGCTGCCTCTCTCTGTTGCGGGACGGATTAACCTAGTAAAAATGGTTACCCTCCCTAAATGTCTATACGTTCTTCAGCATGTATTTGTTCCTTTACCCCAACTTTTCTTTAAATCTCTCAACTCTGCAATAATTTCCTTTATTTGGGGCTCCTCTCGCTCTAAACTCCAGACTATGGCAAAATCCATTATATACACACTTACATGACCTGCTTGATTGCCAGTTTTGGTCGAGGCTAGGAGTAAATGCCTTAGCAGATGTTTTTGTGGATGACGCAATAGTCTCCTTCGACTACCTGCGAGATAAGTATGACATCCCACACTCTTAGTTTTATCGCTTTCTACAACTCAGACATGCATTAAATGCCCAGTTTGCTCCACCTAGAGCTCGCATATCCTCCTATCTACTTATAGGTATTATAAGATCTCAGGGCCCAGGAGGCCTGGTCTCCTCTCTATACGACCATCTTATCCGTTCCAAAGCCCATAACCACCCTCTTCCCTCTGTGGAGCTTTGGAAGACATATATCCCTTCCCTCACTGAGGAAGATTGTGAGGAATTACTAGAATCTCACTTGCATGTTTCCCCTGCAGTAAATAATAAAATGACACAACTCTACTTCATACATCAATGTTACCTCACACCGGTAAGGCTGTGCAGAATGGGTAGAATACCTGAACCTTCCTGCCCTAAATGTTCTTGCCTACCTGCAGATTTTTGGCACATGGTCCGGGCTTGTCCCCGCCTACATGATTTCTGAAGGGAGGTGGTGGAGCTGCTCTCGGAAGTGGTCCAGGTGCCCGTCCCGTTAGACCCTGCAATCTGTCTCCTTGGGCTTCTGGATGAGGAGACCTGGCCTCACCATACTCGTATTTGTGTCAGAGAATCACTTTTCATGGCCCGTAAGACTATAGCTCTAAAGTGGATAGATAGACGACCTCCTAGGCTTAGGAAATGGATATCTCTGGTGAATAAGGTGGTGGAGTATGAAAGAGTGGTGTTCACTCACAGAAAATGTCCTAAGAAATTTGAAAAGGTTTGGGGATTGTGGAGTAATTCTTCACTTACTGTGACCGTGGATCATGAAGTGAGGACTTAATAGACTTTTATATGTTTGCTTTCCCCTTTCTTTTTTTTTTTTTCTTTCTGTAACTGGATGCAGGCCCAAAATTCGACTGTTCCTTCTGTTGACTCACATAACTTGATAATGCACAGTTTCTGTACCATTTTATTTACTGTTTCTGTGACATGTCCATATGATCATAGTGAATTCTTTTAATAAACAAACAAAAAAAAATAGTCTTCCTATACTTATCAGCTGCTGTAGGTCCTGCAGGAAGTGGTGTATTCCTTCCAGTCTGCCACCTCTGTCCATGTCAGGAAATTTCCATAGAAAACCTCTCCTGCTCTGGACGGTTCCTGACATGGACAGAGGTGGCAGCAGAGAGCACTGTGACAGACTGGAGAAAATACTCCACTTCCTGCAGGACATACACCTGTTGATAAGTACTGGAAGACTACAGATTTTTGATCTAGCAAATTGGCTCAAGTTTACTATAATATACCATCTTATACGGCCCTAAGGAACCCTTTCTATATTGTAATGGAGACCCTGCATTGCCAGCACTGTCTCCGCATAGAGTGAGCAGTATTTGCTAGTATTCTGTCTGGAATACCACTTTACGTTTACCCTAAAGGGGGAGATTTATCAAACATGGTGTAAAGTGAAACTGGCTCAGTTGCCCCTAGCAACCAATCAGATTCCACCTTTTATTCCTCACAGACTCTTTGGAAAATGAAAGGAGGAATCTGCTAAGGGCCCCCCCCCCATATTATTGGGGGGACACACTGAATTGCAGCCCCCCCCCCCCTTTTTTTTATATAGGTTATACAGTATGGGCAGACTTGGTCTGTCCCGTTGTTTGTGTCCCCCCCCCCCCTATTTCTCCCCTCACAGGTGGTCCGGTCCAATTCTAGAAGTTTCTGCTGAACAGCTGTTACTATCAGCTGATTGGATCAACGGTCGAGCGGGAAAAAGGAATAGGAGCAGATATCAGCTGTGATTGGCCGTTTGAAAAAGTGCGGGAGATTTGTTTTGAATTTAAGGTGGGACACAGCGCTGGGAGCTCAGTCGGCGCTGATCCCTGGATGAAGAAGCTACCTGCGGAGGAAGGCTGAAGAGGTCTGGGGAGCGGAGAAGCGGCGGTGAGCTCGGCGGCATCCAGGAGAAGGAGTGGCGGCCGGGAGAAGAGCCAGTGTGCCGGCGGCAGTTCGGAGCGGCGCGGTCAAGCTGTCCTGGGACTTGCGCAAAGGTTCCGGAGGCTTTCGGGAGCAGCAGAGGCGGCGGCGGTGTTGTCACCGGCAGCAGCAGCGGCGGTGTCTGTTCAAGTCGACAGCGGATTTAAGACCGTAGGAAGCGGCGTCATCCGGAAGTCCCGCCCACCCACATCCGGTTCCGGTGCAGCGGCAAGATGGAGGAGCTGCTTTCCGCTTTGATTAGGAAGGCTGAGAGCTCCGGTGGTGAGGCTTGGTTGCGGCGGTGCCTGGAAGTAGCTCTGGGAGAAGAAGAAAGTGCCCCCACACGTGTAAGATGTCGCATCCTGCCCCCTAGACCGAGCGAGCAGACGGCCGCAGCGATGGAAGAGGAGGCGGATCGGAGTGAGCTGCAGAAGGGGGAAAGGTCGGCAAAGCGGAGGCGGCGCGGTAAAAGAGCTAACCAAGCCCCGCCTCCGTCGGCCAACCCTGGAAGCAGCCGCTCAAGAAGCCGGGATGTCGGTGAGCGGTCACAGGAAGGGGAAATTAGTGGTGCTGTAGAGGGAGAAGCCGGCAGAGAGCGCTATAGCAGACACTCTAGGGGGCATTCCAGCCGTTCCAGCAGGCATTCCGGGCACTCCGCACCCCCTGCCAGGCACTATCCCACCGTTGAGCCTCCTTCTCCTACAGCTCCAGTGTCTACACCGCAGCGATCGGGAGGACCTTCTGCATCAGCTGTGGGTTGAGTTGGCAGCTAACCCTGCCGTTCCTGATTTCAATGTATTGATGTCTGATCCTGCAGTTAAGCAATTTTGTGGTTTATTGGCACAGGGGCCTGCGGTTAAGCCTCCTTTGGCCAATGTGTGGGACAATTCGGTAATGCCCACCTTGTATCCAGAGCGCTCTGTTCCTCCATGTTTGGAGAAAGGTTCTGGCATTGCCGAAATATGTGCAAAAGAGGCTCTGACATGTGAAATTTCTCCTTTGGGCTCTCATTTGAGTAATGGGGTGAAGGAGAAAATATGGAAAAAAAGAGTTTGTTGATGTTTTGTCATTGCTCCCTTCGGTTAAAGAGCCTATGATTAAAGTGGATAAAAAAAGAGGATAAGGAGGATGACCGTAAAAAAGTGCCCAGATCTATTTTTAATTGGATTCAAGGTTTTTGTATTTATTCTGCTGTTCTTGGTGAAAGACACCCTGAGTTGTGTTCAGCCTTATTCCAGCACCTGGATAGTATATTGGAAGCATATAGACATTTCGGTGGCACGGGGTGGTTTTCCTATGACGAAATGTTTCGGCAAAAATTAGCAGTTCACTCTAATATGCGTTTTGGTGCAAAAGATGTTGGTTTTTGGCTGAATTTAATGTTACCTCAAAGAGGAAGTATGCCTAAGCAACCTGTGGGTACTCAGGCTAATTTTCGCAGAGCTGGATTTTGTTTTGCATACGAGGGCCAGTGTAAATGGGCAGCCAGCTGTAAATATCGCCACGAATGCTCCCACTGTGGAGGACAACACCCCATGTCTCGCTGTTTTAAGAAAGCAGCCCAGGCGGCTCAGCAGCCCACCACCAGAGAGGCTCTGGTTAAAAGCGTCGACGCCAGTGAAGCTACAAAACATGTCCCCTTGGCTAGAGGCCTACCCAGACAAACAGAGGGCTGACCTAATTTACACTGGTTTTGCATATGGTTTTAATGTACCGGCGTATACTGGTTCAGGTTGCGTGATTGTTGATAACTTAAAATCTGTACAGCATTACAAGGAAATTGTGAGAGAGAAGATTTTTAAGGAGGTGAGTGAAGGGAGGGTGGCAGGTCCGTTTCCTGCCCCTCCTTTTCCTGACTTCAGGGTGTCCCCTCTGGGTATTGTACCCAAGAGGAAACCAAATTCATTCAGGTTAATACATCATCTATCGTTTCCAGATGGGGATTCCTTAAACGCATTGACGGACAAAAGTAATGCATCGGTAGATTATGCATCCTTTGAGGATGCATTGTGCCTTTTAAGAAATTTTGGTTCTGGTGCATTAATGGCAAAAAGTGACGTTAAATCAGCTTTTCGGCTTTTGCCCGTCAATCCGGAGGGTTTTAATTCTCTGGGGTTTTTCTTTGACGGTAATTTCTTTTTTGATAAATGTTTACCTATGGGTTTCACTCTCTCATGTTTTTATTTTGAAAGTTTTGCTACATTTGTTGAATGGGTAGTTAGCGTGGGGGTTCCAGAAGGGGGTGTTATACATTATTTAGATGATTTTTTTGTTTATCGGTAGAGCAGGTTCTAGTGTTTGTTCTGAGTTGTTAAGTAGATTTCGTTTGGTTGCTAATGAGTTTGGTATCCCCATTGCAGAAGACAAAACTGTGCCCCCTTGTCAGTGTTTAGATTTTTTGGGCGTGACTATAGATTCAGTAAACATGGAATTTCGCCTCCCAGTAGACAAGTTAGTCAGATTAAGGAAGTTGTTAGTGCAATTTTTGACTAAAAAGAAAGTGTTATTGAAAGAAATGCAATCTTTATTAGGTTTGCTAAATTTTGCACTTAAAGTCATACCAATGGGTCGCATATTCTCTAGGAGATTATATATGGCTACGGCAGGCCTCAAGTCGCCTTATGCGCACATTCGGTTGTCTAAACCATTGAAGGAAGATATAAGCATGTGGCATGAATTCTTGTCTCGTTTTAATGGTAGGTCGGTCTGGCAGGAGGAGTTTGTGGACGCTGAGGCATTACTGTTGTATACGGATGCAGCCGGATCTTTGGGTTATGGGGCGTTTTGGGCGGGGAAATGGTCTGCTGAGGGTTGGCCTGAGTCTTGGGTAGTCAATGGGTTAGTTAAAAACATTGTATTGTTAGAACTTTTTCCTGTTGTAGTTGCCATAGTGATATGGGGTCAGCATTTTAGGAATAAAAGGATACGGCTGAGGTCAGATAATAAAGGTGTTATATTTGCAATAAATTGCCTGTCATCCAAGTCTCCCAAGGTAGTTAAATTATTACGTCATTTAGTGCTATGTTGTCTGTCTTTTAACATCTGGCTCAAAGCAGTATACTTAGAGGGTTCAAAAAATGTAATTGCCGATTCTCTATCTCGCCGACAGTTTACAACGTTCAGAATCCTGGCGCCCGGAGCGGATCAAGAAGGGGTACCCTGCCCAAGTCACCTATGGGATCTGGTCTGGGAATAGTGCCTAAGTTATTGTGTAACTCTTTGTCTAGCAGAACATGGGCCTTATACTCGGCTGCATGGCAGGACTGGAAGCGTTTTTGTATGGCCAGAGATGTAGAGTATTTAGAAGGGGATGTGTGGCTAGCTTTAGCGTATTTAGAGCATGTGTCTGTTAAAACTTGGTCTTTTGCTACATTGTCAAAGCATTTAGCTGGTGTGTCGTTCTTTCTTAAGCTGTTTGGCGGTCAGAGTATAAGGAGTTCTTTTCCTGTTGCTCAAGCCTTGAAGGGTTACAGGAAACAAACTCCTCTGAGGGATCTGCGCAGACCTATTTCCGTAGAGCTACTGTTGAAAATCTGTAATGTCTTGCAGCTGGTATGTTCATCCCCATTTGAAGTTGTTTTGTTTAGAGTTGCTTTCTGTTTGGCTTTCTTTGCTGCATTAAGAATCAGTGAGCTGGTAGCTAGGAATAAGACTACTGTTTCTGGTCTGTTGTTGTCAGATGTTAAGAGTATGCGGTGAGGATTTACATATCTTAATTCGTTTTTCTAAAACAGACATTTTGGGTAAAGGTTCTATGGTTCGTGTTAGTCGTTTCGCTGACTCCCCTGTTTGTCCTGTCAAAGCTGTTGAGGATTACTTAGTCATTCGTCCAACAATTGAGGGTGTATTTCTGCTGCATGAGGATTGGTCTTTTCTATCTAGGTTTCAGTTTAACTCGGTTCTCAAGAAATGTTTGGGGCAGTTAGGTTTGTCTCATTTAAAAATCAGCAGTCACTCCTTTAGAATCGGCGCAACGACTGAGGCTGCTGCGCTGGGTCTACAGGAACATGTGGTCAAGCGTATTGGTAGATGGAATTCTAGTAGATACAAGTTGTATGTGCGCCCTGGCCTAGTGGTGTCTTAACTCTTTTCTAGGTAAGAAACTTTCTGTCTGGATAGTAGGACATTCCTTTGTTTATTGGGCAGAACAGAGAGCAGCCTCACGTTCGTATTCAGCTAATCTAGCTATGGACTTTAGTAGTTATTCCATTTTATGGTTCGGTTTCAGGGGTTTAAGGTGGAGGGAGTTCTACACAGAAGTGCTATGCTTAGCTACATCATTGCCTCCTCCTGATATATTAATCATTCATGCGGGAGGCAATGATGTGAGCAAGGTCAGGACGGAAGTCCTGATAGAAGAAATGAAAAGGGATCTATGCTTACTAAATCTTTTCTTCCCACAGGCATGTTTAATATTTTCTGATATTGTACCAAGGCTAGAGGGCAAAATTAAAGGTACTATGTACTGTGAGCGTATACGCAAGCGCATCAATCACAGTCTAGAAAAATTTATGCCAAGTATAGGTGGTGTCTCTTTTAGACACACAGAGCTGGAGGGCTTCTTGCCCGGATTGTATTGGTCCGACTTGGTCCATTTATCAGAAATAGGTTTGGATATTTTTAATATGGACTTACAATCCATGGTTGAGGTTGGTGCCGCGGTGCTTTTTGGGGGGGGCCTGGACCGTTGGGTCTCAGGCTGGTGGGGTATAATCGCCCAGTATATTCTGGGCTGGATAGGTTCTGTTTTATGGTCTATGAGGTTTTACTGATTAAATTATTTATTCTTATTTATAACTAAATGTTTGTAAACCCTTATGAAGTTCCGCGGCCATAAACTTTTCAAAAGGTAAAGGTGTTGTGTCTTCTTTTTAGGCTAAGTTTGGGGGGGTGGGGTTTGCACTTCCGTGATTGGTTGCTAGGGGCAACCGAGACAGTTTCACTTTACACCATGTTTGATAAATCAAGCCTTTACTTGCGGTATGTTGGCACATGCCAGTAAATGGTGCCCGTGCACATTATCAGTGATGACCCTGGTACATCCTAACAGGAGCCGCCATATATACTGGTATATAAACATTACCTGTCTGGGGTGTTCTGGTCTTCCTGCTGTTTTGTAGATTTTTTGCAATGGTTGAAGGATCTCGGTTCCTCCCAAGTCGGCTTTCAATTTGTTAACCTTTTCGACAGCATCATCCAGCGATTGTTGTGTGTATTCCACACTTTCCCTAGGAAAACAACAAGATTCAGGTCTGCCACGTGGGGGGGGGGGGATTTTGATTTGGATGGATTTATATTAAAAAATCTCCAGTCTTCCAGTACTTATCAGCTACTGTATGTCCTGCAGGAAGTGGTGTATTCTTTCCAGTCCGACACAGTGCTCTCTGCTGCCACTTCTGTCCATGTCAGGAACTGTCCAGAGCAGGAGCAAATCCCCATAGAAAACCTCTCCTGCTCTGGACAGAGTTGGCAGCAGAGAGCACTGTGTCAGACTCGAAAGAATACACCACTTCCTGCAGGACATACAGCAGCTGATAAGTACTGGAAGACTGGAGATTTTTTAATAGAAGTCAATTACAAATCTTTATAACACCAGTCAGTGGAGGACCCCTTTAAGTCCATTTTCAGTAGAGATGCCATTGGTTCCCCCTTGCATTATAAGCAGGGTGAAGTGGATACCTCTGCAGCCACTATAGCCCTGGAGCAGCTACACTGGGTAATAACACCATCAGATTATCCTGGTATGTGGCAATAAGGTCCACATTACCAGAACGCTTTACTTACGGGTAGAAAGACTCAAAGTCAGACCCAAAACCATAGATATTGAAGTAACATCCGAGGGGCAAACTCTTCAATAGAAGAACTAGAGTCTCCTGGAAATAGTCAAAGAATAAAAATGGAAGAATAAATCAGCAGTACAAATCTCAAATCGTGCTACAGTGTAGCAGTTGAGCTCAGAAAATACTGTAGCAAACCATGAAGGGGTACTCTATAATCAATCGGCGTCAGAAAGTTATATAGATTTGTAATTTACTTCTATTAAAAAAAAAAAAAAAAAATCTCCAGTCTTCCAGTACTTGTCAGCTGCTGTATGTCCTGCAGGAAGTAGTGTATTCTCTCCAGTCTGACACAGTGCTCTCTGCTGCCACCTCTGTCCATTTTAGGAACTGTCCAGAGCAGCAGCAAATCCACATAAAAAAAACCTCTCCTACTCTGGGCAGTTCCTGACATGAACAGAGGTGGTAGCAGAGAGCACTGTGTCAGACTGGAAAGAATACACCACTTCCTGCAGTACATACAGCAGCTGATAAGTACTGGAAAACTGGAGTTTTTTTTTTTATAGAGAGGTAAATTACAAATCTCTGTCACCAGTTGATTTGAATTTTTATTTTTTTGCTGGAATATCCCTTTAATAGTTTAGGACAAAAAAAAAAATAAAAAATCCCGAATGTAAGAAGAATTTGCCAATTCCCTGACAGCAAACAGATCCAAAAAATATCCCAGCCATTATCTGTTATCCCGTGCACTCACCTTAGCGCTCTGAATACGCTGTGGAGAATTTTCCTCAGAATTCATTGGACACTCCATACTCCCAGAGCGATCCACCACAAAGATGAACTCTCCACACACAGACTGCTCTTGGCTTTCTGGGAAACTGGGATAGAAATTCAGCATAAGAGCAGCGTCACCCATATAGGAACCTTGAAGAAAGGGAGAACGCTGGGAATTAGTTGTTTCACGAGTTAAAAAAAATTAAAAATTCCAATCAACTGGTGCCAGAAAGTGAAAAAGATTTGCAATTTACTTCTATAAAAAAAAATCTCAAGTCTTCCAATACTTATCAACTGCTGTATGTCCTGCGGGAAGTGGAGTATTCTTTCCAGTGCTCTCTGCTTCCACCTGCTGTCCATGTCAGGGACTGTACAGGGCAGTAGCAAATCTCCATAGAAAACCTCTTTTGCTCTCCAGACTGCAGGACATACAGCAGTTGATAAGTACTGGAAGACGAGATTTTTTTTTTTTTATTAGAAGTAAAATACAAATCTCTGGCACCAGTTGATTTAAAATAATTTTTTTTTCTGAACTACCTGTTTAAGGTTTGAATAATTTGAGACACGGGAGAAAACAGGAAACTAGGATTCCACTAAAACTTTCTATAGTGTAATCAGGGGAGTAGTTAGGGCCCCATATGGTCCACTGATAACCCCTGACCTCTGCACATTTTTCTTTTCCTACTTGAATGCCAGCTGGAGAACAGAGGTCAGACGTTATCAGTGCAGTGAAGCAGAGATCTCTTTGTCTTCTGCTTGTTAACCCTTTTTTTTGTGTTGCAGCCTGTAAGTAAACATTGGGTCACTGACACACTGCAGTACATAAGGGGTTAAGCAGAAGGACACATGCTCTTACCTTCTCCCCTGGGCCCCCTTCCTGCATAGGCCCCATAGCTAATGCCTCCCCTGCCTCTATGGTAGCTACGCCACTGAGTGTAATGTATATGGAGCAATATTAGTGAATGGGGCCTCACTCATACAGTAGGAGCCATTAGGCATGATCAGCATGTCAAAAACTTGCAAAAAGTATCTTAGAGAAACACATACTATAATGCAATGGGGATGACAGACAACATTGCAACCATACAACAACCAACTTGTTCTTTACACCAGGATCTGCACTGGGACACTGCAATGTTGTTAATATTCCTTCTTATTGGCCAACCTGGTTCATTATCGGGAGACCCCTCCTCCAAAGTAACACTTGGCTTGTGCGCCTCACAGTAGTAGGCCAGGAGCTGCACATCTCGGTCAAACTTATGTCCCTCAGCTAGCGCCACCTGCAGGACAACGAGGAGAGATGGGTTACTTATCCATAATCAAAATGAAAAAAACGGATCAAAATTGATGCAGACATTTTTATCAGTTTTTTGCATAAATGATTAAAAAAAACAAAACAAGAAAAAAAATAATGATCACAAAGAAGCAGTGTGCACGCAGCCTTATCAGTTAGTTGCCAAATTACATATCTGGTGACGGACATGACCAAATTTATGATCTGTCCTCCGTTAATGACTCACCTGGGCCTCGGTCTGGTCATCGCTGGTGTACGTCAGAGGGGTGAGGTCACAGCTGGACTCGATCTTAGCTATACCGTATGCAGACCGAAACTGAGCAGTCAGGCTCAGTGTGTATGGGATCTCACTAACTGGCAGCCCTGGGAGAGTCATAGTCACACTTTCCTTCTGTCCTACAGGGAAACACAAAAAAAAAAAAAAAAAACACAAAAAAAGTTTACAATGTTGTCGAGAATTTAAGAAATGATCAGTGACAGAATAACTTGTGTAAGACCTTTTCTTGTTATATAGAAGTAGTTGAAAACATTAGTCACTTTTTAAAGCATGTTACTTATCCTGTACTGATCCAGAGTTACATCCTGTGTTATACTCCAGAGCTGCACTCACTATTCTGCTGGTGGAGTCACTGTGTACATACATTACATTACTTATCCTGTACTGATCCCGAGTTACATCCTGTATACTGCAGAGCTGCACTCCCTATTCTGCTAGTGAGGTCACTGTGTACATACATTACTGATCCTGAGTTACATCCTGTATCATACTCCAGAGCTCCAGGTGGTGTCCCTGCAATAAAAATTACACCCCTCTCCATTATATGTAGGTGGGAAAACATATATTATTAGTCCCTATACATTCTAGTATGGGTTCCGGCAGGTTCCGGCCCAGCCATGGAGCTAATGACCTAAAATGAAACCATCATGGATCCCCACTGGACCTCTGGTTTGTCTGCCACTTTCCGCCACAATACAAGCGCAGAAACGTCTAAGCTTTATGGTCATCAGAAAGTCTTTGGGGGAAGATTTATTAAACTGGTGTAGGGTAGAGCTGGCTCAGTTGCCCCTAGCAACCAATCAGATTCCACTTTTCTTTCCTCACAGACTCTTTGGAAAATGGTTGCTAGGGGCAAGGTGGAGTCTGGTTGCTAGGGGTAACTAAGGCAATTCTACTTGACACCAGTTTGATAAATTAGTGTACTTCATCCTCCCAGTTTCCCAATAGATATGGAGCTGTACCTTTCGGGGTGTATCGAGGGTTGAGGACTGCAGGTAAAGCGAAACGAACGGCGCCATCCGCTTCCACCTGCAGCTCTTGCACAAAGCTCAGCGTCACTTCAGCCTCCTGAGCGGCCAGTAGATTCCCCACACTGCAGCTGAAGATGTCACCACAACTCTCGTCTTCTTCCAGAAGGAAGGCTTGCTGGCCCTGACTGACGGCCTCATCGTAGGTTTTGCGAGCCTGAGGGATACAGACACACAAGCGAGTCGGCACACGGCACACCGCTCTGCAAGCCATTGCCTCAAGAGGAAAACATTCTTCCAAAAAAAAGAGCGCCACACCTGTCTACAGGCTGAATGTGGTAGTGCAACCCATCCCTATTTACTTCAATGGAACTGCAATAACACGGCCTGTGGACAGATGTGGCGCCGACATGTTTTCAGAGTAATAACACTTCAGCAGATGGGTGGCGCATAAGAAGATCCCAGTATTCTAGATGGCCTATGGTAGGTGGTGGTGGGGGATCAGGAGCTTCAAGATATATTTTACTGCTGAACATCTCTCTCACATACATCAATGTCTTGGACATTGAGAAGCCATCATCCATATCATCTACCTGTTCCTTCTCCTGGAGATCGGCTACTATGGTCTTCCCCTCCACTTTGGCCTCAAATCTGTAAACGGCAGAATCTTCATCCATAGGGAACACAAAGATGGCCTCCACCGCCTTCTCCTCCTCGTTCTTGTACTTGAGCGTTGCAGACACATCGGCCACAAAGCCTTTCACCTGGACGTCAACCGAGATCCCCTGCAGAGGAACTGGACAACATGGAAACTATAAATATTACTTATGCAGGGTTAAAAGTCATAAATTATGTGTATAGGCTTAGGGTATAAACACACACGGCTTATATGCTGTGTATTTACTGCTGCGATACGCAGCAGATTAGATCTAAATAACTGAACACAGTATCAAATCTGCTGCGTATCTGCTGTGTGTGTTTGTACCCTTAAAGTTGTTGTACGAGAAAGAAAAAAAAAAAAATGCTTCGGGGTGTTTGTATTGTATACTTACCTGTCCCGTTCCCCCGCGGCTGCCTGCTATGCACCTCTACCTGTGTTTTCAGAACATCTGATGAACTTATGCTCCCATAGCAAACAGCCGCCCAGTATATGGTCTATGCTGATCGGCCATTTCTGATGGGAGCATAACGTCATCATATGTTATGAAAACACAGGCAGAGGTGCAGAGCAGTCAACCGCAGGGGAACGGGACAGGTAAGTATTTAATACTGACATGGTCAGGCTGCCTAGGCCTGCAGGGGACATTCATTTTTTCCAGGCAACTTCTTTAATAGCGTAGTACAGGATAAAATTAAACATTTGTCCTCAGTTGTGCAATCTATCTCAATCTTTACTTCAAAGGACCGGAGCTGCAATACCTAATGCAAGCTGTGCACAGGTGTGGCGCTGTGTCAGTTTTACTTCAGTTTATGGGCCAGATTTCTCAACAATATCAACAGGGACCCCCAATAATATTGATCATACTGGTCAACACATAGAAATCAATAAACTTACTTGGTAGTTTTTCAGGCGTTAGGAGGCCACAGCAGCCCATGGGCTCACACATGGTTTCAGAAGGTCTACAAGGGATAAATAGGATTATTTTCTTGAATATAATAATTCCTGTACCGGAATCTCACATAAAGAGAGTCTGTCCTATTGCAGCAGCTGCTGTATGCACTCCCTGTCTGCTCCTCTGCCTGTGGCAATGTTCTGCACATCTCATTCTTCCCTAAAAATGCACCATCAAAGGTATATGTTATCTAAAGGAATAGGATGATACTTCGTATCGAGGGGGAGAGAGGAATTAGGGAGCTAAAGGGACAACATCCGCTGTAAATGGGAGGACTACACAATTTCCTGAGTCAAGCAAAGCCGCAGTGAACCCAGCACAAATTGTGACAACGCTATAGGTCTAAGGCTAGGTTCACACTGCGTTTTTAGCATCCGTTTAACTTATCCGTTTTTTGCATTTGTGTGCATCCGTTTTTTCATTGACTTCCATTATATATATATATATATATATATATATATATATATATATATATATAAACAAAACAAAACACACGGATCAAATCGGATGCATTTTTTTACGTACAATAAAGTACTGTTGACACTACTTTTTTGACCGTTAAAAAAAACTGATCCGTTTAACGGATTACATAAACGCGGTGTGAACCCACCCTTAGGGGTGACATGGGGTCTTGGGAGTTATTTAAATACATTAATCTCATGCCGGAATACCCCTTTAAGAGACCTTGCAATACAATCTTTTGAGATGAAATAAAAAATGGGCAGATCTGTTTAGTCAGGATATGATTTATATAGAATATTTGTTGTTCTTTGCTCTATGTTTTTCTTGGCTGTAGACGTATTGTTGGCTGCCAAACCTCAGGCCAACCATGCATGGCAGATAAATCAAGCTCACCGATTAATGTTGGGACCCAATACAGAAAATATAATAGGTTTAGGCTATGTTCACACACCATCAAAACCGGTTTTATACAAATAACGGCCATTATTTACCGTTAGCCTTAAAGTGTAAAAAAAATAAAGGAGGAGATTTATTAAACCTGGTGTAAAGTAGAGCTGGCTCAGTCGCCCCTAGCAACCAATCAGATTCCACCTTTCATTTTCCAAAGAGTCTGTGAGGAATGAAAGGTGGAATCTGATTGGTTGCTAGGGGCAACTGAGCCAGTTTCACTTTACACCATGTCTGATAGATCTCCCCCAAAGTGTTCAGACCCTGATCCATCAGCAAATCAAGCAGGGAGTGCACTCCTATCCCTACTCTGTGTGTACGAGACCTGGACAGTCCCATAGACATTATAAGCTAGGTAGGGAGAGAGGCGCTGCAGGCCTAGGCCACGGATACTGTAGGCCACGCCAGATTGACTCCTTGCCCCGTCACAACAATAAAAGTACTTTTTCTTCAAAATATCGCCAATCGGAGAAAGGCCGACCCCCGAACAGGATGCGACGTGAGGACCAACGCGCTACCAGCAGTTTGGGTGTGGCTACATGCCGGTACACACAAAGATTTCCAACGGACGTTATTTGATACTCAATTTTTGAGTATCAAATAACAGCCGCTGTTTAACATACTTTGGCGTCCGTCATTGCAGCGATGGCCGCTGGTACATTTTTCAAGTTTATGTTTGCCACGGCCGCCTTTTCTCATCCTTTGGGTGTGGCTATTTTAGAGGTTCATTACATATAGTGGAAATCGCGGTGAAAGGTCAGTGTGTGAACAACGTATAATAACAGACGCTATTCACTCAATAGCAGTGGTGAATTGATCGCACAAACGTTAATTTGTTATTTTATATACTGTGCGAACCATTGGCCGTTGTTTTCATAGACTTCAATAGAAATCATTAAAGACTGATAACAACGGACGTTATTTTAGATTCAAAGGGCACAATGTGAAAATGGCCTAAAGTGGTTACCCAAGCTTAAAAAAAACATGGCTGCTTTCTTTCACAAACAGCACCACCCCTGTCCTCAGGTTGGGTGTGGGGGTTTTGCAGCTCAGTTACATTAAAGTAAATGGAGCTGAATTGTAATACCACACACAGCCTGAGGACAGGGGTGGCGCTGTTTCTGGAAGAAAGTAGCTGTGCTTTTTCTAATCCTTGATAACCCCTTTATAAGGGAACTTCTCCTAGTTCATTCTCCTGATGGTGGTCATGGTGTGGGGGGTTATTTGGCCCATGCATAGCATCATAATATAGTACTATCCAGGGCAAGAAAAATGATGAAGGGGGGAACATATAGTGTTACATAGGACTGCAGGTCACATCTCCTACATAATCTGTATTCGGGGAGTTATCACTGTGTTATCTGTGGTGTTACATAGGACTGCAGGTAACTACTACATTATCTGTACTCAGAGAGATCACTGTGTTATCTGTGGTGTTACATAGGACTGCAGGTTATATCTACTACATTATCTGTACTCAGAGAGATATCACTGGTATATCTGTGGTGTTACATAGGACTGCAGGGGACATCTACTACATTATCTGTACTCAGAGATATCACTGGTATATCTGTGGTGTTACATAGGACTGCAGGTGAAATCTACTACATTATCTGTACTCAGAGATATCACTGTGTTATCTGTGGTGTTACATAGGACTGCAGGGGACATCTACTACATTATCTGTACTCAGAGAGTTATCACTGTGTTATCTGTGGTGTTACATAGGACTGCAGGTGACATCTACTACATTATCTGTACTCAGAGATATCACTGTGTTATCTGTGGGGTTACATAGGACTGCAGGTGAAATCTACTACATTATCTGTACTCAGAGATATCACTGTGTTATCTGTGGTGTTACATAGGACTGCAGGTGAAATCTACTACATTATCTGTACTCAGAGATATCACTGTGTTATCTGTGGGGTTACATAGGACTGCAGGGGACACCTACTACGTTCTCTTCCTCTTTTCTCTGTATAACACGGACATGGCCGGTGTCTGGCTCCCAGCAATCTCCTGTCAGTGTGGAGATGGGTGTGAGTGACCTCCATAACCCTGGCAGTAATCTGTGCCACCCTCTGCCTCCTCTCTCCTTACCTTGTGTAGCTCAGGATCTGCTGGTACAGGGTGGGTGATGTCTGCCCGGGCTGTAGTGTCGCACATAGAGAGGAGGGTGTGTACAATGCAGCAGAGCTGGGTGTGTCAGGAGGGCCTGAGCGTGTGTTAGGTTGCCTCAGGCATGAAATGGTTAACACATCCTGTCTCATCTCATAAGTATTCCCGGAGCTCAGCTGTTTGTAATCTGAACAGATGACTCAATCCATATAATGACCGGAGCCATGCAGGCCTAATGGTGCGTTTACACGCAACGATTATCATTAGAATTTTCGCAATAACGATGGCATTTGAGCGATAATCGGCTTGTGTAAACACAGCGAACGATCAAGCGACGAGAGAGAAATCGTTCATTGTGATCTTTCAGCAAGTTCTTAAATCGTCGTTGGTCGTTCTCTGAATTCGCTGATCGCTTCGTGTAAACAGTCAAAGATTCCCCCTGTGTGTGAGATGGGCTTAAGCGATCTTAAAAACGATCGCAATAACGAATTATTCATCTAAACGCTGACCGTTATAAAAAGCAAATAGTTGCTTCGATTGGGCGATTTATCGCTTCGTGTAAACAGACCATTAGGCCTTATTCACACTGTGTCAGACGCATACATTTAAAGGCCGTGTTCACACATCGTATTTCCGTCAGTATATGTTGAACCAAAACCAGGAATGGGTAGAAAACAGAGAAACTGGGCAAATCTTTCCACTATAACTTTGCCCTATCAGTTCCACTCCTGTTTTTGGTTGAAAAAAGACTGATGGAAATACTGTGTGGGAACATAGCCAAAAACTGTGTGTGTGTGTGTGGGGGGCGGGGGATTGACATTTGATCAAAACCGATATCCCGACTTCCTATTGGAAACATTCACGCAGCTGAGTGATGGAGACGCATGACAGCTATAAGTGATGGAGTCACATGATAGCTATGAGTGATGCAGTCACATGACAGCTATGAGTGATGGTCACATGACAGCTATGAGTGATGGTAACATGACAGCTATGAATCATGGAGTCATATGGCAGTTATGAGTGATGGAATAACATGGCCAGGCAGTGCCTCACCAAGCTTCCCAGTTGTGCATCCTGGAGTCTCCCTTTAGCCCTAGAGGTGGCAGCAGAGAGCACTGTATCAGACTGGAAAGAATATACCACTTCCTGCAGGACATACAGCAGCTGATAAGTACTGAAAGACTGGAGATATAGTATAGACTGATATAGTAATTATTTGGTGTGTGGAAATGTCGTTTTTTGTGTTTTATTTCATAGCACTGTATGAACAGCTCTTTTAGGCACTTAATTTTGTTTGTGAATACTATTGTGCACCATATACTCTTAGTATGTGCCTGTAATTTTGGGTATTTTCTATGTATCATCATCCGCATGTTCGATTTATAATATTATAAAATTATTATTTTTTTAATCATATTTATAAATGACATTATTGTGGGACATGTACATTGTTTCTATAGTATTGTTATATACTGACATCTAGTGGCAATGGGGAGGTATTAGTCATGGGTATGATAAAATATTCCTGCACACCTACTCCCCACTGCGCCTCTTTTGCTCTGGCCATATCTTTGGAGTAAAGTATACCTTCTGAGCCGAGAAGGGGCAATCATTGGGGGAGATTTATCAAACATGGTGTAAAGTGAAACTGGCTCAGTTGCCCCTAGCAACCAATCAGATTCCACCTTTCATTTTCCAAAGAGTCTGTGAGGAATGAAAGGTGGAATCTGATTGGTTGCTAGGGGCAACTGAGCCAGTTTCACTGTACACCATGTTTGATAAATCTCCCCGATTGTGTGGAGGAAAAACTCTGCCTACAGTTCCCCATAGCTGCACAGTTGTCGTCATCTCCCCCTTTGGGTTTATGTCTTTATGCGGGGTTGCCCTTGTCTTTGTTAGGTTTATCTCCTACCTGTGAAGTCAGACTGTAATTTGTGGGGTGTGATTCCACTGTGCTTCCTAAGAGGTTGGGTTTGGGCCAAATTCAGGAGTAGAATCTCAGTACCTTACATCATTTAACTCCCTGTTGTGGTCCAGGAGCTGCTCTTAACCCCTTAAAGACCGGGCCTGAAATGGCCTTAATGACAGAGACAAATTTTATGAATATGACCAGTGTCACTTTATTCATTAATAACTTCGGGATGCTTTTACCTATCCGGCTGTGTCTGAGATTGTTTTCTCGTGACATATTGTACTTTACATTTCTGGTAAATTGGAGTCGATACTTATAACAAATCTTTATGAAAAAAACAACCAAATAACGTGAAAAATTGTGAAAAAATGCATTTTTCTAACTTTGAAACTTTTTTGCTTATACAGAAAGTGGTTATACCACATAAATTATATATTAAATAGCATTAGCAACATGTCTACTTTATGTTGGCGGCATTTATTAAACGATCTTTCATTTTTTTTTTAGACGATAGGAAGCGTAAAACATAAGCAGCAAATTTCCAAATTTTCAGTAAAATTTCAAAATTAGATATTTTTAGGGACCTGTTCAGGTTTAAAGTGTATTTGAGGGGCCTGTATGTTAGAAAGCCCCACAAAGCACCCCATTTCAGAAACTGCACCCCCCAAACTCTGCAAAAGCACATCCAGAAAGTGTTTTAACCCTTTAGGGGAGTCACAGAAATAAAAGCTAAGTGTGTAAGAAATTTGAAAATTTAAATTTTCTGTGCAGAGATTTTATTGTAATCCAATATTTTTCATATTTATAAACTTATTACCAGAGAAATGCACCCCAATATTGATTGCCCCGTTTCTGCAGTTTATAGAAATACCCCATATGTGGCCCTATTGCGCTATTTGACACAACCACAAACCTCAGATATAAAGGAGCACCTAGTGAATTTCAATGCCTCCGTTATATTTGGTCATTTCTGACTGTACCACTTCAGGTTGGCAGAGGCTCTGGGGTGCCAAAACCTAAAAAACACCCCTAAAGGGACACTATTTAGAAAACTAGACCCCTCAAGGAATATAACAAGGGGTGCGGTGAGCATTTGGACCCCACAGGTGCTTCACAGATTTTCCTAACAATATGGCGTGAAAAAAGAAAAATTAATTTTTTACACTAAAACGTTGTTCTAGCCTTCAATTTTTCATTTTCACAAAGGGATGAAAGGAAAAAAAAACCACAAAATGTGTAGTGCAGTTTCTCCCGAGTACAGAAATACCCCACATGTGGACATAAAGTGCAATTTGGGTGCAGGACGAGCCTCCAAAGGGAAGGAGCTTTTGGAAGCTGGATTTCACTGGAATGGATTTCAAGGGTCATGTCGCATTTACAGAGCCCTTGTGCTGCCAAGACACTGGAAACCCCACACAAGTGACCCCATTTTGGAAACTACACCCCTCAAGGAATCTAACAAGGGGTGCATTGAGGATATATATATGTATATGTGCCCGTCATATGTATATGACGGGCACATGTATATATATGATATATACATATGTATATGTATATATATATATGTATATGTGCCCGTCATCCAGGGGTACATATCCTCACTGCACCCCTTGTTAGATTCCTTGAGGGGCGTAGTTTTCAGAATGGGGTCACTTGTGGGGGGTTTCCAGTGTTTTGGCAGCATGAGGGCTCTGTAAATGCGACATGGCGTTCATCATCCATTCTGGCCAAATCCAACCTCCAAAATCCAAATGGCGCTCCTTCCCATCGGAGGCTTGCCCTGCACCCACATGGCGCTTTATGTCCACATGTGGGGTATTTACGGACTTGGGGGAAATTGCTCTACACATTTTGTGGCTTTTTTTCTCTTTTAACCCCTTGTAAAAATGAAAAATTCAAGGCTAGACCAACATTATAATGTAAAAAAATGTAATATTTTATTTTCACGCCACATTGTTCCATATTTTTGCCCGTCACCAGTGGGGTCCATATGCTCACTACACCCCTTACATTCCCTGAGGGGTGTAGTTTCCATAATGGGGTCACTTGTGGGGGGGGGGGGTTAAACTGTCTTGGCAACACAGGGGCCTTTTAAATGCAACATGGCCCCTTGAAATCCATTCCAGCCAAATCCAGCCTCCAAAAGCCAAATGGCGCTCCTTCCCTTTGGAGGCTTACCCTGCACTCGCATGGCGCTTTATGTCCACATGTGGGGTATTTCCGTACTTGCTCTACACATTTTGTGTTTTTTTATCTTTTAACCCCTTGTGAAAATGAAAAAATCAAGACAAGATCAATGATTTAGTGTAAAAATTAAACATTTTTTACACTAAATGTTGGTCTAACCTTGATTTTTTCCATTTCCACAAGGGGTTAAAAAAGAAAATGAATGCAAGACGTGTAGGTTAATTTCCCCTGAGTACGAAAATACCCCACATGTGAACATAATATGCCATAAGGGCACAGGGCAAGCCACCAAAGGGACAGAGCGGCATTTAGAGGCTGCAATGGAGGATGGAGGCCATGTCGTAATTACAAAGCTCCTGTGCTGCCAGGACAGTAGAAACCCCCCACAAGTGACCCCATTCTGGAAACTACACCCCATAAGGAATCTAACAAGGGGTACAGTGAGCATATGGACCCCACTGGTGATGGGCACATGTGTAGAACATGTGCCGTGAAAATAAAAAATAACATTTTTTTCAATTTCACGGCACAAATGTGCCCGTCACCAGGGGGCCATATACCCGCTGCCCCCCTCGTTAGATACCTTATGGGGTGTAGTTTCCAGAATGGGGTCACTTATGGGGGGTTTCTACTGTCCCGGATGCACAGAGGCTTTGTAATTGCATCATGGCATCCTCTAATGGGAATGGCGGCCATATCTATTTAGCTGGGGAAAAGGGACAATTCTAATTTATTTGGGGGTATTAGGGCAATTATTAGTTTATAAGGTTGGAAATGACAGGTGTCCATCAAATTCAACCTGTGTTGATCCAGAGGAAGGCAAAAAACCCCTCGTGAGGCAGACGACAGTAGCCTCATCACAGGGGAAAAATTCCTTCCCGACTCCATAATGGCGATCAGAATAATCCCTGGATCAACGTGACCCCTGAAATAGGAATAAGGGAAGGAATTTAGAAAATGTAGAACTCCGATGACGTCTGGTGCGCCTTGAAGCGATCCAGTATGCAGAGGCCGGGGTGATCAGGACAGGTGTCACCAGGGCCGGATTAAGGTTGGTGTAGGCCCTGGGCGACAATCCCCCCCCCCCCCCCCCCAAAAAAAAAAAATAGAAAATAAATAAATATACTATACCGCGATCTATACAGATGGCTGCTTACTGTAGGTGACTTAGCACAGACCCCTCCTCGCTTCTGGCTGTATGGGTCAGCATCCTCTTCTGCTATGCACGTGGTCACTAGAGGCTGCAGTACAGGGGAAGATGCCAGGCCCTAGAGACAGGAGCGGGGGTGGGGTGGGGGGGTGGGGGTGGACTAAGTATCAGAGCGTATTCCCACATTGTGTTTGTGTTAATAACGCAATGTGAGAACACAGCACTTTCTGCAACTTTCTGTTGCCCACTGTGTTAGGGCCCTATTACATGGCCTGATATCCTGGGTAAACAGCACCGTTCTGCTAGGGTTCGAGCTGGTGGGGGCCCCTAAGTGGTGGAGGCCCCGGGACACGTGCCCCTGGTGCCCTCCCTTTAATCCGGCCCTGGGTGTCACACTGGAAAATGGTGTCCTTCCTGATCCCCCTGTTACACCACACTCTGCACTTCTTCTGGGGTCTCCTGTTTTCCAGTGTGGGTGACGTCACCTGGAAAATGTTGTCCTGGTGGGATACGGGGTCCCTCACATACAGAAGCGCTGGGTCCGCTCCATGGCTGCTAAATATTAGGGCTCTATTACTACTTCTGATATTTTCGGACCGTGCCGCAAGCTACAGTAGCTCGGGCAGCGAGGGACCGGAAGAGGGGGTGCTGGTATAAAAGTTATCCCCGTACAGGTGGTAACCTTTATCCAGCAGTGGAAAGATCAGTTCCCAAACGATCTCCCCACTAACTCGGAGGATGGGGGGGGGGGCATCTGGGGGCTGGATTTGGGTGTCCCTTCCTTCATACACTCTAAGGGTACGTGCACACTGCGGAATGGAGAAGGATAACCCTTTGTGCATTCCGCAGCTGGCACCCACCGGCAGACTGATGCGGGCGCGCGTCTCCGCTCATGTCACGGGCGGATTCCGCCCGTGCATAGAATGGAGTCTATGACACGGGTAGAGACATGCGCCTGCATCAGTCCGCCGGTGGGTGCCAGCTGCGGAATGCACAAAGGGTTATCCTTCTCCATTCCGCAGTGTGCACGTACCCTAAATCTGTAAGTGTACCCTGAGGTACCCTCACAGAGTTTGTAGAATTTCACGCCATATCGTCATCTCTTATTGGGACGGTACTGGCGGAAAAGGTGTGTCTGGGGGGCAGCGTACGCTACGCTACCCCCAGACACTTCACTGGATGATGAGGGCGATGAGGATGAATGGAGGAACGAAGGATCCCCCCATTCATCCTCACTGGCTGTTTCAGTGTCGGAGGCAATAATAACGTATGCGTCCGACGCCGAAAACACCCTGGGGGCCATCTTTATACGGGGACTAGTATATGAGGTATGTAGATATCTAGTGGTGTAGTGTAAAACTTTATTCCATGTAGTGTGGTGTAGTGTAGTGTTTTTTACGTTTTTTGACAGTAAGAAAAAAATATACCTACGCCAAGATAGGAGCTGCTGATAAATGCCGCACTTATGTGCGGTACTTATCAGCAGACAGTGGCGGTAGGATATAGGGGGGAAAAACACCCCTACGCCAAAAAGGAGGAGTTGCTGATCAGCGCCGCACTTACGTGCGATGCTGATCAGCACTCAGCGGCGTTAGGGCGGATAAAAAGTAAAAAAAAAGAATTTGAAAAAACAAAAAAAAACAAAAAAAACTTTTTTTTTAACCTAAAGCAACTGATCAGTGAATGATATTCACTGATCAGCCACTAGGGGGCAGTACAGAGAAGCTGCCGAAGACTGCCGAAGATAGGGGCCACGGAAAAGCCCGAAGACCCGGAAGTGAAGACGCGAGGACGCGCGGGACCCAATCGCTGCTCCGGACGCCCAGATCTGGTGAGTATAGTGCACCTACATTATACACACCTGTTCTGCACCCCTCAGCTACCTAGCTGAGGGGTGCAGAACCCTGGGACATTGTTTTTTAACGCTTTGATCGCCGTGATGGGCCGGCCGGTACTGGCCGGCCTATCACGGCGATCGTGGGGGTGGCATCGGCGCCATCTTTTCCCCGGACACTAATGGTGATTGGTGCCAGTGCTTTCCGGGTGCCAGTGCTTTCCGGGTCACCGGGTCACCGATGACCCGGAAAGCTGATTTTAGCTGCTATACGCTGATCTGTATTGATCAGCCTATAGCAGCGATCGTTGGCACGGGAGGGGTTAATCACCCCCCGTGCCGACGAGCAGAGATGGCCTGCTATACATTATAGCAGGCCATCTTCCCCGATCGCTGT
This sequence comes from Dendropsophus ebraccatus, assembly GCF_027789765.1. NCBI lineage: Eukaryota > Metazoa > Chordata > Amphibia > Anura > Hylidae > Dendropsophus > Dendropsophus ebraccatus. The sequence continues at coordinate 184,822,056 of NC_091456.1, forward strand.
GTGTGAACACACAGCGATCGGGGAAACATCGGGCGTAAATTTACGTCCATTTGCGCTAAGTACCAGGGCGCGGAGGCGTAAATTTACGCCCGATGTCGTTAAAGGGTTAAAGGGGCACTCCAGCACAATAATAAATAAATAATTATATCTTTCAAATCAACTGGAGCCAGAAAGTGCCAGAGATTTGCAATTTACATCTATAAAAAAAAAATCTCCAGTCTTCCAGTACTTATCAGCTGCTGTATGTCCTGCAGGAAGCGGTGCATTCTTTCCAGTATGGAGAGCAGGAGAGGTTTTCTATGGGGATTTGCAACTGTTTTGGACAGTTCCTGACATGGACAGAGGTGGCAGCAGAGAGCACTGTGTCAAATTGCAGAGAAAACACCACTTCCTGCAGGACATACAGCAGCTGATAAGTAATGGAAGGCTTGGGATATTTTTGATAGAAGTAAATTACAAATCTCTGGCTCTTTCAATTACCTGTTGATTTGAAAGATGTTTTTGGGAATTACCCCTTTAAAAATTGTTTTTGAAACAAAAAAGTTTTTAAAGGATTTTTAATAGTAAATTAATTTAAGTAAGTAAAATTAAGTAAATTAAGTAAAGTAAATTACAAATCTCTGGCCCTTTTTTTGTGAATCACCCCTTTAAAATATACATTAATGGAGGGTAATAATGGCATTGATAGATCTCTAAGATGTGTATTGCCATATCCAAATTTTTGCTCCACTTTAACCCTTTAAGGACCAGGACAATTGTCACCTACGGGGTCGTATGGGGTGTCATTTTTTGCGCCATAATTTCTAGTTTTTTTAGTAACATTTTTTTCTAGATCAGAGGTATTGATCACTTTTTATTATTTTTTTATACATAAAATGTAATTTAAAAAAAGCAATCTCTGCGTTTTTTTACCGCTTTTTGTTCACGCCGTTCACGGTGCGGGAATACTGTTGTTTTATTTTAATAGATTGGACGATTACGCGGGCTATGGTATATTACATGTTAATTAACTTTACTATTTTTATGTGTTTTATGTATAAAATGGGAAGGGGGGGGTGATTTTCACTTTTATTGGGGGAGGGGCTTTGGGGCATTTTTTAAAACTTTTATTTATTTTTCTTTTTTTTTTACACTTTTTAAGTCCCATTAAGGGAATTTCACATTCATGCATTACATTACATGCATTGATTCCTGCTATGCCATAGCATAGCAGGGATCAGTGTTATCTGTGATCTTCTGTTAGAGCCTGCCTGTGGCCATAGCATTGCAGGGATCAGTGTAATCTGTGATCTTCTGATAGAGCCTGCCTGTGGCCATAGCATAGCAGGGATCAGTGTTATCTGTGATCTTCTGATAGAGCCTGCCTGTGGCCATAGCATAGCAGGGATCAGTGTTATCTGTGATCTTCTGATAGAGCCTGCCTGTGGCCATAGCATAGCAGGGATCAGTGTTATCTGTGATCTTCTGATAGAGCCTGCCTGTGGCCATAGCATAGCAGGGATCAGTGTTATCTGTGATCTTCTGATAGAGCCTGCCTGTGGCCATAGCATAGCAGGGATCAGTGTTATCGGTGATCTTCTGATAGAGCCTGCCTGTGGCCATAGCATAGCAGGGATCAGTGTTATCGGTGATCTTCTGTTAGAGCCTGCCTGTGGCCATAGCATTGCAGGGATCAGTGTAATCTGTGATCTTCTGATAGAGCCTGCCTGTGGCCATAGCATAGCAGGGATCAGTGTTATCTGTGATCTTCTGATAGAGCCTGCCTGTGGCCATAGCATAGCAGGGATCAGTGTTATCTGTGATCTTCTGATAGAGCCTGCCTGTGGCCATAGCATAGCAGGGATCAGTGTTATCTGTGATCTTCTGATAGAGCCTGCCTGTGGCCATAGCATAGCAGGGATCAGTGTTATCTGTGATCTTCTGATAGAGCCTGCCTGTGGCCATAGCATAGCAGGGATCAGTGTTATCTGTGATCTTCTGATAGAGCCTGCCTGTGGCCATAGCATAGCAGGGATCAGTGTTATCTGTGATCTTCTGATCGAGCCTGCATGTGGCCATAGCATAGCAGGGATCAGTGTTATCTGTGATCTTCTGATAGAGCCTGCCTGTGGCCATAGCATAGCAGGGATCAGTGTTATCTGCGGTCTGCTGATAGAGCCTGCCTGTGGCCTGTGACAGACTCTATCAGAAGATCGGACTGCAAGGAGAAGACCTCCGGCAGTCAGGCAGTGTAATCGGGACTGCGTGTCTGCGGGGTCCTGATCAGTAAATGAACAGAGATGCTCAGGTCACTTACACTTAAAAGCTGCGATCGCTGCGTTTAAGGGGTTAATGGTGGGCGCCATTGAGGGTGAGGGCCCGGCTGCAGATAGCTCAGCTCCTGAGCCCGCTCCATAGCCCAGGACCCCGTCAGGGCGTACATATACACCCTCCTGCGTTAAGGCCCAGGCAGCGGGTCGTTAAGGGGTTAAAAGTTTCTGAGTTTGTCTGTCATGAAGAAGGAAGCTGGTCAATTTCAGCTGATATGATTTGGAGTCACAACTATAACCCGACCGTTCACAAAGGTAAAAAGTAGTGTCCTTCGTTAGATATACAGGGATACCGATAATCCCATGTGTATACAGCCTATGGACTGTCGCCAAGAGGGCCTAGCTTCAGTGTTTACTCCGAGAACAATGTGCATGTGGTATAAGCATTTACACACCACTCACCATTGGTAGTACTGTATAATCTCCAGAGATCACATGTTGGTCAAGTGTTTTTAACATGACCGCCACATGATCCCATCCCCTATGTGCCGCTTAGTATGAAAACTCCACATTATCAACCAGAACTATTGGCTTTTAAATCCCGCTGTCTGCCCGCTCCATGGAGAATGTGGAGAAAGCCCAAGGAACCGCATAGAAAACATGGATACAGGGGGCTTAGAACCAATGGCCAGTTTTCCATAGAGATAAAAAATGTTCAGCATATAATGGTCGTCCTGGAACCAATTAGTATTGTACCACTGTGTGTGTGTTTTTATATATATATATATATATATATATATATATATATATATATATATATACACATACATATATATATAGGGAGATTTATCAAACATGGTGTAAAGTGAAACTGGCTCAGTTGCCCCTAGCAACCAATCAGATTCCACCTTTCATTCCTCACAGACTCTTATAAAAGGTGGAATCTGATTGGTTGCTAGGGGCAACTGAGCCAGTTTCACTTTACACCATGTTTGACAAATCTCCCCCATAGTATGTAGCTGGCCCATTACCTACCACATATCCACCATCATATTTTGCAATGTATGGACAGTATAATCACTGTGCACTTTTTATGTGAGGACTAAATCTAGGTTATTACCTATTAAAGGGGTATTCCGCTCAGGTAACATACATGCTGAATCATTCTTCCTCCTGGAGACTAACAATTCCCTCCATACTTGTTATTGTTGTTGTTCAGTCTCCTCCCCCCAGTTTTGAGCTGCTGCTTACTGCTGAAGACACAATAATCTGTGTGGGAGCTTTTCTCTCTATCTTCCCTACTCTCCCTCCTCCTTTCTGAGGCAGCTGATGTAAACAGCTCCCTGGCAGGCTGTATCTGCACTCTGAAATGCAGGGAGAATTAATCACAGTGAGGTCAGCAGCAGCTTGACTTCAGATTAAAGCGACTCCGTACCCACAATCTGACCCCCCCCCCAAACCGCTTGTACCTTCGGATAGCTGCTTTTAATCAAAGATCTGTCCTGGGGTCCGTTTGGCAGGTGATGCAGTTATCGTCATAAAAAAACAACTTTTAAACTTGCAGCCCCGTACCCTACAGGCGTGGCTTAGAATTTTTGTGCCCTAACCTTGCACTACCCCTCCGTCCCTCCTCCCCATCCTCTTTATCATTAGGAATGCCACTGGAACTTTTTCTGCATGCTGAACATTGCACAGGTGCTTAACGATCCAGCCCATGTGCCGTGCTGACACAGGTGGGGAATAGGAGACAATCTGCCTGGAGCATTCCTAATGATGAAGAGGGCAGGAGGAGGGACAGAGAGGGTGTGCTGGCCTAATGCATACATATTCTAGGCCACACCCATAGGGCACGGGGCTGCAAGTTTAAAAGTTGTTTTTAAGAACAATAACTGCATCACCTGCCAAACGGACCCCAGGACAGATCTTGTATTAAAAGCAGCTATCCGAAGGTACAAGTAGTTTGGGGGGTCAGATTGTGGGTACAGAGTCACTTTAAGCCTCCTAGCATCACAGAGTGCAAAATCAGCCGGACAGAGACACTATTTACATCAGCTGTCTCAGAAGGGGGGGGGGAGGAGGGGGAGCCAGAGAGAAAAGCTCACACACAGATTTTTGTGTCTTCAGCAGAAAGCAGCAGCTCAGAACTGGGGGAAGGACACTGAATAGATAATAACAAGTATGGAATTGTTAATCTCCAGGATTCAACATGGACCATAACCTGTTTCATCCTACCAATGCAGTGTATGTGACTCTGATCTGTTAAATGCACTACAAGGGCCACTGTATGGCAATATATGTACCGTCCATTTATAATTTATCTGGGTGCTGTACATTTTTATCTGAGTACCTTGCATATTTTTTGTCTGGGAACCTTATGAGTTATGACACTATTAAGCCACTATATTTACTATTGTATGGGCAGTCTGACACAGTGTTCTCTGCTGCCACCTCTGTCCATGTCAGGAACTGTCCAGAGCAGCAGCAAATACCCATAGAAAACCTGACAGTTCCTGACATGGACAGAGGTGGCAGCAGAGAGAACTGTGTCAGACTGGAAATGAATACACCACTTCCTGCAGGACATACAGCAGCTAATAAGTACTGGAAGACTTGAGATTTTAATTTTTTTTCTAAATTTCTGATATCAGTTGATTTGAAAGAACTTTTTTCCCACTGGGTACCCCTTTAACTATCAATTTAATCTAATAACATTCCTGAAACCAGATTTTGCCAGTTTATTGACTACAATTTGACAGAGAAATTCCTGAGTATTATTTCAATAAATTCCAATGGAAAGGAAAGGCCAAATTTGATACCCCGCACAAAGAGAATGACAGAATGTCGTCCTGGTCATGGACGGTATATAGAAAGCATAACATTCTGAGACTTCATGTAACATGACGGCCGCGTAGGAGTGGACAGTTCGGTCGGGGACATCCCCCACGTGGTTCCAAAAAGGTTTACTTCTCACTATTGGTCAGATATCAGATATTTGGGGATTCACAGCAGATTTCAGCAACTCAGTTCCAGCTTTGATATATCCATTCAGAGAAGAACCTGAAAAAAATATATAATAAACAAGTTAATCAATGCAGATTCCATGATCTCAGTTCACAAAAAAGAATTCTGGTGCCAGAGATTTGTAATTTACTTCTATTTAAAAAAAAAACTCAAGTCTTCTAGTACTTATTAGCTGCTGTATGTCCTGCAGGAAGTGGTGTATTCTTACCAGCCTGGAGAGCAGGAGAGGTTTTGTATGGGGATTTGCCACTGCTGTGGACAGTTCCTGACATGGACAGAGGGGGCAGCAGAGAGCAATGTGTCAGACTGGGAAAAATAAACCACTTCCTGTAGGAAGTGCTTTTGCTTTTTTTTTTTTTTTTTACCCCATATATCTTTTTGTTGTTTTCCCTCTTTATATTGCTGTTGGCAGTATTAAAGACATAAAACTGATTATTTAAAGATAGATTCCCCTTAAAGGGATTGTCCACCTTGACCAATGCTTTGGTTTGTGATAAAATAAATGAAAAAAGAGGTATACTCAACCTAAGTTTTTGTCTTATCCAGCGCCGCTATTCTAGTCTTATACGCTCACAGTGATGATATGCCCGTGCACCCTCTTCAATGTTGTAGCCACTTATAGGTCAGACCACCAAGGACAGTGATTGGTTGTAGTAGGGATGTGGGTATAAGGGCACTTTATCACTGCAGCCATATAAATAAACCCATGAAGACCTGAGTGGTGGTATTGGACCTAGCGAAGAGTAAGCATCCATTGTATTGGGGAAAATAATATTTCTAGTTGTGATCAACTTGAACCTATTTATATTTTCTTCATTCCACGATGAACAGCTGGTCTGACCTGGCATTGGATGTCTCATAGTTTGGATAGCTTATAGTTTGAATGGCTAGGATGGTTCATAGTTTAGAGTACCCACCGTTTAGATGGCCCATAGTTTAGATGGCTCATATTTCCTATGGTTGATAGTTTGGATGGCCCATCGTTTAGATGGGTCATATTCTGGATGGTCTATAGTCCGGATGGCCTATAGTCTGGATGGCCCCTAGTTTGGTTGGCCCATAGTTTAGATGGCTCATATTTCGTATGGTTGATAGTTTGGATGGCCCATCGTTTAGATGGGTCATATTCTGGATGGCCTATAGTCCGGATGGCCTATAGTCTGGATGGCCCCTAGTTTGGTTGGCCCCTAGTTTGGATGGCTAATAGTTTGGATGGCTTATAGTTTGGATGGCCCATAGTTTGGATGGCCCATTGTTTAGATGGCTTATATTCTGGATGGCCTGTAGTCTGGATGGCCCATAGTTTGCATGGATCATAGTTTGGATGGCTAATAGTTTGGATGGCTTATAGTTTGGATGGCCCATAGTTTGGATTGTTTAGAGTCTAGAGGCTCATAGTTTCTATGGCTCATAGTTTAAATGGCTCATAGTTTAAATGGCTCATAATCTAAAGGCTGATAGTTTGTATGGTTCAGAGTTTGGATGGCCCGAAGTTTGGATGGGTCATTTTCTGGATGGCCCGTAGTTTGGATGGGTCATAATTTAGAGGCTGATAGTTTGTATGGTTCATAATTTTGATGGCCTATAGTTTAGATGGATCATATTCTGCATGGCCTATAGTTTGGATGGCTTATAGTTTGGATGACCAAAATTCTGGATGGCCCATAGTTTGGATGGTTCATAGTCTAGATGGCTTATAGTTTGGATGGCCCATAGTGTAGATGGTTCATAGTCTAGATGGCTTATAGTTTGGATGGCCCATAGTTTGGATGGTTCATAGTCTAGATGGCTTATAGTTTGGATGGCCCATAGTGTAGATGGTTCATAGTCTAGATGGCATATAATTTGCATGGCCCATAGTGGCCTTGGCCTATAGTTTGAATGGATCATAGTTTAGGTGGCTTATAGTAATCTAGTAATATAAACTCTTGCACCCACTTTATGCAGTAAATGTTGGACGCTTACATTTTGGCAACATTGAAGAACACGTAATTTTTTAAAGTGTCATCATTATCAGTCAATAATTCCTTATGTACTATCATAATAAAGTAAACACATGGATGTCCCTGCATTGTAAATAACACATGGATCTCAGCAACTGCTTATACTTAAAACACAGCCAATGAATGAACCAAAGCCCTTATGTGTTCACAGGTCCATTTATTACCTTATTCTTGACTCTCGGCCTCCTCCTGTGGCTCACTGGATGGGGCATCACTAACAGGTTCTAGGACAATAAGAAACCATCATTAATCCAGACATACCAACCCGAATGATAATCCGTACAGTGTCCTAGGCAATTAAGGTTTCCTACCTTCACTTGGCTCTTCCTCACTTGGCTCTTCCTCACTTTGCTCCTCCTCACTTGGCTCCTTCTCATTTGGCTCCTCGGAGGACTCTGCAGTAGCATCTGTGTATAATTTAGGAAATCTTGAATCAATGAGTACTACTCATGAGTTTCTCAAATCATGTAGAAAGACATTGAAGTCCACAACTCATTATTGCAGCAACTCGAGTAAGACTTACCCTGTGATTGTTCTTCATTCTCTGCTAATGGAGTCTCAGATGTCTGCTCTTCAGTGGATGATCCTTCAGCGTCCCCCTTTGTCGGTGGAGCCTCACATGCTATAGCAATAGCCTCAACGCCTTCAGATGGAGCTTCGGTATCTACGGATGGAGTCTCAGCATCTTCGGAGGGAGACTCCGCATCTTCGGATGAAGCTTCAGCATCTTCGGATGGAGCCTCGACTTCTTCGGATGGAGCCTCAGTATCTTCAGATGGTGCTTCAGTGTCTGCGGATGGTGCGTCGGCTTCTGCAGATGGAGCTTCAGCATCTGTGGAGGGTTCCTCAGCTTCTGTGGATGGTGCCTCAGCGTCTGGAGCTTCAGCTTCTGTGGATGGAGCCTCAGCGTCTGGAGCTTCAGCTTCTGTAGATGGAGATTCGGAGTCTGTGGCTGGTTCTTCAGTGTCTACCGGTGGAGCATCATTCTCTGTGGATGGAGCCTCAGCATCAGGTGCGGGAGATTCATTTTCCGTCGATGAGGGGTTTTCTTCTGTAGGGGCTTCTGTGCTGTCTGGTAAATCCTTCTCATTGGATGAAGTTTCAGTATCTTCTGGCACAGTCTCACTCTCAGGAGCTGGTGATTCCTCACTAGACATGTCTGCTGAAGCCTCAGACGCTGAGATATTGCAAACTTCAAAAAAAGAATAAAGAAAAAGTTACCCCGTAGGCACTAAACTATCAAAAAGTTACATGACCAACTTTGAGATCTTCTCTGAGACTTCCTCGGAGTCTAAATCTCCAGCTGGGAGAAAGATTCTTGAGATACATGTAACTTCATACCCTCCTGTCATTATTCAGAGCCTCCAGCAGTAAGAGTGTACGCGCTACATTATCGAGAGCAAATCTAGGTCAGTGCCGCAGGGGGTGAAGATTGACCTCTCTGGCCAAGTGAAGACAATTCTTTCTCAGAGCATTTAATAGATGGAAACTAGATGGAAAGGAGGTTTGTGAAGGTCTCCTGACCTCGTGATTCTCAGAACTCCTGATCTGTCACATATTTGTAGACATTTGACCACTTAGACTTGACGTATGGAAAAATCACAATGCAATACCATAAGTTTGCCATGTTACGAAATATATCCTAGAACTCCTAGTTTAACCCCTTTGTGTTATCCGACCTATTTGTGGGAGCTTTGGAGCAGGCTCTGAAGCTAAGGCTGCTCCGTATAAGGTGGGTGTTCACAGTTTAATAAAGCTAAAACCTGCCAGCAGCACCTGGGATCGGAGATAATTCTGATCCCAGATGTTTAACCCTCTAGAGGCTGCACTAAATAGTTAATTAAAAAAAAAAAGATAAAGGACTAAATAAGGTTTAAGAGGGGAGTGTTTTTAATAATAATAATAATAATAATAATAAGAAGAAGAAGATCAACAAAAGAGAAACGAGGAACATTCTGAGGTTAATGAGGGAAAGATCAGAAATAACATGACAAAATATTACTTTACTGAGAGAGTAGTAGATGCTTGGAACAAACTTCCAGCAGATGTGGTAGGTAAATCTACACTACAGTAAGTGAATGTATTCCTGTCTGGTATATACATATATCTATCCTAACATAATAAGGGAAATAATATAAGGGACTAGATGGGCCGCACAATCTTGTATTTCTCTTTGGTCTTCAAAATGGACCAAGTGGTGGGATACTAAAGACTCCTAGAAATAGTAAAAAAAAAAAATAATAATAATAAAAAATATATATATAGCCAAATTTAACCCCTTTTTTAAAATTTCAAATAAAAAAAAAAACATATTACAAAAAAAGAATGTACCTACAGTGATTTTTATCACCACGTGTGGAAAAACTGGCCCCCATCTACTTCAGAATGTTATAGCTCACCCCACAAGAGACGAGCCCAATGACAGCTTTACTAACAAACAAACAAACAAAACTGATATAGGGCTGCAAGTAGTAAAACACAACAAAAACTATATACATTTGTTATGGCTTTTATCGGACAGTCCGGCAGGGCCATAAAAGCAAACGGTATACAGAATTACAAAATAACATTTTTTTTTTTCAGATTTCGACACCAAGTTTATGGGGGGGGGGTGGGGGGGCAGAATACATTATAAGGTTCAGAATACATTATAAGGGAATATGAAGGGTGCCATTAAGAATTGGAACATAACAAGCCCTCTATGGTTCCATTGCTGTAGCATTTGTTACATTGTGGTATCAAAAGCTTATCTGTGGCATTATGTCAGATAAATTCAACTCTGCTACGATGATAATTTAGTTTGAGTAAGGTATGTGGGATGGGTCGCCTACCGATGCCCACTTGGTAGGTGTCCCACCTCTTGGCCTGTCATGATGCTTTCTAGTGTCACAACTCAATATGTGTGAGAAGGTTAAAAAGTTTAAAGGAGAGATGTACAAATTCCCTATGAAGCTCCCCAGCTCCAGTTCTGATCCTCTGCACTTACCTTGTGTTGCTCAGGATCTTCTGTACTAGGAGGGGATGATGCCTGCTCAGTCTTTAAGGTCGGATGCTGGAAGGGGGGAGTGTACAATTGCATCAAAGAGCTGGGTGTGTCCGGCCGCTGCATCGACTCTACTGCCTTAGGCAACAAATAGTTAATGTAGACCCTTTCCTATAAGAATCCAAACTTTTAGGTATGGAAGTGACTGACCCAATGAATGGAAGCCTGGTACTACATTCTCCATCATGAGATGGTGTATCTAAGCTTGTCATGTATGCAGTGCCGGACTGGACCACCAGAGGACCGGAGAATCATCCGGTGGGCCCCCAGCTTTAGAACCTGCACAAACACTGACTGACAGGTTGTTTCCCACTGGTTCTTCATTGGTGGGCCCCCAGGATCATTTCCTCTGGTGGGCCCCAGATACCCCAGTCCGATACTGCATGTATGATATCTATTAAGATAGTGTATCCGAGGATGTCTTTTTTTTTTTTTTTTTTTTTTTTTTTAATTATAATAGGAGTGCAATACAATATCTGACAATAGGAAGGTGACATCCACACAGTAGTACTAAGTGGTCAGTGTATCCAAGCTAAAAGCTGCGGAACTGGAATATCTTAGCCTATTACCAATGTAACCGTCTACTGAGAAAGTGTATCTTAGGTTAGATCTACGTGACGATTTTGGTAATAATTGGGGTCACATGGCCAAAGACTGCTGTGTTCCACCTAAGCAAAGTAAATAGGGTCAGGTCAATGAAAATCAAGTAAATGGGGTCAGGGGTCACAACCTGTCAGATGGTAAAAATTCATTTGTGATTGTCATGTTGCGGTCACGGCCACTTTTGGGTCGCAATGTGACCCTATTACCTTTGCTTAGCTGCAATGCAGCATGATCCACGTGGAGTGACCTACTGTAGCAAGACCCCTGTGATGGCCCAAATTGCTGTGTAGCCCCAGTCTAAGGGCCCTATTACACCAACAGATTATCTGACAGATTTTTTCAAGCCAAAGCCAGGAATGGATTTGAAAAGAGGAGAAATCTCAGTCTTTCCTTATTACCTGTTCTCTGTTTATAGTATGTTCCCAGCTTTGGCTCAAAAAAAAAATCTGTCAGATAATCTGTTGGTGTAATAGGGCCCTAAGTCTATCAAGTGTGATACTGTTTTCACACCTGTTTTCCGGTGGGTACAGAGGTGGACACTTCTTTAACGTAGAATCTTTTTGGATTTTGGATTCTACTGCTTGGGGCCAAATCTGAGGCCGAATCCACATTTCATCTTTTTCCATATAGTAAAATTGTATACTACAAAACCTTTTGATGTATCTAAGCCTGTCATCTGTGATCTTTTATTTTGATTTAGTGTATCTAAGCGTTAAAGGGAACCTAATGCTACCTAATCTATCGGCATCAGGTTATAGAGCAGGAAGAGCTGAGCAGATTGATATATATCTTTATGGGAAAAAAAACTCAGTATAACTTGTAAAATGTTGAGTGAAATCCCTGTCGATTCTGTGTTTAGGAGTCCGATGGGCGGTGTCACTCAATGGACATGGAAACATCAGAGATTTCAATCAATAAATGATTTTTTCCCCCGTAATGATATATATCAATCTGCTCAGCTTCTCCTGCCCTATAACATGACGGTGATAGCTTAGATAGTATTTTTATGGTGATAAGGTTCCCTTTAAGCAGATTACAGTTCCCTATACAGTTGGACATTGTCGTGTTTAGCAGACCTGTCAAACTGTTTGGTTATGTTCTCCAAACCCGAACGTCCACCATTTAAGCCATTCAGCTGAATGTTCGGGTTCAGAGAACGTTGCCGGACCTGAACAGTATGACACGTCTGCTTAACACTAAGTGTATGGCAACAGGTACCAACCCTGTGGAGGCCGAAAGGCCACTTTGTTGTCACCTTTGTGATAAATGGGACCTTATGAATACGCTCAACATATTCCCCTGGAGCGTAGCTTACTATATGTAATACTGCGAGTGAGCTTACATATCTAGGCTTATCATATTATGTGATACCGTACGCTGAGCTGCTTTATCCAAATGTATCGGTATATCTATTATATGTGATACAGCCTCAGAGAACCACACAGCTCTGCATTTCCCATCATGAAATACTTTGCAATGTAATTTTTCTATAAGGCTCCCAGCAGAGATCCCTCCCGCGTATCGCATTCATAAGGCTCAGCGGCCCCTCCCCCAACATATTTGCAGCATTTATATGTTACATTAGCATTAGAGATCTCTTTGGTTACTATGTATCTGTAGAGATCTGTCAGCTCTGCTATCCCGGGGCACAACCTGCAGTATTACTATGCATTATAGGTTTAGACATGTCCTTCATCTATCGCATTTTCCTGCCGATGTAGCCAGCTCAGCAGATACATGACATCTTAGGGTCATATGTTCTATCAGTAACAAGGGATACTTGTTCTCCTTTCCCAAGAATTCTACACAATAATCACAATAATAATCACAATCTATGCAGTATAGATATACGGCATAGATCCATGAGATCAGTGTTCTGTCGCTCTTGGCTGCTGCACTTGAGAGCAATAGAATGCCGAGTCGGGATCAGCTCCATTACGGCGCAGACCTTGGCCAGGACAGGTAGCAGGGACTGCTCCTCCATGATCGCGTCCCAGGGTGGCAGTCTGACCGTTAGACCACCAGGGATGGGAGAAAAAAGGTATTAAGATGTAGCTGTAAACTTTGGCAGCTGCATCTAAATACCTAATTAGTGGGAATGGCGATCGGACCATGCCCGCTAAAAGCTGCGGTCCCGGGCTGCATATAGCACCCAGGATCTCGGTGGTTCAGAGCGGGGTCGCCGCGTGGCCCCTCGCTGAACTCCCCTAGCGACGCCAGGATGTGCATTTGCGTCCTGGGTAGTCTAGGGGTTAAAGTGTCACTGTCATCATAGAAAACTTTTGACATGTCATGGAGACATGTCAAAAGTTTTGATCGGTTCAGGTCTGAGTGTTCAGACCCATACCGATCGAGAGAACGAGCCAGGAGACTGCACTAAGCTCAGTCCTCTCCTGGCTCTGTGTCACGTGATCAGTCGTGCTCGTAATGTAATTCTGTGGAGCCCGACTGATTATGCTGACACATAGTGGGGAGTGGACGTGCCACAGTGCGGTCTTCTCCCACTCGTTCTGACAATCGGTGCGGGTCTAAACATTTAGATCTGGACTAATCCTGCAGTGGAGTTCTTTCACCGCTCGGCATGTATCAATCATTATCATGCTGTGAGCGGGGAAACTGTTTCAATCTCCGCGGCACTGTAATAAAGCAGTCACTACTGTTCTAGGAACATTCAAACACTTTCCCCGCTCCCAGCATGATATTGATACATCATGCCAGGTGGGGAAAGACTCCACGTCCATGCTGTCCGTTTTTCACAATACGTCTGAATATGCCCTCACCCTTCAGGCTGCTGGGGCTGCGGGGACATGTCAGTGATGTATACTTGCCTGTCCCGTTTCCTCGCTGGTGCCAGATCCCAGGCTGCCCACTCTGCACCGCTTCTTGTGTTTTCAGAACATCCCATGATGTTGCACTCCCATAGGAAACAGCCACCTACTTTAGAATTTTTGCTGAGAGGCCATTTCCGGAGGGAGTGCAATGTCATCATTTGTTATGAAAACACAGGAAGCGGTTCAGAGTGGGCGGCCCGGGATCTGGCAGTGTTGGGGAAGCGGGACAGGTAAGTATACATTACTGACATGTCCTCCACAGCCCCGGCAGCCTGGCCAAGTAGTCATTTTTCCGAGACAACTTCTTTAACACCAGGCATGACCAATCAGTAGTGTGGCCCTAATACTGTCACCACTGATTGGACAGTTGAGGCTATGTTCACACTACGTAAAACAACGGCCGTAGTCCTCGGCGCAAAAATACGGCCATTGTTTTGAGGTTCCCTATTATGAATGCAATGCAATGTAACTACGGACGTTGAATGCACACTATGTATCAGATACCGGCCGTTGTATATACGTCCCCATGAAAAATGAACATGTCAATTATTTCCGGCCGGTAAAACTGCAAAAAAGGCCGTGGATTTCAATGCGGCCGCGAGCGTAAAACTTTTTGAGTTTATTTGCTCAATAGAAATTAGGGATATCTCTTGTGGTTCAAAAGGTATCAACGCAGAAAGTTGCAACAACAACTTCCTGTGATGCACAGCTATTTTACGTGTTCAATGTGCTTTCACTGGTGCTGCACGCAGAGCTGAAGGCGACATTGATGCAAATTTCTGGGTTGTTAACTGTTGCAAAATCTGAGGCCATTGAAAAAAAATATTGCGGCTTTCAAGATGGCAGCCATGTTCCAGACATAGGCTAAAAAATAAAACCCCTCACCCATTACTTGCTGGGGTAATCGGATAGCTGATTTTCCTTTTAGTTTATGAAATAGAAAGGTGTCCTGGGACTTTTACACCCGTGGGGGTGCCACACACCCGTGACCATGACAGGCTGTGGCAGCACAAGTCCCAACCAGCCGACGGGTATCCTACTCCACCGAGGGCTGTCAATATTGCAGATGCAATTGCAACATTCAGGAACGCTGTTTGCTGTTCCCATATGCTGTACACGCTGTGAAAGCTCTCAGGGGGAAATTTATCAGGCCTTGTGCAGAGGAGCAGTTGCCCATAGCAACCAATCAAATTCCAGTTTAAGGCTATGTTCACACTACGTAAAACTACGGCCGTAGTTCTCGCCGCAAAACATGTCAGTTTTCTGCGGCCGGAATTCACTGAATTCCGGCCGCAGAAAGACCTGTCAGTTCACACAGTGAAGCAAGCGGCTCCGGCCGCTTGCTTCACTGTGGGCTATAGGAAGCTCTTAAGCGGGCGCGCGCTGATGCTCCCGCATCAGAGCTCCGCGGCCGGAAAGATCACTTAAGTACCGGCTGGGATGATCCGGGCTGAGACCGGGGTCACGGAACGGCCGGGTGTTCACGTTGTCCTAAAACTGGAACTGGGTTGCTACTCATAAGGTTTGTAATTCTTCCCCTCAGCGCTTATGGTAAACATAATCATATCCTCTGTTACTAGAACATCGTGGTGTTGTGAGGTGAACTCTATGCAGTTCACACTGCGGAATCTGCGCTGATAAGCTCCGGTGGATTCCGTGCGCACTCCTGCTTAAAGATCTGCCCATCCCATAGGCTTCATTCTATTCCGGCAGTCAATTCTTTGGACGGATGGCAGAATCCGCCGGACCATAGAATGAAGCCTACGGGATGGCCAGATGTTCAAGTGGAAGCACGCACAGAATCCGCCAGAGCTTATTCAGGCGGATTCCGTAGTGTGAACAATTTTTGAAAAATGGGGAGAGGTCTCAGTGAAAGACGACTTGGCTTTAGATTTAACTATATGCCAAAATTTAGCAAAATTCAAGTGCAAAATTATGTTGCAGTTTAAGCCAATTAATAGGCCTAAGGCCCCGTTCCCACTGAGGAAAGGTAGCGGAATTTCGCGACGGAATTGTCCGCCGCGGAATGCCGTTAGCCCGCTAACATGTTCATTCTTCAGCGCGGACAGGGCAGGAGCGCGCGCCTCCCATAGACTCCCATTATGAGCAGGAGGCTAACGGCATTCCGCGGCGGACAATTCCGTCGCGAAATTCCGCTACCTTTCCTCAGTGGGAACGGGGCCTTAGGCCTATTAATTGGCTTAAACTGCAACATAATTTTGCACTTGAATTTTGCTAAATTTTGGCATATAGTTAAATCTAAAGCCAAGTCGTCTTTCACTGAGACCTCTCCCCATTTTTCAAAAATTGTTCACACTACGGAATCCGCCTGAATAAGCTCTGGCGGATTCTGTGCGTGCTTCCACTTGAACATCTGGCCATCCCGTAGGCTTCATTCTATGGTCCGGCGGATTCTGCCATCCTTCCAAAAAATTGACTGCCGGAATAGAATGAAGCCTATGGGATGGGCAGATCTTTAAGCAGGAGTGCGCACGGAATCCACCGGAGCTTATCAGCGCAGATTCCGTAGTGTGAACACACCCTAAGGCTGGGTTCAAACTACGTTTTTGCAGTCCGTTTAATGTATCAGTTTCAGGTTATGTTCCCATTTGGTGAACCATCCGGAGCGGCCGGTCTCAGAAAAGATCATCCCGGCCGGTACTGCAGTACCGGACGGATGATCTTTAGCGCCGCTGAGTTCTGATGCGTCCGTGTGCGCCCACATCAAAACTCCCCACTGCACACAATAGAGCATGCGGCCGGAGCCACACGCTCCATTGTGTGAGCTGACAGGGTTTTCTGCGGCCGCTATTCAGTGAATAGCGGCCACAGAAAACTGACATGTCAGTTTCTCGCGGCGCCGCTAGGGATCCCGACCGGAGCTATCTCCGATCTGAATAGCAACGCAACATATTGAATATTGACATAAGACAAACCGCTCTCACTTCTGGTGTCAAACAAAAGTAAAACACATTTAAAATCGATAGCTTTCTCTTGGGCTTAGTTTTCTAGTTGTTTTTTTTTTATAGTTCTAGGAATGTTTCCTAGAAATGGTTCTATAAGTGAATTGCAGAAAAAAAAAAAAAACTTGTATGAACTTTAGTGTATGAAAATGTGGTCATGTGTTTGGGGCATTGACTTTCTGGGGAACTTGTAAGTACAACAATCAGTTACAATAAGACTCGGCTGGAGGCTGAAGCTGTCACAGATTGCTGCGCAGCACATTCCTATGAATGGTTCCACGCCCTAACTTCAAAGGGAACTTGTATACAGAAATGCTCCGCTATAAGCATAAACACTTAGAGGAAAAAATATTATAGATTTACATTATGATATTCCGATAGGCCCTGGAATTGAGTGACCACCATCTTCTCTTCTGACTTTAGTTAAAAGGGTTAGGCTTAGAGATGAGCGAACCTGGAGCATGCTCGAGTCGATCCAAACCCGAACGTTCGGCATTTGATTAGCGGTGGCTGCTGAACTTGGATAAAGCCCTAAGGCTATGTGGAAAACATGGATATAGTCATTGGCTGTATCCATGTTTTCCAGACAAACTTAGAGCTTTATCCAAGTTCAGCAGCCACCGCTAATCAACGGGAACGGGAAGAAGGTGAGAGACATATCATCCTCCTCTGCACAATAGGGGGCTTCTAAAAGGGTTTCCTTTAAAAAGCTACTTAAAAGATTATGAGGAATACGTGATATTTTGTGTCTGACTGACTGTATTGTGTATGGTATACTGTATATCAGTGTTATTTACCATTATGATGCACATTTGCGCCTCTCCTCATGGATTACCATTTCCATATCTGAGCGTAATGTATTCCCCGCCTTTTTTTTTAGTAAATCGGGCCAGAAGTTAGTCTTTTGTCATTAACAAATTTATCAGGGAAACAAATATCCCTCTAGCCATGACCCTTTATCGGAAGTCAAAGCTCTGAGCATGAACATGCCAAAAAGTGTCACCGAGTAGTGTAAAATAATAGTAAATGACAGGTATTTCCTGGAGACAAAAATGTGGCATATGCAGAATTTACAAATTCAAATATGTAAAAAAAAAGGGTCAGTGAAGCCTCAGATACCAGTTTCAAAACACAGAAATAGCCAGATATCCCTCCCGGGAAGGAAACCGGTTGCTAAGAGGTGCCTCCCAGTGGGGGACTTCATATCAGGGTGGTTTGGTGAGCTCCCCATTGGGAGGCACCCCATAGCAACTGGTTTCCTTCCCGGGTACATTCTCTTTAAGTATTGCTCATGTATAGAATGGCATGGGCACAGGGAAGCCAGTGCCACTGTCCTTTTTTTGAACTGCTTCACCCCTGGCCCGGTACCCGTTAATAAAACAGTGCCAAACAGGAGAACCGGGCCGGGGGTGAAGCACTGTAGGGAGTGGGAGGAAATCCCCTTCCCTCTATGTACATGTCATTTACAGTACAACACTTTCATCTTCATTCAAATGTAAATTTTATAGTAGACATTATATCAGTGAATGTCTGTCTGTCTCTTCTCTCTAGGTGTCCCAACGTCTCAACCGTTTGACTTCAAATTGGCCACTATACATTGGTATATTGTACAGGCCATAGAAACATTGGGTGCCTGTGAAGGTGTACATGTACATGAACTCGCTTACCATTGTTCTCTGTTATCAGCCAATATCACAACCTGTCCTTATTAGGTATTAAGATACCCAGGAGTATAGCTAAAGGTTCGTAGGCCATTGTGCTAAACTACAGCTGGTCCTCCCCCAATCGGATGCACCTCTGTTTACTTTCCTGCAGACATGATGGGCTTGCATACTCTGTAGTCAATCACTGGCCTCAGCAGTGGATGGGACACCCATGAAGCTAGTGACTGGACAGGTAATATCTGCAGGCTAAACAAAGGTGTCATGAAAGACCAGGGCAGCATCACTGGACATATTGGAGATAAAATAGGTCAGGATAGCATACTGAAGATACTAATTTTGCGACTATGCCCCCCTCACGTCACTTCATTGTGCCACAATACCCCCTTAAGTAAGTTAGTTATGCCACTCCCCCCCCCCCCCCCTACTGGGCCACTGTGTCCCAATAAAGGGTGCCAATGTCCTCTAATGGACTGCACAACCATACCCCTATTAATATGACTGGCACCTAATGATGAGCCACCATGCCCAAATGAGATGTGTCACTGTCCTCTTATATACTGTATCACTGTACTTTAATGTACTGTACCAATGTCCTCTCTAATGTACTGTGCCACTGTCCCCTCTAATGTATTGTACCACTGTCCTCTCTAATGTACTGTGCCACTGTCCCCTCTAATGTATTGTACCACTGTCCTCTCTAATGTACTGTGCCACTGTCCCCTCTAATGTATTGTACCACTGCCCCCTCTAATGTTTTGTACCACTGCCCCCTCTAATGTACTGTACCACTGTCCCCTCTAATGTTCTGTACCACTGTCCCCTCTAATGTACTGTACTACTGTCCCCTCTAATGTACGTACCACTGTCCTCTCTAATGTATTGTACCACTGCCCCCTCTAATGTATTGTACCACTGCCCCCTCTAATGTACTGTACCACTGTCCTCTCTAATGTACTGTACCACTGTCCTCTCTAATGGGCTGTACCACTGACCCTCCTAATGTACTGTACCACTGTCCTCTCTAATGTACTGTGCCACTGTTCCCTCTAATGTACTGTACCACTGTCCTCTCTAATGTACTGTACCACTGTCCCCTCTAATGTTCTGTACCACTGTCCTCTCTAATGTACTGTACCACTGTCCTCTCTAATGTTCTGTACCACTGTCCTCTCTAATGTACTGTACCACTGTCCTCTCTAATGGGCTGTACCACTGACCCTCCTAATGTACTGTACCACTGTCCTCTGTAATGTACTGTGCCACTGTCCCCTCTAATGTACTGTACCACTGTCCCCTCTAATGTACTGTACCACTGTCCTCTCTAATGTACTGTACCACTGTCCCCTCTAATGTACTGTACCACTGCCCCTTCTAATGTACTGTACCACTGTACTCTCTAATGTACTGTGCTACTGTCCAGGGGCGGATTAACTTTACCCTAGGCCTCGGGCTGTTCACCAAGCCTGGGCCCCCCCCACCCCCACCCCACTGTAACTATGGCAGCACTAGCCTGGCATCCATAGTACGGGATAGATAATACCATAATGTCCTGATTTGTGCAAAATTGCCATAAAAAAACAGTGATTTTTTTGCAAATCATGGCGGAAGTGTAGCCAGGAGACAGTACACCACTGAAAGTATAAGTCTTTTTGGGTGGTCATGGGCCCCCCAGGAGCTCAGGGCCCCGGGCTGCCTCCCGAAACGCCCCTATTATAATCCACTACTGCTTCTGTCCCTTCTTAAGTACTGTACCACTGCCCCCTCTAATGTACTGTACCACTGTCCCCTTTAGTGTACTGCACCACTGTCCTTTCTAATGTACTGGACCACTGTCCTCTCTAATGTATTGTACCACTGCCCCATCTAATGTACTGTACCACTGTCCTCTAGTGTACTGTACCACTGTCCTCTCTAATGTACTGTACTACTGCCCCATCTAATGTACTGTACCACTGCCCCATCTAATGTACAATACCACTGTCCTTTCTAATGTACTGTACCACTGTCCCCTTTAGTGTACTGCACCACTGTCCTTTCTAATGTACTGGACCACTGTCCTCTCTAATGTATTGTACCACTGCCCCATCTAATGTACTGTACCACTGTCCTCTAGTGTACTGTACCACTGTCCTCTCTAATGTACTGTACTACTGCCCCATCTAATGTACTGTACCACTGCCCCATCTAATGTACAATACCACTGTCCTTTCTAATGTACTGTACCACTGTCCCCTTTAATGTACTGTACCACTGCCCCATCTAATGTTTTGTACCACTGCCCCATCTAATGTACTGTACCACTGCCCCATCTAATGTTTTGTACCACTCCCCCCTCTAATGTACTGTACCACTGTCCCCTCTAATGTACTGTACCACTGCCCCCTCTAATGTACTGTACCACTGTCCCCTCTAATGTATTGTACCACTGTCCTCTCTAATGTACTGTACCACTGCCCCATCTAATGTACTGCACCACTGTCCCCTCTAATGTACTGTACCACTGTCCCCTCTAATACACTGTACCACTGCCCCATCTAATGTACTGTACTGCACCACTGTCCCCTCTAATGTACTGTACTGTACCACTGTCCCATCTAATGTACTGCACCACTGTCCCCTCTAATGTACTGTACCACTGTCCCCTCTAATGTACTGTACCACTGTCCCCTCTAATGTATTGTACCACTGTCCTCACTAATGTATTGCACCACTGTCCTTTCTAATGTACTGTACCACTGTCCCCTCTAATGTACTGTACCACTGTCCTCACTAATGTACTGTACCACTGCCCCCTCTAATGTACTGTACCACTGTCCTCTCTAATGTACTGTACCACTGTGCCCTCTAATGTACTGTACCACTGTCCCCTCTAATGTACTGTACCACTGACCTCTCTAATGTACTGTACCACTGTGCCCTCTAATGTACTGTACCACTGTCCCCTCTAATGTACTGTACCACTGTCCTCTCTAATGTACTGTACCACTGTGCCCTCTAATGTACTGTACCACTATCCTCTCTAATGTACTTTACCACTCCCCCCTCTAATGTACTGTACCACTGTCCCCTCTAATGTACTGTACCACTGTCCTCTCTAATGTAGTGCACCACTGTCCCCTCTAATGTAGTGTACCACTGTCCCCTCTAATGTAGTGTACCACTGTCCACTCTAATGTACTGTACCACTGTCCCCTCTAATGTACTGTACCACTGTCCTCTCTAATGTATTGCACCACTGTCCCCTCTAATGTAGTGTACCACTGTCCCCTCTAATGTACTGTACCACTGTCCTCTCTAATGTACTATACCACTGCCCCATCTAATGTACTGTACCACTGTCCTCTCTAATGTACTGTACCACTGTCCCCTCTAATGTACTGTACCACTGTCCCCGCTAATACACTGTACCACTGCCCCGTCTAATGTACTGTACTGTACCACTGCCCCCTCTAATACACTGTACCACTGCCCTGTCTAATGTACTGTACTGTACCACTGTCCCCTCTAATGTACTGTACCACTCCCCCCTCTAATGTACTGTACCACTGTCCTCTCTAATGTACTGTACTACTGTCCCCTTTAATGTATTGCACCACTGTCCCCTCTAATGTACTGTACTACTGTCCACTCTAATGTACTGTACCACTGTCCTCTCTAATGTACTGTACCACTGTCCTCTCTAATGTACTGTACTACTGTCCACTCTAATGTACTGTGCTACTGTCCTCTCTAATGGACTGTACCACTGACCCCTCTAATGTACTGTACTACTGTCCCCTCTAATGTACTGTGCTACTGTCCTCTCTAATGTACTGTACTACTGTCCCCTCTAATGTACTGTGCTACTGTCCTCTCTAATGTTCTGTACCACTCCCCCCTCTAATGTACTGCACCACTGTCCTCTCTAATGTACTGTACTACTGTCCGCTTTAATGTATTGCACCACTGTCCCCTCTAATGTACTGTACCACTGACCCCTCTAATGTACTGTGCTACTGACCCCTCTAATGTACTGTGCTACTGTCCTCTCTAATGGACTGTACCACTGACCCTCCTAATGGACTGTACCACTGACCCTCCTAATGGACTGTAACACTGACCCTCCTAATGGACTGTACCACTGTTCCGCAATGCCACGCAATGTAAAAATGAAAACAATGACGTTTTCTTTATACAAAGTTGTATTAACCCCTTCATGACCCAGCCCAAAATTACCTAAATGACCAGGCGCCAATTTTCATTTTTACTATTTCGTTTTTTTCTCCTCCCCTTCTAAAAGCTATAGCGCTTTAATTTTTCTATCTACAGGGCCATGTAAGGGCTTCCATGTATGACGGAACCCCAAACATATTATTTATGAAAATAAAAATTGGTGAAATTAGAAAAAAAATGCAATATTGTAACCTTTGGGGGGGTTCCCGTGTCTATGTAATGTACTATACAGTAAAAGTGACTGTTCTATATGTCAGTCCCAACACAACGATATGCAAGTTTATACAGAATTTCAAATGGTTTTTTTTAATTATTATTTTAACCCCTTCGGGACCAGGCTGATTTTCGTTTTTGCGTTTTCACTTTTTCCTCCTTGTGTTTAAAAGGCCATAGCACTTGCATTTTTACACCTACAGACCCACATGAGCCCTTATTTTTTGCGTCACTAATTGTACTTTGCAATGACAGGCTGAATATTTGCATAAAGTACACTGCGAAACCAGGAAAAAATTCAAATTGAAAAAAAACCTGCATTTCTTTTATTTGGGGGGAATGTGTTTTCACGCCATTCGCCCTGGGGTAAAACTGTCTTGTTATATATGTTCCTCAAGTCGTTATGATTAAAACGATATATAACATGTATAACTTATATTGTATCTGATGGCCTGTAAAAAATTCAAACCATTGTTAACAAATATACGTTCCTTAAAATCGCTCCATTCCCAGGCTTATAGCGCTTTTATCCTTTGGTCTATGGGGCTGTATGAGGTGTCATTTTTTGCGCCATGATGTGTTCTTTCTATCGGTACCTTGATTGCGCATATACGACTTTTTGATCGCTTTTTATTAAATTTTTTCTGAATTTGATGCAACCAAAAATGCGCAATTTTGCAATTTGGGATTTTTTGGCGCTGACGCCGTTTACCGTGCGAGATCAGGAATGTGATTAATTAATAGTTCGGGCGATTACCCATTCTACAAGCGGCACCCGGGACCGCCACGGTTCAGAGCGGATTCACCACGCGGCCCCGCTCTGAACGCCCGCACCCGCGCGAGGACGTACAGTTACGTCCTCGTGCGGGAAAGGGTTAATGAAAGTTTTTTTTGGCAAATAATTATTAGTAAAATGGCCCTGTTGTGCCTCTTATAAAGGTTTTAGTTTTTTACCTATGGGGCTGTATGGGTGTTATTTTTTTGTGCCATGATCTCAAACTTTTATTAGTATGATATTTGTTTCCATCTGACATTTTGATCAGTTTTTATAATTTTTTTAAAATATATAATGTAACTAAAAAGCAGCAATCCTGGCTTTTTTCCCCCTTTTTGTTTACGCCGTTTGCCATACGGGAACAATATTGTTATGTTGTTATTTTAATAGATCGGACAATTATGCATGCTATGGTATATTACATGTTTAATTATTTTCAGATATTTTGTTTGCATAATGGGATAGGAGGTGATTTTAATTTTGATTGGGGGAGGGGCTTTGGAGTATTTTTGAAAACATTTTTACTTTTTTTTTTTTACATACTGTATTTTAAGACCCATGCATTACATGCAATTAATAGATTGCATATAGGGATGAGCTAACTTTTGAAAAGTTTGGTTCGGTTCAATCCGGCGAACCTTTGTGAAGTTCGGATTCGTACGAACCGAACCTAAAATGAACCTTTGCTATAACAGCTGAATAATTGCAGCTACAATAGTGGGAGCGTGATAGGGTATAGTTTCTTTTAGTTGCAGTTGCTATTACAATGAATAAAGTGGAAAAAATCAAAGTGCAAAAATAATGAAAAAAAAATTGTGAATAAAAAAATAAAATAATAACAATAATAATAATAGTAATAAAATATAGTGAATAAAAGTGCAAAAATAGTGAAAAAAAAAAGTTGAGGAGGAGGAGGCGGAGGCAGCAGCAGTTGATTGCTCTCAGGCCAGTATTGTTGAGAACAGACAAGTTGAGCAGCAGGAGGAGGAGGCAGCAGTTGATTGCTTCACCTATAACAACTTATGAGAAACAAACTTTTTTTTTTTTTACTTTTTTGAAATATTTAGTATATTTTTTTTTAGTAATATATTTTTTATTTTTTTTTTAAACTTTTTTTTTTTTTTTTTTTTTTTTGCGGCTAAACGGGGTTGACTGCCCCCAGCAAAGCAGAAAAGGACAGGTTTTGTGGGGCGCTGACTTAGCGTCACACTCTATGGAGGGCTTCAATAACTTTTGCTGCTATAGGTTACTTCACCTATAACAGATTATGAGAAACAAACTTTTATTTTTTTTTATCTGTAAGATTTTTATTTTTCCCAACAAAGTACAAAATTTACAACAGCAAAAAAACACAATATCAATACATACAAACACATAAAAACACTTGAATAACCCACCCCTCCCGCCCCCTACTACCCTGTCCCCCACCCCGCCGAAGGTATTAGATGAATGAAGAAAAAAAAACAAAACAAAACACAATAACCCTTCCTTCTCTTATCACCCTAGGACCATATCCAATTCACTGGTAATATTCTTCATATCTAATCCTACATCTCTCCCAGTGTAGAATGCTTGGTACTTCCGAACTAATCGATTTTCTTATTAGCAGCAATCTGGCATAAAAAAACCATCTTAATATTTTATTCATCATTTTTTTCCCTTTTTTGATCCCACCTGAATCTCCCAACACAGCAAGAAACGGAGATGGGACCAATTTAATTGAGAATGCTTCATTGGTCCTTTTATACACTTCTAACCAATAATTTTGGATCCGAGGGCAAGCCCACAACATATGCAAAAAATCAGAGTCCCCAGACCCACATCTTGGACATTTCCCGTCCTGTCTTTTATTGATCTTATTTAAGAAAGCTGGGGTATAGTACAGCCTATGATTTATATTAAATTGGATTAATCGGTGATTGCCCGACCTGGACACCGTACCAACATTTTGATAAATCTTACGCCATTGAATTTCACTAATTGGTCCCAGATCTTTAACCCACTTATTTCTACTGTTATAACTTACATCTATAGTTCTTTTTATATAAGAGTAAACATAAGAGACCACTTTAGTTTTTATTGTTCCCTTAATCATTTGCTCCATTAAAATGTCCAGGTCGAACTCCACCTTTTTAAGCCATACCGTGTTTTCCATTGCATGATGCAGCCTAATGTAATCAAACCAAAGATTATCTGTTAAATCAAATTCTCCCTTAATTCTATTCCAATCTTTAATTTGGCCATTTGCATATATGTCCCCTAACCTTAAAATACCCTTTCTCACCAGGTTATCTAGTACACCAATCCTCCGTACTTCTAGGATACTCTCATTCCACCATATAGGAGTGAACTCAAGACAGATTTTAAATTCAATATATTCTTCAGCGTCTCCCAAGTTCTAATTGCAGTCTTTACCAGGGTTAAGTTTCCCATTACACCTTTCTTCCATACTCCCATCTCTAAGATTTCATATAAACTAAATAACTCAGCGTCCTTCTCTTGCCACAACTGCTGGAAGAACCTACTATCACAACCCCTCACCAACCAAAAAACCTGTGAGGCCAAAAAATACATATTTGAATCTGGAAAGTCCAAACCACCTTTAAATTTGGGAAGAGTAAAGATCTCCAACTTTATTCGGGCCCTTTTCCTACCCCAAATCAATGAATTAATTACTATCCTAACCCTCTTCAAATAGCTGTCCGGTATCCAAATTGGGGCTACACCAAAGACATAGAGGAATTTGGGGAGACAAATAGTTTTAAATAACATCCTTCTATCCATTTTAGAGATGGGTAGTTTTTGCCATACCACACTTTTTCTCTCTACCTCCTCTATTATTCCTTTCAGATTTAGCTCATTAAACTCCTCAAGGTCTCTAGATACCCTAATACCTAAATATCTAAAGCTACCATTCTCTTGTAATACCTTCAGTTGTGGAAAAGAAAAAGACAGTCCCCTACCTAATGGCATTAAAATTGACTTACTCCAATTAATACTCAATCCTGATACATATCCAATTTCTCTGATCAACTCCATAACTACTGGCACACTCCTTCGGGGGTCCTCCAAAAACAACAATATATCGTCGGCATAAAGGGACACCCTGTCCCCTCCACCCCTCGCCGCAAAACCGATTATATCAGGATTTGATCTAATCAATTGAGCCAAAGGTTCAATGCTAAGGGCGAAAAGTAGAGGGGAGAGGGGGCAACCCTGCCTAGTGCCTCGACCTAACGAAAAAAACTCAGATTTCTCCCCGTTAACCAATACCGCTGCCCTGGGATTTTTATATAACAACTGCACCAATTCAATAAATTTAGGGCCTATGCCAAAACGCTTCAGCACCTCCCACAGATATCCCCACTCCACCCTGTCAAACGCCTTATTGGCATCTAAGGACAGGATGGAGTGGGAACACGGATCCCTCACCAATTGCAAATTCTCAAACACCCTTCTTATATTATCTTTGGCCATCCTACCTAGTATAAAACCACATTGATCCTCATGGACCAACCCAGGGATTACTTTCTGCAATCTAGATGCCAAGAGCTTTGCCAAAATTTTCACATCCACATTCATCAGCGAGATCGGGCGGTACGCATCCATAACTAATTTATCTTTATCAGGTTTTAAAATAAGAGATATAACCACCTCCTCCATTGATGCCGGTAACCGCCCGATCTCGACCGAGGATTCAATCACTTCCAGCAGTCTTGGCAAGAGAAAATCACGATGCCTCTTATACAAATCATAGGGCAAACCATCTATTCCTGGTGCCGTATCTCCTGGTGAGAGATCCAATGCTTTATTTAACTCTTCCAAGGTTATCTGAGCGTCTAACTCCGCCTGTTGTTCTAAATTTAATCTGGGGAGACAGCACCTATCCAATACATTACTAACCTCTTCAATGGAAATGGTATGTTCAGGTGTATATACCTCATAGAATTAGCTCCTAAACTGTTGTAATATCCCCTGCGTATCATTAACTATATCACCAGAGGCAGTTTTAATTGCCTGAATATCCCTACTGGACAACTGATTCTTTACAATGGCCATCAGCCCTTTATTTGGAGTCCCAGACTCCAAATAGTATTTCTTCCCCCAAAACGCCATCTGGTTCCTGGCTTTTTCTAAAAGATAATTATCCAAATTAAACTTAGCTGCTTCCAACTGCATAATTGCATCGTCCGACCCATTTCTCTTATATTCCTCCTCCTTTAACCGTAGGTCCTCTTCTAATTTTCTTTCTCTAACCCTATATCCCTTTTTAAGACCACTAATTATTTCATAATATTTCCCTCTAATTACTGCTTTAAGTGTATCCCATACTACCTGTAATGAAGATCAATTAACGTTAATGTCCCATATTTCTTCAAACTCTTTCCCCACTTCTACTATATTAGGGATAAGATTCAACCAGTGACTATTTATTCTAATATTAAATATTCTACTTATACCCCCTGTGAATAACTCAAACATAAGTGGTGCATGATCCGAAAGACCCCTACT
The DNA here is from genome assembly GCF_027789765.1 of Dendropsophus ebraccatus. Classification (NCBI taxonomy): domain Eukaryota; kingdom Metazoa; phylum Chordata; class Amphibia; order Anura; family Hylidae; genus Dendropsophus; species Dendropsophus ebraccatus. The sequence continues at coordinate 184,850,145 of NC_091456.1, forward strand.
TAAGTGTTTGACATTTTTAACCTTCTGTGCCATAAGCCCATTTACAAATCCTATATCTATTCTTGATAGTGTACCTTTTGCACTGTTCCAACAAGTGTACTCCTTTTTATCTGGGTTTCTATCCCGCCATATATCATATAATCCGTGTTCCACAATCATATCCCTTAATACTGACCTGTGCAATTTTAATAGTACCCTATTACCCCTATACCTATCCTTATCTTCGTGCATTACTGCATTAAAGTCTCCCATAACCAAAACTGGTGTATTTAGAAATTTTTTTGTAAATGAAAATAATTGTTCTAGGACGTAAGTATTAAAGGGAGGAGGAATATAGACGAAGGCCAGGACGCATATTAACCCTTCCAATTTACAAAATAGAAAAACAAACCTTCCATCCACATCAATTTTTTTTCCATATAATTCCCAATTGATCTTTTTATGGACTAGTACCGTTACCCCCCTAGAGTAGCTGGAGTAGGTGGCGTGATACTGATCTGCCCACCAAGGTCTGCTCAACTTATCCACCGTTTCTTTAGTAAAATGAGTTTCCATCAAGCAGATCACAGCCGGCAGATAACATCTTATATAGTCTAGCATCGCCACCCGTTTCCTCCTATCCCCTAATCCCCGGACATTCCAAGTAATAACCTTAGTTACTGACATCTAGCCCAAAATGCCAAAGAAAGAGAAAGAAAAGGAAGGAGGTAAAAAAAAATAAATAAATAAAAAAATTTCTCCCAATATCCTCGGCGGGCCCAATTCCCTACCCCCCACCCTTTCCCAATACCCACCCCCTTGCGAACCCCCCACCCTCTACCCCCATTTGTGACCCGTATACCTATTCGGGTCTCTACACCTGAGTATAGAACCTAGGTACCTCTTAACAATCATAATACATCAGACTCCCTTTTGATCAAGCCATGTGGTAGCCTCCTTAGGTGAAGAAAAGAACCAAACCTTGTCATCAAACTGAATCCTTAGCTTAGCTGGAAAGATTAAAGAGTATTTAATCCCTTTCTGCTGTAATCTCTTCTTAATCTGAAAAAATTCTGCTCTCTTTTTTTGCGTCTCGTATGCATAATCAGGATAAAAGGAGACTTTGTTGTTATCAAACTTTACCTCTCCTAACTCTCTTGCCATCCTTAATACCATTTCCTTGTCCTGAAAGGACAAGAACTTAACCAAAACTGCTCTAGGGTAACCACCGGGAGGGGGGGGGGCTTCCCTGGCACCCTATGTGCTCTTTCGATACCATATTTCACAACACCACCTTTTTGTCCCGCTGTGGAAACCAACCATTTCTCCAGGAAAGCCACCATCCCTTTTCCCTCCACTCCTTCCGGTAGGCCCACTATTCTGATATTTGCTCTCCTTGACCGATCTTCAAGGTCTACCATTTTCCTTTTCAATGTCTCGTTTTCTTTTACCAAGGTTTCCACCTCTCCCTGGATCTTTGTCATATTATCCTCCATGGAGCTGATTCGGGTTTCTGCTTCCTCGAATCTCTCCCTCACTTTGTTTAGGTCAGCCCTCAATAGGTTGATATCTGATCCAACCACTCCCACTTGGTCCGCCACAGCAGAAATAGAGACATTACACTTATCTATAGCAGTTAAAATGTCTGCTATCCATGGGGGCTGACCTTCACCATCACCACAAGCCCCTCCCTCCCCCTTTTTGCCACCAGCAGGAGAGTTAAACAATTTATCAATTTTTTCCCAGGCTTTTTCTATTCTCCTGTTTAGGACTACTATTTTTGTTGTTTCTTTTGGAGGCCATTTTTCAAAGAAGAAAAAAAAATAAAAAATTCTAATTGTAATTCAGCAGACCGTAGAAAAATTATTATACAGGTTAGTTATAAACAGAGGGTTAGCTTTGCACAGCAAGACCTTTGACAGAGCAGTTCGTTTTAGTTGAAGAAAATTATGTCAGAATTATACAGGTTAGTTCTAAACAGATGGTTAGCTTTACACAGCAAAACCTTTGACAGAGCAGTTCGTTTTAGTTGAAGAGAATTATATCATGCAGAACCGGTAGAGAAATTAGTATTTCACTTGAGTCCCGCTTTTATTTCCTCGATCCTAATGACTCACAAAGAACAGTTTGTTAGTCCACGCATAGTACAGAGATAGGGAAAGATTTTTCTTCCTTCCAGCAGGTATACAAGAGATTTTTACTCTACAGTAAAGTTCCTTACGTAGTATGTAATGCAAAGAGGTCACATATTATTGCTTTCTTCAGACACCCTCTTACCGTGTCCCAAGCAGACACCTTGTCTCTGCTAATTGCCACAACACCTGACGAGATCCTGCCACAATCCCTCTCGGTGTGTCACCCGGCTCGTTTTAAACCGCTTGTTCTCTGGGCAAAAACAGTTCAGGGATACACTGCCACTGCACCCCTGACCACTCAACCTGTATTTTACCCTTTGCAATCAGTCAGCCATACAAACACTGATTGCTAGCGGCAACGCAGGGAGAGACCCTGCCACAGTCTCCACCTGCACGTCCTCAGCACTTTATATGAGTTATCTATGGTGGCCCAAAACAGTTCTAGAGTGCACTGCCACTACACCCTTTACCACCTTCGCTGCCTCCAGAGGAGACAAAGTCAGTAAGCCGCCTGTTAGCGAGGTTCCCCCTTGTAATAAACTGGAAATTTCCTCCTTCCTCCAGACTGGGCTGAACGCACTAACTGTGCCCAACAAGCCCAGAGAAAGTCTCCAGCAATGTCTTGAGCATATAGCTTAGCAGCCGGACCAGTACCAAAAACAGGGTAGAAACAGTCACCTTACCCAGTCCAGGCGCTTACTTCCAGGCCGGCAGGGCACCATGAGCCGGCCGCACTCCTGTTCCCCAGGAGCCGCGGCACTATCTTGGCGTGTCCTCACCCCGGATCCAGATCTCGCGCTGCCCGGCTCCTATCACATGACCGGAGCTCTCAGACTGGGACCTCCCTTCTCCAGTAGTGTCCCGGCAGCGTCTCCTCACCACACCAGGTCTAGGCTTCAGATTAGGTCCAACGCAGCTTCCAGGGGGACATACCCTCTCCTCACGGCAGCAGAGAACCAAGGACCATCACCGGCCGGCTTCGCGCAAAGATGCCCGAAAACAGCATAGGTTCCAGGCTACACACCACAGGCAAACGCTGACCACCACATGGAGTTACCCGGATCCACGAGGTACCATAGGAGAGGCGTGTCTTAGCTCCGCCTCATACTCCTCCTCTTTTTTTTACTTTTTTGATTGCGGCTAAACAGGGTTGAGCAGCAACGTGTAGCATGTACTCTCAGTCACGGGACAGGAGCTGGTTCAATGCTACCTGCCCTGACTCTCTTCTCACTTTTCTCTCCCTATTTCTTTTTTTATCTTCCTATCTCTCCCTAGATCTCACAATTTTTTTATTTAGATGCCTATCTCTCCCTATCTCTCCCTATTTTTTGATTTCTCAGCCTCTCTCCCTATGTATCAGCTTCTCTTCTATATCCAGCTTTCCCTGGATCTTGATATTTTTTTTTCTCTTCCTCTCTCCTGCTTCTCTCACCAACACTTTCTATTCCTTCTCTATCTCTCCCTGTATCTATCTATTTGTTTGGCTATCTATCTATCTATCTATCTATCTATCTATCTATCTATCTATCTATCTATCTCTTTTCCCTCACTATCTGATATGGAGCTCCTCTCTCTGTGAACTCTGGCCACACACTGAGAAGCTGCTGACGCGCACAGGCACTTCCTGGTGCTGGGGAGTGACGTCACACATTTTGATATTCACAGAAAACCAGGATACAAGGGATTATAGGAGTAATAATCCCTTGTATCCTGGTCTATTCAGTGAAAAAAGTACAATTTTTCGATGCCGAACCAAACTTTTTGCAAAGTTCTTAATGTATCTGGCTCGTAACGGTTCGGTTCGCTCATCCCTAATTGCATACACTGATCATTGCTATGCCATAGGCATAGCATTGATCAGTGTTATCTGCATACTGCACTGAGTCTGCCTGTGGCAGACTCTATGAGCGGAAAACCGGCTGGACTGCGTGGAGGTAAGCGGATCTACTCCAGCATCCGGGAAAGTGATCGGGAACCCTGCAATCACACCGCAGGGGTCCCGATCGGTAAGTGACAGAAGCTGCTCCTGTCACTTACACTTAAACGCAGCTGGTTACTGACAGGCTGCAGCGCGATTGCAGCAGCCTATCATTATTAGTGAGGGTCTGGCTGCAGGCGGCCCTCGCTCGCTATGAAGCGAGATCGCCCTGAGCTCACTTCATAGCGCATAATGCAGTCTCCACATACATGTACGCCCAGGGTTGTCCAGGCCCCCATGAAGTTATGCTGATAGTAAAAAAAAGAAGTATACACGGTGACATAAGACAAATGATTACTTTTAAGTTCAAATAGTAAAAGACGTCAGATAGCCACCTGCAGCAGGACTCACATTTCAGGTCACGTCAGGTTCACATGTCACTTAGAGGCGCTGGGTTACATCATGTGAAATTCCAGCAGAGTGCAAGATTATAAAATGCGGATTAGTTGATAAAGAGAATACAAAGCTATATGATAGGAAAATGTTCATGAAAAATCCCATTCTGCTGTAATTTCTGTTGTTTTGATAAAAAAAAAATTCCAAAAGAAAATTCTAGTGAAAACATTCAGGCCACTTCCCGTGGGTACATGATATTTTTCTGTAGTCAATAACATGGTTTGCAGGGCTATTGAGGAAACCAAAGCAATAACGCTTTACAAACCCATCCTTATAGGAGGGTTTTATTTTGTTTTGTGATGTAACCCCTTCCTTGCTGTGATTATTCTGCTGCTGCTTGTATCCTTTCAGTTTACATAGCACCCTGTAATCCCAGTGCATCAATAGTTTGTCTCCCACTCCTGTCCCGACTTAGAGAAACATGGCTGACTTTATCCAAAAACAGCTGTGGTTAGCCCCCGGTGTGCTGTTATATTGGAGGAACGGCCGGTCACTTGCCAAATGGTGATGTGTGACTCCACGCCAGAGGTGGTTGGCTGAGATACAGCTGGACCTTGGAGTGTTACTTCGTGGCGCCAGTGCCTGGTGGGCACACAGGTGCGATGGCACGCCTGCTTTTATTTTGTAAGGCCGGTTGTACCCTTTTGCCCTGTTGTCAGTGACTTGTTGGGTTGCTACTATTGGACTATTGGAACTGCCACCCACAGAAAGGGGAAGTGTCCTAAGGCTGCGGTGTGTGCTGTGCCGGTGGATAGTGAGAAATCACAGAGTCTGTTCACCTTGAAATAGCTGAGTTTACTTGAACTTGCAAATGTGCAGCAGGTCATACAGATGCTTCTTAACAGTATGAAGTTTCTCTTGATAAAGTATTCGAGAATACACTTGACAATAGTTCCAAATGAATACTTGACAATACAACCAGATCTGTAGTAGAAGTGCAGTGTAGGATTTAGTCGTGTCGACTGAGTTGTATACTGTGTAATACAAAGAAGCAGAGTAGTAGAGAGGACGATGCTGTGAGAGTCTCAACCCAAGTAGTACTGTGCTCTGCCGGGATGCTGGATGATGAGGTAGAATACTTAAAAGAAGAAGAACACCTGTGCCTGTGTATTGACCTTGAATTAGTCTTCACACCACCTTATGCCCACTAGACTCGGCTGAACCTTCCTAGAGGGTGACACAGGCCCCAGACCTTGTTACCTGGGATGGGCGGAATGCTGAGGGGTTCTGCTTTCTTACTGCTGCTTTGCTCTCCGGATGAGTTCCTAGCTCTTTGGCTCTAATGGAGACCTGCTTTGTGACTTCTCCTTGTCCACGGCGTGGGTTGAGATTGTCTCTGGCTTGACCTCTCCTTAGAGGAGTTTAACAGTGCATAGTGCTGTGTAGTGTTACTACTAAGAAAGTTGTTAGAGGTGTGCTGTCTTGTGTCCTTCCCATATGGGGCTCTAGCTAAGACTGACTTGAGTAGGGGGCAGAGGGCCAGGAACCAAGGCAGAGCACTGCAGAGAGCTATCTAGCTTGCATCCTTCCTCTGCAATGTCTAACACGAAAGACCCTTTTGCACCTCCTCCACCCATGTTACATACTTCCCTAGCTTAACTAAAGTGCGCTGTGAGTGGGTGAAGAGTGCAACAGAAGAAATAAAGAGAGAGGTGATAGGAGAGAAGAAAAACAGATTCCTACAGGTCTGCAGATTCAGGTGACACATGAAACAATAACTCTTTAAATCCTTCAGCTGTGCAGCTTCCAAATACACATATATAATAGAGCGACATCTAGTGGCGAAACTTTAGCACCACACAAGTACAATGAAGGACATGTATGAAAATTTTTTAGGCGCAGATGGGGCAGATCGGCATAAAAATATTCGCAAATGATATTTTTGCAAATATTTTTTTTGCATGTGCGTCACCTTCACCAGTGGGGCGGAGAGGGGGTGCGGCCTCTGCATGCGCCGCATTTATCATTTTTCCGTTGGAAAAATTATACTGAAACCTACTTCAGCTCTGAGCTGGTGTAGGTTTCAAAATTTTTGCATGGACGGGCTCTGTGCGATCAGGATTTATGTAGAGGCAGTGCGCCGCTACATAAATCACCTGAGCTCCAAAGCTGCAGGGACATTTGTAGGCCCGCCGTAAAAAAACGGCGGACTTCATAAATGTCCCCCAATTACAAGTACAGACTTTTGTGAGGGGTGTATACAACTGTAACACCCTTGGTAGGACACCACACAGCTAAACTTTTGTCCTTAGTTTGCATGTGGTTTTGTGCTCAGTTTGGTTTGTGGCTACAAATGATGTTGGTTTTTTTTCTTCAGGAAAATAGCTTTTAGTGTGCCATAGTGGTAAGACTTATTTTTATTTATTTTTTTAGTATTGCTGTAATCGTAGTGACTCAACGAATATATTTCTTCTGTTTTACCTGAATAGCGTAAATGTAATATTAAGAAAAATAATTAATAATAATAAAATAAATCTTTTTCATTATCCCCTACCAAAAAGGGATACATGGGTTACAAGAATCTCAAAATGGCACCAATAAAAAGCAAAATTTGACCTGCAAAAAACAAGAAAGCATACGGCTACGTCGGCAAAAATAAAGAAAAGGTAGGACTCTTGGAGGGTGACAATAAAAAAAAAAAGTTAAAAAAAATTGCTTGGTCCCTATGGCCCCAAATAGTCAGTCACTAAGGGGTGAATTGAGAATGCACTCCTGGCCATCTGGTATATACAGCGAATGTTGGATTCGCTTCTTACTGCAATGATAGTAACTCTAAATCTTTCTTTGATGTTGTAAAATTAAATATATTGATGACATCACGAAACACACGACTTCACAGAAATTCTATGACAACACACAACATCATCATTGATAGATCACACACCGAACAGAGCTACAAATCACACTCTTCCCCTCTTACTATGTAAAGATTTGCCCAGTTCTTTTTAGCTTAAGATTAGCTGTATAGTATATTATTACTGTGTATAAGTAGATGTCTCCCCCTCTATCTCTGCACAAAGAGAATTTCCATCTCTATGTTGGTGATGCTTTATTTGTCATAGTTGACATAGTTTTTGGCAAACAAGACTTCTCAATGTATTTTAATATTTGACTTCAAGGACCCATCACCAGCAATGTTTTTTGTCATTACTGTAACTATACTTCAGCTATTTACTAGGATGTGACCAACACAAAGAATTATTTTGTGGTTGGTATTACTATAATCCAGGGCCGGGACAAAGGGTAGGCCAGGGTAGTCAATGGCCTAGAGCGCCATCTCCTGGTGGATTGCAGGGCGGTGGCAGGCATCTGCTCTCCTCCTCTCTTCTGTTTGGCTCCGGAGCTGAAGAAAAGCTTCTGATCAATGTCACATGACCTCCGGAGCCAATCAGGAGAGGGGAGAAGTGCAATTGTAGTGACAGATGCCCCAACCCCCCACCCCCTCCCAACAGAGACAGATGAGGAGTATCCTGCGCCCAGACAGAGTGACCTCTTCCACTGCTACTGCTTTGTGGGTGAGTAAATGTGTGTGTGTGTGTGTGCTTGCTAATGGAGTGTGTGTGTGTGGCTCCCAGCATGACCTGTGTGGCAGAGGTAGAACTACAACTCCCAGCATGACCTGTGTGGCAGAGGTAGAACTACAACTCCAAGAATGACTTGTGTGGCAGAGGTAGAACTACAGCTCTCAGCATGACCTGTGTGGCAGAGGTAGAACTACAACTTCCAGCGTGACCTGCGTGGCAGAGACAGAACTACAGCTCCCAGCGTGACCTGTGTGGCAGAGGTAGAAGTACAGCTCCCAGCAGGACCTGTGTGATTGAGGTAGAACTACAGCTCTGAGCATGCTCATGTGTGGCTGAGGTAAAACTACAGCTCCCAGCATGCTCATGTGTGGCTGAGGTCGAACTACAACTCCCAGTATGTTCCTGTGTGGCTGTGATAGAACTACAACTAAACCATCCTAAGCCGCTCCTAATGCTCCTCCCCTGGACCAGAGACAGATGAGCAGTATGATCCTCCACTCCACCTCCTCCTCATTAGCAGAGACAGTGTCATCCTCCAGCAGCAACAGTTCCCCGCGGACCAGATACAGCAGAAGCATATAGTCCGGTCCTCCACCGATCTGAGGGACAGTGAACTGCCCCCCTGTCTAAAAAGTTTGGGGACCTGTGTTATTGTTTGATCCTGAACATGGTACTCAATAGTTGGGTTCAGAACCTGGATGAGCCCCCATGTTTGGCTCTCGAATATCACATTAGGATTGATCATTGTCTTCGAATCCCAGTCTCTTTGTTTGATCTTGAAAATCACACAGGGACTAGATCCTGGGCCCACGTCTGGTCCCAATTATCACGAGATTACCTGGTCTCAATGTCTGAGCTTGAAAATTAATTGGGGGCATCAGTGGAGACTCTTGATTGAGTACTTCATTGGAATTTTTCACTGATCTCCCTGAGCTCAGTGATTACTGTGTTTTGTTGGTCGATTTGTCATTGCCCCAACTAGCCAGAATCCTGCTCCACACTGATAAGGGACAAGTACCCTGAAACAGCTGTCTGTGGATGGATGCCTGCCTTGTTAAACCCTTGTCATGTTGCAATACTTGCAACCTAGTTAGACTTTGACACAAAAGGGGCCACCCTGGGGTTTCCGTATTTCTGTTCCAATACTCACAACCAAGTGGGACTTGAAGGGGTACTCTGATAAAAAAAAAAGGTCCCTGAAGCTCCAGTTGGTGTCTTAATTTTTTCTCTGCTTCCTGTTTTGGGCTTTCCCATGATGCACTTTGTCTCCTGTGATGTCTAACTGACTGTAAAACTGTTAGATTGCTTACGTCTTGCTCATCCAATCAGAGCTGAGCTGACCTGAGTCATCTGACAAAGAGAGGCTGGCTTAACAGGGCTTAGACCCGCCTCCCTCTAGATTATGTCATTGTCACAAAATGGCTGCCACAGAGCAACCTGGGGTCAACAGTCATTAGATAAGAATGAGTTTACTTCACTTCCTGGTGGGGAGGTTGTGTGTGTGTGTGGGGGGGGGGGGGATAAGGAAAGGGGTAGATAGGTGTTTGAAGCATATTACAAAGTTATATAACTTTGGGCAAAAGCTTTTCACTGGAGTACCCCTCTAAGGGGCTACCTATCAGGGTGGTGTGGTGCTCTCCCCATCTGGAGGCACCCCTTGGCAACAGGCTAATGATATCTAGCTATTCCTGTGCTTTGAGACTCGCAACCGAGGCTCCACAGACACCTTTTTTGCATATTTAAATTTTTAGGGGGCATCAATCCAGTCTTTTTGTTTGATCCTTCAAATCACACCAGACTCTATGCTAGTTTTGGGTCCTGAAAGAACCCATGTTTCTTTTCAAATAGCCACAGACTTTATCATTGTTGGATCCCCCTCTAGATATTTGACCTTAAATCTCCTTTGATTTTCAATCATTGGCTTCGGATCTTGGCTGAGTCCCTATGTTTGGTCTAAAATATCACATAAGACTCGATTATTGGCTTTAAATCCCAGTCTAGATGTTTGAACTTGAAAATCACATGAGATTCGATTGTTGGCTTTGGATTCCATATGAGCCCAAATATTCTGTATCTAACATAACATGAAACTCGATGGTTGGCATTGAATTCCACCTTTGATATTTAATCTAAAAAATCTGATGAGATTACATATAAGCTAACATGTTCCCAAGCATAAAAGCACACTTGATCGTTGACTTTAGACCTTGGTCTTGATGTTTGATATTGAAAACCACGTGGCACTTGATCATTGGTTTTAGATCCCGGACAAGCCCCCTCTCATTCATCACATAAGACACAAGAACAAATAGTTAAAATAGTTAAAAATAACTAAGAGGGCAGACTAGATGGACCAAGTGGATCGTTGTCTTTGGATCCTGGTCTATATATTTGATCTTCAAAATCACATAAGTCCACATAGCCGACAGTAGGGTATGTTCACACTGAGTTAAAGCGGCAGATTTCCGTGGTGGAGTCCCCACACCGTGGAATCCCACTTGCCTCAGTGTGTCAATGGAATGCTGTGTGCCTCCGCTGCTCTCCACTCAAGGAATTGATATGTTTGGTCTCGACTATCACACATGACTCAATAGCTGTCTTTCGATCCCAGTCTAGATGTTTGACCTTAAAAATCACGCAAGTCTTTATTGTTGGCTTTGAATCCCAGACGATTCCCCATGTCTGGTCTTGAATATCACATGGCACAACCAAACATGGGGGCTTGTCTGGGATCCTAATCCAACTGTCAAGTATTGTATGATTTTCAAGATTAAACATTGAGGCCAAGATTCGAAAACACAGATCGCATCTCATTTGAGAATTACACAATTGGGCTCCATGCACACAGAGCAAAAGCGGCAGAATTCTGTGGCTGAATTGTCCACGGCGGAATGCCGCCTGCTTCCGTTTCATAATGACACTCTATGGGAGGCTTGCACGCTGCATCTCTCGGCGCTGAAGTATGAACACTTTTGCTCTGTGTGCACGGAGCCTCACACAAGACAATTGTTGGCTTCAAATTCCATTCAAGTCCATATGTTTGGTCTTGAATATCACAAGGCTCAAATGTTGGCTTCTAATCCCAATATTGATGTTTGATCTCGAAAATTATTATTTCGCAATTGTATTGCTTGGCGGCCGCCTTCTCTGCCAGTGGTGCCTGCGGGGTGTGTGTGTGGGGGGGCCCAGTGGGTTTGGTCCTGTGACATTGGGGTTGAAGGGCCATTCGGGCCCCCCCTCCCGTTGGCACTCGCTTTGTGGGGTTGACCGAGACAGTGTTGGTTTAGTTTAGGGACTCATGTGGGCCAGGGGACCTGCATGTGGTACATGAGGCAGTATCAGGGGCGGGCTGGGCCGGGGGGCAGGGTGGCATCTGCCCCCCAGGCCGGCCTTCCCCAGTACATTACAGGGCCGTGCTGAGGCTGCTTACCGCCCCAGCGCTCTCCTCTCTGCCTGTGCTGCAGGGCCGGTCTGTGATGCCAGTGGCAGCTGAAGCTGCTCCCCGCCCCGTTAAGCCCCGCCCCCTGTGTACCGTCCCATGTTCCTCCTGGCCCGGGACTTCCTGTATTACACTGTGGAGAGGAGGAGGCTGGGCTGGCTGCTGCTAACCTCCAGCTACACAGCGTCCTCCAGCTCCAGGCTCCTGCTCCCTGACCATCCCCCTCGTGTCCTGCTCTCTGCTCAGCAGCTATAATGCAGGTACTTCGGGTTGTAGATAGGAGGGAGGTCGGGACAGAGAGGAGAGGGCTGTCTGCTGAGCTGGGCTGACAGAGGCAAACACACACACTAGCATCTGTTCCCCCAACCCCCTGTACCTGCTGCCCTTTACCCCCTATAGCTGCACCCTCTTCCACAGGCTGCATTGCCCCTCTGCACCTGTAGTTGATATGTACCTCCTAAGGCTGCTGTGCGAGCCTTCCCCCCAGACTGCTGTGTTCTCCCTTTCAGGCTGCTGTGCCCCTCCCCCCCCCCCCTTTTCAGGCTTCTGTGCCCCTCCCCCCCCCCCCCTTTCAGGCTGCTGTGCCCCTCCCCCCCCCTTTTAGGCTGCTGTGCCCCCCCTTCAGGCTGCGGTCCCCCCCCCCCTTCAGGCTGCGGTCCCCCCCCCCTTTTCAGGCTGCTTTGCCCCCCCTCCCCCCCCCCACACACACACATTTCAGACTGCTGTGCCCCCACACACAGAATGATACACACTCATAGAGAACAATATACGGTCATACAGAACAATACGCACCCAAACAGAACAATACGCACCCATACAGAACAATACGCACCCATACAGAACAATACGCACCCATACAGAACAATACGCACCCATACAGAACAATATACACCCATACAGAACAATATACACCCATACAGAACAATACGCACCCATACAGAACAATATACACCCATACAGAACAATATACACCCATACAGAACAATACGCACCCATACAGAACAATATACACCCATACAGAACAATACACACTCATACAGAACCATACAGAACAATATACACCTATGCAGAACCATACAGAACAATACGCACTCATACAGAACCATACAGAACAATACGCACTCATACAGAACCATACAGAACAATACGCACCCATACAGAACAATATACACCCATACAGAACAATACGCACTCATACAGAACCATACAGAACAATATACACCCATACAGAACAATACGCACCCATACAGAACAATATACACCCATACAGAACAATACGCACCCATACAGAACAATATACACCCATACAGAACAATACGCACTCATACAGAACCATACAGAACAATATACACCTATGCAGAACAATATACACCTATACAGAACAATACGCACCCATACAGAACAATATACACCCATACAGAACAATACGCACTCATACAGAACCATACAGAACAATATACACCTATGCAGAACAATATACACCTATACAGAACAATACGCACCCATACAGAACAATATACACCCATACAGAACAATACGCACTCATACAGAACAATACGCACTCATACAGAACCATACAGAACAATATACACCTATGCAGAACAATATACACCTATACAGAACAATACGCACCCATACAGAACAATATACACCCATACAGAACAATACGCACTCATACAGAACAATACGCACTCATACAGAACCATACAGAACAATATACACCTATACAGAACAATATACACCCATACAGAACAATATACACCCATACAGAAGAATTTACACTCATACAGAACCATATACACCCATACAGAACATACAGTACAATATACACCCATACAGAACAATATACACCTGTACAGAACCATACAGAACAATATACACCCATACAGAACAATATACACCAATACAGAACCATACAGTACCATATACACCCATACAGAACCATACAGTACAATATACACTCATACAGAACAATATACACCCATACAGAACAATTTACACTCAAACAGAACCATACAGAACAATATACACCCATACAGAACAATATACACCAATACAGAACAATATACACACATACAGAACAATACTCATCCATACAGAACCATACAGAACAATATACACCCATACAGAACCATACAGAACAATATACACTCATACAGAACAATATACACCAATACAGAACAATATACACCCATAAAGAACAATTTACACTCATACAGAACCATACAGTACAATATACACCCATACAGAACAATATACACCCATACAGAACAATATACACCCATACAGAACCATACAGTACAATATACACCCATACAGAACAATACGCACCCATACAGAACCATACAGAACAATATACACCCATATAGAACAATATACACCAATACAGAACAATATACACCTATACAAAACCATACAGAACAATATACAGTACACCTATACAGAACCATACAGTACAATATACACCTATACAGAACAATATACACCCATACAGAACAATATACACCCATACAGAACCATACAGTACAATATACACCCATACAGCACAATATACACCCATACAGCACAAAATACACCCATACAGTACAATACACACCCATACAGAACCATACAGTACAATATACACCCATACAGAACAATACGCACTTATACAGAACAATATGCACCCATACAGAACAATATACACGCATACAGAACAATACGTACTCATACAGAACAATATGCACCCATACAGAATATACACCCATACAGAACATTATACACCCATACAGAACAATATGCACCCATACAGAACAATATGCACCCATACAGAACCATACGTACTCATACAGAACAATATGCACCCATACAGAACAATATACACCCATACAAAACAATACGTACTCATACAGAACAATATGCACCCATACAGAACAATATATACCCATACAGAACAATATACACCCATACAGAACCATACAGCACAATATACACCCATACAGAACAATACACACCCATACATAATAATAATAATAATAATTTTTATTTATATAGCGCCAACAGATTCCGCAGCACTTTACAATTCTGGACTATACAGAACAATATACACCCATACAGAACCATACAGTACAATATACACCCATACAGTACAATATACACCCATACAGAACCATACAGTACAATATACACCCTTACAGAACCATACAGTGCAATATACACCCATACAGTGCAATATACACCCATACAGTGCAATATACACCCATACAGTACAATATACACCCATACAGAACCATACAGTACAATATACACCCATACAGAACCATACAGTGCAATATACACCCATACAGAACAATACAGTACAATATACACCCATGCAGTACCATATACACCCATACAGAACCATACAGAACAATATACACCCATAAAGAACCATACAGTGCAATATACACCCATACAGAACAATATACACCCATACAGAACAATATACACCCATACAGAACAATATACACCCATACAGTACCATATACACCCATACAGAACCATACAGAACAATATACACCCATAAAGAACCATACAGTGCAATATACACCCATACAGAACAATACGCACTCATACAGAACAATATACACCCATACAGAACAATACGCACTCATACAGAACAATATACACATTTTGTAGGGTATTTTGGAGCATATTATATAGTAGTCAGTATGTTGGAGGTCACCCAGCTTTCCCAGCATCTTGTAGTCAGTAAAATGGAGGTCACCCAGCTTCCCCAATATCTTTCACTCAGTATAATATGGTCACCCAGCTTTCCCACCATCTTATACTCAGTGGCTGGTAGCCTCGGGGAGCTGCATAGTATATCTATACTGTGCAGCTGAAAACCATATCACCACAATTGTGCTAATTGGTTCCCTTTAAGGAGCACTCCAGCCCTTACCTATTATTACCCTCCCCACATCAGTGCAGGGACGGTAGATGGCACCCCAGGCCTGTACTTCTGCCAGCGGCGATGTTCCAACCATTGGGGTAACGTCTCCTTCCCTTCTGGTCATTTGTGACAGGGAATTCCTACTGCTCTGTGTGAAGGGGCCAGAAGTCACCTTGTCAATGTAAGTCTATGGGATGGTTCCGTGTCAGCGCTGAGCCGTCCCATATACTTATACAGTAAAGAGATCCCCGACCCCGTCACAGCGAGCAGTAGGAATTCCCTGTTTACAAATGACTGGAAGGGCTGAATGTGTTATCCGAAGTGTGAGAACAGTGCTACTGGAGAAAGTATTGGAGTGGGTGGCATCTACCTTCCCTGCACTGATGTGGGGAGCGTAATAAGTGAGAGCCTAGAGTGGTCCTTGAAGGATGGGCCGCGAGGCGGCTACTAATGGGCCAGTGCTGTGTGCTTGCCCCCCAGGCTAAAATTTGCCAGCCAGCCCCTGGGCAGTATGGTTTGATTAAATTATATACCAACATCCTGGCGTTGGTTTAAATGTAGCTGAGAGGCATTAGTATCAGCCATAGGTGTGAGGCGCAGCAGCTCCTTTCTCTCCATGTCTGTTCTATGAAACTCAGTCTTGTCCAAATTTTGGAAACTGAAAGCAGATTCCAGCCCTGGAGGCACTGGAAGCAATGGTACTAGAGGTTTGTACAAGTGTTAGGGCCAATGGTAGATCCCAGTCTCCTCCAAGGGCACAGATGCAGGTGAAGTCAGGATACTGGCAGTAGGAAGAATGAGACAACAGAGAAGTGCAATGCAAGGGGTAACTTTATTAGATTCAGCAACGAATAATCCACATACATGGAGGCACAGTTCTTCAACAAGGTACAGTTCCAATTTGTTAAAACAACAAATGGTACAGGTGGTAAAGCGCTAACCAGTTAACCTGTTAACCTATGACTGAGGGAGAGGTGATCTCAGTGTGTCCCTATCTACCCTTACCATAAAAACACACGAACATAGGTTAAGTGGTAAAAAAGGCAATGGCTTTTATGGTAAACATTATTATTTAACATGAATTTCCAAAAATATAACTTTGTAATAAAACTTTATTACTTAATTAACATATATAAACTTATTTAGTGCAAAACTGTACTTATACCCCTGCTACATAAAATAAAGAGGGGAGTCCCCTGAAGGCACACATCCACCAACTCCCCATTACACACAAACTCGGTCTGGACCTTACCCACAGCCGTGACTCACCTTGCCTGCGGACACTCCTCTTCCAGACCTCCATCACCCTTTCTAGGGACAGTGTCCAACAGGAATTCCTTTAACACTTCAAGCCACCGTAAATTCGGTAAGGGAGTATGTCACCACCAAACTACTCCAAGTATACTCCTTCCTCAATTGCCTTCAAAGGACCCCTCCATTCCTTAGCTGCTGCTGTGACAAGGCAATAAACCCCAAACTCCACAAAACGTAAATATATATATATATAAAGGGCGGACGGGACAACCTCACTTGCTCACCACCAGGCTGAATTTGACCCACCACGTGACCTGCTCCCTTTTATACTTCAGCCCCCCCCCCCCCCACCCTATAATCTGCTCTTCTCCTACTCCTCCCCTAGTCATGGGCCCCTCTGGTTGAACTCCCGGGGCCTTACTCTCCAAATTCAAGGCGTGGTCCGAACCACATTGGAGGTCCACCAGTGCCGATGTTGGCACATTTTGCAGCTACTAGAGTGGAGTTAGGCTCTAATAATCCTGTATAGATATGTTAGGTTTAGAGCAACTACTGAAATGTTCACACACACCGTACTAGATAAAATGAATCCTTTAGATGGGGATTTATTAAGACCAACATCTGATATAGTGGACAGACATGCTGGATATATGTAGAGGCTCACACCTTATTGCCTGGTTGGTCCTCTTACTGACAGCAGCTCCCTGTGTACCTCATAGAGCTAAAATCAGGCTCCTCTCCTCCAGGCTGTGCTATTATGGTCTGTATTCTGAATGGTTATTCTGACTATAAGATGGCCGTCATGGAGGATCATGTGATTATGCCCCACCCCCGGTGTCCTCCATAGGTATATACAGGCTCAGTGAAAGATACAGAGGGTGGGGCATGGTCACATGCTCCTCCATGCTCGGCCATCTTATGGACAAACTTGCCATTTAGCATACAGACCAGGGCAGTACATCCTAGAGGAGGGGTGCCTGATATCAGCACTTCGAAGTGTGCAGGGAATTACTGGTACCAGAAAGTTATGTAGATTTGTAAATGACTTCCAGTTTCTGCTGTTGTATGTCCTGCAGGAAGTGGGGTATTCTCTCTGCTGTCACCTCTGTCCATGACAGGAACTGTCCAAAGCAGGAGAGGTTTTCTATAGGGATTTGCTGCTGATCTGGACAGTTCCTGACATGGACAGAGGTGGCAGCAGAGAGCACTGTGTCAGACTGGAAAGAATACACCACTTCCTGCAGGACATACAGCAGCTGATAAGTACTTAAATAATAGAACTAATTTAAAATGTTATTAAACTATTAAAATGCTCCACTGTGCTCTACGGGAGGTTACTTATTAGATATCCACCATGTTTAATAAATTTTCTAGAAATACCCCTGAGTGGTATATACAATCTGTGTACTATATATTGGATGTGCACTACCTTACAGTCTGTACGCGATACTGTATACAGCGATCAGGACAAGGAATCTTTCCGACAACTCTCCAGCACCTTCACAGCAGAGTCAGCGAGAAACAAGGACCAAGAGAAGAAATCCCAGGGATGAGTATCTGATAATAGAGAAGACAAAAATAGACAAGTGCTGAATGCTCCATTTAATATGAGGCAATTGTGGTTCCTCTCTGGATGGTAGGGGTCCTATCGGTTGGATCCCAAACTATCACTATTGTTGTCCTCTATCCTATTCACCTTGATGCATTTGCTTTTATATGCAGTGGACACCTGTCATATACAGTCAGGATCGGCTATAACTCATCTACTATTTAAACCCCTACATGGTGCAAATCTATAGGTGGTTAGATGCCAGATGCTGGTCCATTCTGGCCTCCAATCATTCCTCCCTTAATACAATTATCAGGTTGTCATGGCAGCTGGTGGCCTCTGCGGCTGCCATGATTGTGCTCCCATACCGCCCTGCCATAAATAGGGTGTTATAGGTGAACATGAATATGACAGTATACTGCAATTGTTATGCCCATGCCTGTTCGGACCTCAGCACGGTCCTAGGCTTGTGGTATGTGGCCGAGACTGCGCCCTTAGTCATGGTTTTCTGTTTGTATTGTATGTTTTATTAGCATTTTTAAAAACGCTGTCTGAACACAGCTCTACTCCTTCTGCTCAGCTGATTGAATTTTTACAACACCCGCCTCTCGCCTGCTAGTTCCCTCTGGCCACTTAACAGTTAACCTCTGTGCTGCTTAGGTGATTGACATCTAGTTTCTCCATTCACCCTTGCTGTGTCTGTTTCTGTGTCAGGTCCATGACACACTGGACAGGGTCCCTGATCTCCTATATAGTGTATCATTACCCTGCTATCCATGCTGGCTATTAGACTAGTTTTATGGTGTGCAGGCACCTCCATATCTTTTCCTGTATTGTTACCTGGCTTTCACTCTATTCTCTTGGTTCTTGTACCTTGCTGTCCGTTTTGTTTGACCCTAGTTTGTTGACTACCCCTTCTATGTAGGTTTGTCTTGTCCTTGTTCCATGTTATTACCTTATTGCAAGTAGGGATAGTCTCTGTGGTTGTCCGCAGTTGTCTAGGACTGTTGAGGCAAGTAGGCAGGGTCAGCTGGTGGGACCAGATTAGGGCTCACAGTTCGTGTCCTTCATGGACCCTTCTCAGGCTATACATTCATGTCAGCAATACAGTGTTATGTACAAGTGCGAAAAAAAGTAAAAATAATTTTTTTCAAAACTATAAAAAATCCTTTATAATAAAAATTAATTTAATCATATACATAAAAAAATTAATAAAAAAAAACAAAAAACATTTCCTGAATTTTGTCACCTCACATACCAAAGCTATCAAAACTTGTCCTAACTACCTGAGGAAACCAACAACAACAACAACTGCTAATCGCTGCGCAACCCATAAGCCCTTGCACAGTTCCATAGAGGGAAAAAATGCTAAGTAAATATAGGTGTCAGGACAGGAAGACCGAAACCAATTATTTTAAATGTTTTTTTTTTCTCAATTAGTAAAGCCTTACAGAAACTATATACAGTTCATCGCTATAAATGTAATGTAGAATAAAGATAACATGCCACATGTATCACAAAAAATAAGCCCCCATACAAATAATAATAGACATTATAATTCAAAAGAGAAA
Organism: Dendropsophus ebraccatus; assembly: GCF_027789765.1. Lineage (NCBI taxonomy): Eukaryota > Metazoa > Chordata > Amphibia > Anura > Hylidae > Dendropsophus > Dendropsophus ebraccatus. The sequence goes on from NC_091456.1 coordinate 184,869,883, forward strand.
AGAACATTGTTGAACAGATACCAAACTGCATTACTTACACTTGGACACTAGATGGTGCTAGAGAATCATAGTTTCTTCCTGCTCTCACTAGGACTAGGCCAACAGCAGAGGAGCAATAGTGTCTATATCTTTCTGACTTTCATCTGATTTCTAATGTATTCATAATTTCCAGTATAGGGAAAATTCACAACAAATCCTTCCCCTTCCACAGTAGAAGCAGCAGCACTGGGGCCGTGATTTATGAATCTATAAAACTCAGATAATGTATTGGGGATGGGTAAAAGACTGTCCATTTAGTTTTCTATGTGGTGAGTATGCCTGTATGTAGTGTGTGTGCAGTGTCTCAGAGCGGGTGTACACTACTATCATATCAGCATGTGTGGCATGTACTGTGTTTTATAGGCTCTGGCTAGAATGCTTCTCCAGCCACTGGGTGTCACTGTATGTCTGTTTGTATGGCTGAAGACCAAAACTGTCTTAAGGGTTCACCGATTGCCCTATTGATTATAAGTGTCATGCCGCTCTCTGCTGATTCTCCACCTTAACCAATCCTTGAGCTACCTCAGAGGTCACTACCCTATCAAAATGGTTCCCTAGACTAATCAGACCCCCCTCCAAAAGGGCCAGTGTATATGTAGCTGGGTGGGACTAGTTGAGGTGTTTTTTTTTCAGTCAGTGTGTTTTCAGAGATTATATGAGCAAAAGTTTGTGTCCAGAGCCTGCTGAGGAGATTCCACCAGGGCCTGGCCATGTGGCCAGGACTCATCTGCAGAACTCCTGTTTATTTTTCCTGATAATTGATACCCTATCTATGTCGGCTAGAGCACCGTGCGCAGGGGCTGTTGTGAAAACTGGGACTAATCCTATTCACGCTGTTCCTAGAGATAAGCGAATACGATTTGATCGAGATGGTATTCGATCGAATATTGCGGTATTCGAAATATTCAAATTCAATCGAGTAGTGTGGCGAATACGCGGGAAACATTCGAAAGCCCTCCCATCGCAGTTGCCACTTTTTAAAATCCAATCACCATGCAGGGAGGCCGTGAGGGACCCTGGGAATATGCACGCAGCACGAAAACAGTGTCTACCCTCATTGGATGGCTGAACCACATGACCTCGAATCTTAAATACTTGGCTTCTGCAGATGCGCTTTCAACTTAGCCAGGGAAAGATCTTGGAGCAGGGAGAGTTTAAGTAGTGTTTTGGTTAGGCAGGCTTACTACACAACCCAAAAGTCCTTTTCAGGGCTAATATCCAGCGAAAAAGTTATCTCTGAATCCAAAGCACTTCTCCACGCTAAGAAATAGATGATATAACAGCAGTATCAGCATCAGCAGGTGTATTTATTCCAGTACCCTGTGTGTACAAGTGACTTAAAGTGTCCCTGGTTTAGCCCACTAAGGGCACCTTATACATACTGTTCCAGTAGCCCAGTAAATGGCACGTTATACATATTGTTCCAGTAGCCCAGTAAAAGGCACGTGATACATATTATTCCAGTAGCCCACTAAGGGCACCTCATATATACTGTTCCAGTAGCCCAGAAAAAGGCACTTCATACATACTGTTCCAGTAACGTTCGTACAGCATGACGCGTGATATGCGCGAATAACATGACGCTCTACGGACGCACCTTGGAATCATGTATGTAACGCTGCGCAAGAAATACGAAGGAAATGTGTGCACATTGCCGTAAACGTTCGCAAAGCTTTCGCAAATATTTTTCCTACGCAACTGCGGAGAGTGGCATTATACTGTGATTTTGGGGTGTTGGGTGCACCCAGGCATGCTCCACCTAATGTCCCAGTGTCATTTCGGAGGTGTTTGCATCGTTTAGGGAGGTTTCATGGGGGACTTGGTGACCTTCAAGTGGTCGAATGTGGATTTCCAAGTGCCGCACATTTTTTGCCCATAGACTATAATGGGATCGAATATTCGTTCGAATATTCGAATCTCGGTGTCACTCTGTGCCCACAGGATAGCTCAGTTGGGTGTTCCTTTCCATGGATTCAGGACTCTCTTCTAACAACCCCCACTGAGTGCCTGATTGGATAGTTTCCCCCGGAATGTAACCCGCAGACCCCCAAGCCGCCACTACTACACCCTCAAAGGTTATTCCAAGTTATTCCCATCAAGGTCCAGTCTACTCCAAACATTTACTCTATACAGACACTATGTCAACTATTATCTCGATAATATATAATTTCTCTATAATATTTGGAGTAAGATTGCATCAAGCGCTACTAAATAGAACTAATAAATGGTGTGTTACTCACGAAAATACTTCCGTAAAGGTGTTTTTCTTGGTGGTAAGATGTTTCAGTCCTCCAGATTCGGGTTCCAACAAGTAGTTGTAATCCACGCTGGGCGTACTCCCAGCGTGGATTACAACTACTTGTTGGAACCCGAATCTGGAGGACTGAAACATCTTCCCACCAAGAAAAACACCTTTACGGAAGTATTTGCGTGAGTAACACACCATTTATGAGTTCTATTTAGTAGCGCTTGATGCAATCTTACTACTCCACTATTATCAATACGGGGAACTACGGGTATCCCCACTTCGCATCAATATAGCAGCATACTAACAGCCAAATTGATACAGCGCTGTGTACAATATACATTAAGTATATCATCTACTACATCTCTATAATATTTGTATTGCACTACAAAGTTTAGTAAAGACTTTAACTGGTTAAGTCACTTGCTCATTAGTGTTCGACACTCTGCACAACACAAATCCCTACAAAACAAGAGGTGCTGTGTCATTGTATCCAGGGGTGGGCAACCTACCACCCTTGGTCACCGTGACAAGTGCCATCTGGTCCCCCTTGATTGCTGCATGTGTATATGCTGTATGAGTGTAGTGAATGTGTGTATGTATACTGTAGGACTAAAGTGAGTGTGGGTATATACTGTATGCAGTTGGTGAGAATGCATGTAGTGAGTGTGTGTGTGTATATACTGTATGACTATAGTGAGTGTATGTATATACTGCATGCACATGATGAGCGTGTGTACTATATGCATGTAGTGAGTGTGTGTATATACTGTATGCAGATGATGAACATGTGTACTATATGCATGTAGTGAGTGTGTGTATATACTGTATGCAGATGATGAGCATGTGTACTTTATGCATGTAGTGAGTGTGTATATACTCTGTGACTATAGTGAATGTGTGTATATACTGTATGCAGATGGTGAGCGTGTGTACTAATGCATGTAGTGAGTGTGTGCATATACTGTATGCAGATGGTGAGAATGCATACTATATGCATGTAGTGAGCGTGTGTATACACTGTGTGAATGTTGTGAACTTGTGTGTTGTTTTTTTTCAGCACCATCTGAAACCTTCATCCCTCGTGCATTACGGAGTAATATATCTCTCGGAGGAGCCGTCCTGACATGTGATTTCCGCTCCGTAGCTTTGTATCCCAAGCATTTTGTTACATATTGGAAATCTGACTCAATGGACGAGCTCGTCCTGATAGAGATGAATTGTCCTCCCTGATACTTCAGTATATTCCTGGAGTCAATGACATGCAGTGCGGCTACTTATGCTGATGCTCTTTTAGGAGCAGGGTGATGGGTTATCTGGAGGTTGAGTGTATTGATTTCTGATGACATGAGTGATGACAGCTTTGTGTATCATTCTGCTCTATTACTCCTTTGGAATCATCTTGCAGTTACAGATACATCAACCAGAGACAGAACATGGGGCAGGCAGAGTAGGCAGCTGTCTAGGGCACCAATGAGATGGGAGTGCAATTTATTGTTAAAGCATACCTGTTGGTTTTCCAATATACTTGCTTTATTTTTTTTTTAAATTTCTATGTTTAAATCATTTTTCGTGCCAATGTTTTCTGTTCAACAAAAACAGACCAAACACAGGAAGTCCCGGTCCTATATGTACTCACACAAGGAAAGATAACTTTTCAACATGTAGGTTTTATATGAGCTGTGCAGCTTACCAGGAGACAATGCTCTGTGTTATGCAACATTCATTATAATGTCATTGTGTGTTTACAGAGGTTTTAGTGCTGTGTGACAGGAGAGCTGACTGTACAATGCAAGCACCCCCAGGATTCTCTGCTACTGAATGCGGATATGTAGCAGCTGTACAGCAGCAGTGAAGACTTGCTCTGTGCTGACAGTACCAAGCCATGTCTGTGAGCAAACAAAGGACTGGGACTTCCTGCGAGTGGTCTCTGTTTTTTGAACACAGAAAAGACCAAATATTGCTTTGAAGGGAAGATGGACCTGTCAGGACAGTGTCTTGGCGCTCCTCTATTCGGGCTGTGCGGCGCAGAAGGCACTGATTTCCGAGCCTTGTCTGAACAGCTTATACCTCTGCTATTGTCTGGCTATTTCTGACCTTTGGCTTTGTTTCCTGACTTCCCTGTTTGCAGCCTGCCCTGACCTTGCCACCTGACTTTGACTACTCTTTTGGATCTTGATTTTGTACTTTTGTCGCCTGACGTTGCTGCCCCGGATTGTCTACTCCGGCCCATTGTGTTAGCTTTGTCTGTCACTATTGTGTGTTACACTTTATCAGTGTAGGGACCACCCTCGTGGTTGTCCACAGCCACCTAGGGCTGTCTGTGGCAAGTAGGCAGGGACAGTGGGCGTTTTCAGTTAGGGCTCACTGTGTGTATCCTGTCTGACTGCCCTTTGCCACTACCCGATGCTAACAGGAACGCAGTTTGACAAGAAGTGAGACACCTAATGGTCTTATGTATTATATTGATTTTAACGAAATCTGTTGGCACCCAAGCCCTACCTCAGGTGCTGACAGTGTGTTGTAGCTGGCAGTCCCCTTGTGAGCATGGTGCTTTTTGGTAACTTGTCCATGTAGTGGATTATTCAGTCAGTCAAAGAGGAGTTGTGGCTCATTGTTTGTGCTGCACTCTGGCACACCTTACCACTCCTTCCTCCTCACTCTTCCTCATGAATAATCTTTGCTGCCTGGCCCCCTGCTCGCTCAGCTGTCAGCCAGTGTCTCTGAGTGTTTATTTCAGACATAACCAGAGGACTGATTTGAAACACAATATAGTTGGACTAGTGGTCTAGGGGTAAATCACTTTTTCTAGACATCAATAACAGTTTTTCTTTGGTTCGATTCCCCTGATGGAAATGAAAAGCAGTTATTTTTATTTTCTTTTTCTCACCATCATTTTTAAAAGTGCAAAGAATTCACAATCGGGTCCAAATGTTTTAATACAATGATGAGAAGAAAAAAATAAAATAACTGCGTTGAATTTCCATCAAGGAATGGAATCCAGGGATCAAGACAGGTGATTTACCCCTAGACCACAGCTCCTACACAACTATATCTGATTGCAGATCAGTCCTCTGTTGGCAGACACTGGCTGACAGCTGAGTGAGCAGGAGGCTGGGCAGCATTGATTATTTATGAAGAGAGGGAGGAGTAAGCAGTGGTGAGGCGTGCCAAAGTGCGGCACAAATGCTGAGCCACAACTCCTCATTGACTCTTCACTACAGTAGGACATAACAGGTTGTATACAATTATTTAGGTTGTGTTTAAAATTGGGGTATCCCCAATGATAGCCATTCTATCAATCATATGGAAGATATTTTACAATTACAGAACCCACCATAAAAGGGGGCCTCTAATTGCTTCCACCATTAACATCATCCTACACTGTCACTTTAAGGTGCAAAGTTCTGTTCAGATTTTCTTTTCTATATGTATATGTCTTTGTAGTGATTTTGTGCTTCTTTTTCTGTTACATGTTCCCTTGACTAAGCTTACCACGCTCAATCTATACATTGAACTCAATGATAAGTGGTGTAAGCTCCTAAGACCCCTATCTTTCCATAGTGGCCTCCAGCATTTGTATTTAACAAAGGAAGTTTCAACCACTGTAAAGATATATCGACAAATTAATCCACACTGATTTTTTTTTTTTAAGTCTATTTGGGTTAAAAAAACAAGGGACATTCATAAAATTAGTTTTTAGGTTTAAAATAAACCTAACCCCATTAGAAAAAGTGGTCTAGTTGGTATAGTTGGAAAAAGTGGCACACACTTAATCGCTGTAGCCGATAGCCTTTCTGTTTCTATTGTTAGAAACCATTTCACCAAAAATCCATCTAGTTTACAAAAGTGGATAGAATGTAGAGGAAGGAAGAGTGGTAATTTCTCTCTACCTACCAATTTCTGCCTACCCACCAGGGAGACTACCTACAGGGGATTTGCTACATGAGGGATTCTACCTCCTAGAAGGGGTTACTTGCACAGGGAGGCCTAACTACCGTATAGATGAACATATGGAGAAAAAACAAAAAAAAACCACAGGAGATCATCTCGGAGTGCTGGATTATCCATTTTTTGCTCTATACTTACCATATAGATGCACAGAGGGGGACTTACTACTACATGGGGCATGGGGTGCCTAAATATTATGAGGGCACAGGGGGGACCTAATTACGATATCAGGGGAGGGCACAGAGAGCACCTATAATATATGGAGGCACAGAGGGGCCTAACTACCATATGGGGGACACAGTGGGGTCTAACTACTATATTGGAGACACAGAGGTCTAACTACTGTATGGAGACAGAGGGGGCCTAAATACAATATTGGGGCACATAGAAGCCCAAATTACTATATGAGGGGCACAGAAGGGCCTAATTACTATATGAGGGCACATCTTCTATATGGTGGTACAGAGGGGGGGTTTATAATTTATGTGAGGGCACAGATGGAGCCTTTCTACTATGTGGGGGCAGAAAGTGGGCGCTGTTACAGTGTGGAAAAATACAGATGGGAAGTTTGAATTGAGGTGAGGATGGTGCAGGGGCAAAGAGCCTAAATTGGCAGATTTTTCTAGCAGATTCAGCAGAAACGAGTTGTGGCCTGCAAAAGTCCACAGGGTGGCTGGGCCAGATGGAGAAGAAAGGACATGGGATCGACTGTGATTTAGGAAGACGTCTCCAGTGAGTTACTGTATGTAACCTCTAAATGGGTCAGTGTATGGGGGTATACTGGTCTTTGTATTGTGGATGGTATTTGGGTGTTTGGGTGTGGCAATGGGGGTGGTATAGTTATCGGAGTGTGGTGATGGAGGCTGTGGTATGCTATAGGGTGTGGCAATGGGGGAGAAGTATACAGTAGCTAATGGAGTATGGTGATGGAGGCTGTGGTATGCTATAGGGTGTGGCACATTACCTTTTTGCTTTCAGCAAGAGTGGGAAGGGATATTGATCACTGATCTCGGGACTCCAGGTCTGTACATACACACAGAGACCTCTAAGGCCAGTGATTGTCTGCAGTGTCATTAGTGAGGGGTGTGATGCCATCCCTGAAGAATCTGTGGTGGACTTTTGTGGTGGTTAACCCCTGGTGTGGTGTTATGGTGTGACTCCACGCCAGAGGTTGTTGGCCGAGATACAGCCGGATCTTGGAGTATTGTTTCGTGACGCCAGTGCCGGATAGGCACACAGGTGTGAGGGCATGCCTGCTTTTATTTGTCAAGGCCGGTTGTACCTTTTCCCCCTGTGGTCAGTGTCCTGCCGGGCTGCTATGGAGTCCCTTGGGTTAGAGTGATCACGTATGGCCGGAGTGGGAACCGACACTCACAGAAAGGGGAAGTGTCCCAAGGTTGCGGTGTGTGCTGTGTCGGTGGATAGTGAGAAATCAGAGTCTCTTTAACGTAAGGAAGGCTGGTTTACTAGTTGCTAATGTGCAGCAGATCATACAGAATCAACAGTATGAGGTTTTTCTGGATAAAGCACTGGATAACACACTTGACAGAAGTTCCAGATAAATACTTGACAATACAGCAACCTGATCTATAGTAGAAGTGCAACATAGGATACAGTCGTACTAACTCTGTAATGCTGAGTGATACTAAGAAGCAGAGTAGCAGAGAGGAGGATGCCATGAGAGTCCCAACCCATGTAGTACTGTGCTCTGCTGGGATGTTGGAGCATGAGGTAAAATACTTAGAAGAAGAAAAAGAACACCTGTACCCGTGTATTGACCTTTGCTTAGTTTTCACACCACCTTATGCCGTCTAGACTCGGCTGAACCTTCCTAGAGAGTGACACAGGCCCCAGACCTTGGTACCTGGGATGAGCGGAATGCTGAGGGTTCCCTGTTGACATCCGCGCTGCGAGAAGGAGTTCATAGGCTTACTGCAACTTTGCTCTATCTAGATCAGTTCCTAGCTCTTTGGCTTTTGTGGAAACTGTCCTGCACTGTGACACTCCTTGTCCTCGGCGTGGATTGAGGTTGTCTCTGCCTTGTCCTCTCCTAATAGGGGTTTAACACTGCATAGTGCTGCGTAGCGTTACTGGTGAGAAAGTTGTTTGCGGCGTACTGTCTTGCATCCTTCCCATACAGGGTTCTGACTAAGATTGGCTTGAGGTACTGGGACCTGGCAGAAGGCCAGGGCCCAGATAGGACCACTGTGGAGAACTATATAGCTTGTGTCCTTCCTCCACAATGCCTAACACGAAAAACCTTGGCCCCTCCTCCACCCATGTGACTTACTTCCCCAGCGTAACTAACGTGCGCTGTGAGTGGGTGAAGAGTGCAACACAAGAAATAAGAAGAGAGTTGATAGGAGAGAAGAAAAGCGGGTTCCTACTGGTCTACAGATTCAGGTGACACATAAAGAAATAATAACCCTTTATATCCTTCAGCTGTGCATCTTCCAAATACACATATACAATACAGCGACATCTAATGGCGAACTTTAGTACTACTTTCATCATCACACAAGTACAATAAGTACAGACTTTTGCGAAGGATGTATATAATCATAACACCCGTGGTAGGACACCACACTTTGAAGCTGCTTCAGTCAGTATTTCTTTTTTTCTATTATATTATATTAGTTCAAGTACTTATCCAATATTAGCAATAAGAAGACAAGTCAAGGACTTCTTTTTACTGGGGATCTTTTTGTATCTAACATGAAATTGCTCTTTTATTATCCATCCAGCCCTCCAGCCTTTCGCGCACCGCTCTTTCCTCTGGGGCCGCCATGTACCTGCCCTCTTCTTTTTATAGCCAACAAATATTTAAAGCTCAATGTGGATGCCAGAGGGGCAGGTTTGGGGGGGGGGGGGGGGAGGGGAGTCTGCAATCAGTGTCCTGACCCGAGGGAGGAAGGTTAATGGGAAATGGAAGATGATTCATTTATATCCTGTTAGCGTATCATGGGTAGAATGAGTGGTCAGGCTGCCCTGAGATAGTCCCTGCAGCAGTAGTCATCATAACGGTATTATTATACCGTCCTGGGGTTAGTAATGGTTGCAATGTATCATTGGCTGAGCATAGTTTCTGTGTTATATTGTATCCTGGGAAGGTCTGTATTGTACTCCGCACTGTTCTGATGTTCTCCTGAACAATAACTTCTCCTTCTCGAACCCTACTGTTATTTTTCGCAGTATAATAGGCCCTATTCAAAGCGGAGCCCGCAGCCTTTATCTGCTGAGCCACATCACACGTCCAGACCCGGGCCCCTATGAATGCAGAGCTCCTGATTAAACAGACGCGTGGCTCCAGATCATTGTCACCAGAGGGGGACCCGGTGACCCCACGTCACTGCCGCACACGCAGACACAATGAGGCTTTGTAGAAAAGCAGCAGTTTGCCTGAGATTAGAGGGAATAAATGGCACAAACATTGCACAACGTCGCCATTGAGTGGAAATGGGTTTCTAATGAAGCGTGTGGAGAAGAGGGGGGCAGAGTTAAAGGGAACCTCTCTGGGACCTGAGGTGCCATTGATCCTACAGCCCGGCTCAGAATAGATGAAAGTCAAGTCATTGTCAGACTCAGACGAGTACACGAGTTAGCAGGTAAGAGCTCATAATATGGCCGCTAAACTGTGTTATAGAGCCGCAGGGACCTTAAGACGAGAGGTAGGAAAAGATATTGTGGTGCCCAAGGCAAATCAAGCAAGGGCCATTACACAAACCATACAATACCTAATGGTAACGCTAGTTCTGCCACATTATTATTTTTCATATAGTACTAATAGCTATATAAGTGTCCATATAATGATATAAGATGTAAGGTTACTATTACGCGGGCCGATTTGGCCGATTATCGCACTGTGTAATAAATACAACGATCAGCCGATGACAACGATCATCGGCTGATCGTTGATATAGGTTTGAACCTATAATTGTCGGGCGCCAACCGCACACCGCTACGTGTAATAGCGGTGCGCGGACAGCGACTGATGATCTACATTACCTGTCCAGGCTGCAGGGCTCCTCTTGCTTTGTGCTTCTCCCTGGGTCCCGCGCACTCCAGCTTCAGAGTGGCCTGTCTGAGCTGACAGGCCGCTGAGCCTCCGCTCTGAAGCTGGAGCGCGTGGGACCCGGGGAGAAGACCGCAAGAGGAGCCCTGCAGCCTGGACAGGTAATGTATGAAGTAAAGGCAAGGGCTGCAAGGACATTGCTAACGATGTCCCTGCAGCACTTGTTAAAAGATAATCGGGCCATGTAATAGGCCCAGTAAACGAGCGCCAATCTAGCAGATCGGCGCTCGTTTACAATGATTATCTGGCCCCCATCGGTCCGTGTAATAACACCCTAAGATGTCACCTTTATTAGGACTCTTGTCTAGCACTGATTGTATTCAAATGTAAATGTATGGTGCTTTTCCCATTTCTAGGTAATGTGCTGCAATGCCATGCTCTCTCCACAAGATGTCACTACTGTACTAGAAGGTAATAACTCAAGAGGCTGCATACAGGAGCTGGAACTAGTGTGTGGGACTGTGAGCTGCCTGTCAGGCCTGTCTGTGCAGGAAGAGCCTGGTGTTCTTAGGGAGATGTGTGGATGCCAATTCGCTGCACTATGCTTTGATAGGTAGCTACTTAGAGGAGATGTTCTTACAAGTTAAAAGGAGGATTTTGGGAGAACTCTAGCAGCAGAAGTCTAGCTTTGACATTAAAGAGGTACTCTGGCGAAAATCTTTTTCTTTCAAATCAATTGGTTTCAGAAAGTTATATAGATTTGTAATTTACTTCTATTTTAAAATTAAAAGCGATCATTCACAACAGTAATCAGTGAATGTAATAACCTCAAAATCGTTCGGTAAACAATTGCTAGTTATTGCTAGAGAACGATCGCTATAGCGAATCTTTGAACGATAACCGCTAATACGGCCTTTAGTATATACAGCACACTACCACTGATATAAAGTGGGGGGTGGGGGTCACTGGTGGCTGCTTACACACAACTACTGCCAGCAGCATGAGAAGGTGTTTTAGTTCTACAGGAGCTGTGACACTGTAGGACTACAACTCCCAGGGTGGTCTGCCTGCTGTCTGTGCCTCCTTCCAAGACTCAAAGTTGAAGGGGACAAAGGCTGCATAGACAGAGCACACTGGGAGTTGTAGTCCCACACTGTGTACAGTTACCCTGTGACTCTGCAGCTCCCATACGACTGAAATATAATAATATGAATTTCCCCATATTACCTTATCTGATTGTATAAAACACGGGATAAAAACTGACCAGTAATGTACCCCATGTACCCCAATATGGCCCCCGTATGGCGCTGTTATACAGTCACAGTATGATGGCATCAGTTCTGGTAGGGAGGTGTTATACAGTCACAGTATGATGGCATCAGTTCTGGTAGGGAGGTGTTATACAGTCACAGTATGGTGGTATCAGGTATGGTATGGTGCTGTTATCCAGTCACAGTATAGTGGTATCAGGTCTAGTATGGCACTGTTATACCGTGACAGTATTGTGGTACCAGGTCTGGTATGGCGCTGTTATCTAGTCACAGTATGGTGGTATCAGGTCTGGTGTGGCGCTGTTATACAGTCACAGTATGGGGGTATCAGGTTTGGTATGGTGATGTTATACAGTCACAGTATGGTGGTATCAGGTCTGGTATGGCGGTGTTATCTAGTCACAGTATGGTGGTATCAGGTCTGGTATGGTAATGTTATACAGTCACAGTATAGCGGTATTGTTCAGGTCTGGTATGGCGCTGTTATACAGTGACAGTATGGTGGTATCCGGTGTGGCATGGTAATGTTATACAGTCACAGTATAGCAGTATTGATTAGATTTGGTATGGCCATGTTAAATGTGCATTGTCTGACACTATTACCTACCAATCATGTGGTGGGATTTGCCTTAGACAATATGGAGACTGTTCTGATCTTTGATTCAAGTCCCACACTTGGGCCTGCTCAGACTGCAGTACAGCACAGACAGTGGGCAACAACATCTGTGCTATGCTTTAGGATACGGATAGTTTGTGGGGGCCCCTGTTATCGGCCTTTATCACAGCTTAATAAGTAATGGGCGTACAACTCCTATATATACAGATAAAACAAATTAAATTAAATTAAAGCTAAATTACAAAGCTCTGGCACCAGTTGATTTGAAAGAATTTTTTTTTAGTAAACTATCCCTTTAAGTGTCAGAAAGTGAACCTTCTGCCTGTCCGCATTTCAGCAAAAATGAAAGAGGATGCACATAAAATATAAATTGCAGGATTCAATGCCCTCAATACTTAATAACACATGCAGCACTATGCCCGCCGCTGCTCCCTCTGTAATACATCAACCAGCTGCACAATGGTCGGTACATAGTGGATCGATAGAGCTTGATATTATACAAAGTAACTAATTAGTAAATGTCTCTATGGAAACATAATTGTGTCAACAATCGGTAAATACGGATGATCACCAATTGTGAAGTCCCCAGGGTTTATTTCTATTGTCCCTTATTCCTCATTGCCCCCTACAAGGGGACCTTTGTCTTGCTGTCTAAATAGTGATGTTTACTTTAAAGGGGCTTTCCAAACAAATTAATTGGTGGCCTATTCCCAGGACAGGTCTTCAGTAGCTGATGTGTGTGTCCTATCATGCTGCTTTTACGTGGAGCGATAATTCTGATCGCACGATTAAGGATTTCGAAGTAACGATTTCGAAGTAACGATTTTTTTTTTAATAATGATCAGCATTAAGACAGAACGATATATCGTACGGAAAAATCGTTTTGCGATCGTTTTGCGATCGCTTAAGCCTATCTCGCACATACTGTAGGTTAAATCGGTGAATGACTGTTTACATGGAACGATCTGCGAATTTTTTGCGAATGACGAACGACAATTTGAGAACATGTTGTAAGATCAAAATGAATGTTTTCTCGCTCGTTGTTTGATCGTTCGCTGCGTTTACACGTACGATTCTCGTTCAAATTCGATCGTTATCATGCAAATTCAAACGATAATTGTTCCGTGTAAACGCAGCATTAGACGAAGCTATTTTTAACGATCTGATCCCAGCAAAACTATGAACAATGTTCAATTATGCTGCGTTTACACGGAGCGATAATTCGCCCGATCATACGATTAACGATTTCAAAGTAACGTTTTTTTTTTATAACGATCAGCATTTAGACGGAACGATATATCGTATGGAAAAATCGTTTTGCGATCGTTTTGCAATCGCTTAAGCCTATCTCGCACATAGGTTAGTTCGGTGAACGACTGTTTACACGGAATGACCAACGACGATTTGAGAACATGTTGTAAGATCAAAATGAACGATTTTTCGCTTGTCGCTTGATCGTTCGCTGCGTTTACACGTACGATTATCGTTCGAATCCGATCGTTATCGTGCAAATTCGCATGATAATCGTTACGGGTAAATGCAGCATTACACTGAACAATTAGTGAACAAATGCGGATTTTGAGCGAACGAATGTGGAATTACAGCGAATGATTAGCAAACGATTAACGATGATTTTAGGTTCAGATCTAAATCAACAATCAACAACACACAAACGATTTTTCAATCAATGCTTGCAATTACACAGAACGATTATCAATTAAATTAGTACGATATAACGATTTTTTGCACGATAATCGTCCCGTGTAATAGGGCCCTAACATGACTACAAAATCAGACTACACAGTATTTGATTGTAGTCTGTTACCACGGATACGCAGAAGTCTCTTGTTAATTTCAAGGAATTTCATGTAGTCGCTTGCACACATGAAGTTGTAAAAAATAATCTAGATCAAAGCGTGGAGTGAATATTCCCTAGTGCCCACTTCAGCCACTAAAGAGATTCACAGCTGGAGTGAAATGAAATATAAAATTCATTTTTTAATAAATATTTTCATTACAACACAAAATAAAGAAACCGAGCATTCCTCATCCATCGAAATATTCCAGGCACATACACACTAGATTTATGCAGATATGCAAATAGATGTAAGGGAATAGAACAGTGGCGGACCACCTTAGTTTATACTATCTGCTGTTTCTGGTAGATAGTATACATGTTTGACAACATGATTTTTTTTCCAGTCTCATTGTGCCACAGTAAGGAAAGAATAGATGGCTGATACCATTATGGTACTATAACAGAAGCCAGGACCCCTGTTGGTGGAATGGCCCACTCAGCCTCCAGGCGCTGTGCATAGCCCTTTAACTCTATGAGCTTATACTGAGCACTTACAGTTAAATGATGCAGTGTTCTATGGCTATTGGGGGGGCTTCCTATGGGGACTACTTAGAATACCTTCAGGGAGATTTCCTACATGGGGTATTACTTACAGGGGGATTGCCTATAAGGGGGTTTACTACAGGGCAGTTTAGCTACATGGGGGAAACTGCCTACTATGTGGGCTAAAAACTGGACCTAATTACTATATGGTGACTCAGAGGTACATAACTTCTATATGGGGACACAGAGAGATGAAATTACTATTTGCGGCACAGGGAAATCAAACTTCTGTATGCATTCACCGAGGTGGCCTAACTACTATATGGGGGCACAGATGGGACTTAACTACTATATTTAAGGGCACAGAGGGGACCTTACTAATTTATGGGGGCACACAGGGGCCTAATACTATATGGGGTTACAGAAGGGGCTTGTCTTCTAGCACAGAGTGGCTTGAATATTTTTGGCTGGACCTACAAATTTGGCACAACTACTTATATGGGGGCACCTAAAATATACTTGGGAGCTTGTGTAGAGATCAGGATGAAGAGCGAGGAGCCTATAATGTCTGTCTGGCAGATCTGCGGTAACAAGTTATAGCTGGGAGAAGTCTTCCTGAGCCAGATGGAGAAGCACACAACTTTGAGTAGCAAAAATGCCACTTATAATAATGCAGAGAAGATGCCCCATGTGAATCACTGGATGTCACTGCACTATAATCAGTTTTACGATAATAAGGACCCATGTAGAGGTGGCTTGTACAGTGTGTGGTATTATAATTTATATGTACAGTGTATAGTAATGTAATTTATATTTACAGTATTAGGCTGGGTTCACACTATGTATGTGTGCGGCTGTATTTTTTATGCGGCTGTAAATGTGCGGATGAAACTACGGGCGTGGGAAAAAATAGACATGCGGCTAAAAAAAAAAAAGGTCATTTACTTGGAAATCTGGTTCAACTAAAAATAACAAATAAAATCATAAGAAAGTGATGCAAACACCTCTGGATGCATCTGGGAAAGCAGGGAACACAGTTTACATGAATTGCTATTACCGGGGTTTGCGGTCCTCTGCACTATAGCCGATGTCTCTCATGGTTAATATATTGAATTAATAAAACACATTTTCGTTGTAATAAAGTCCCTTTCATTGTTCAATAATTAAATTTAAACGATTCCATCATTTTGCAATTAAATATACTGTTAAAATAAATATATATATAAATAAATGTATATTTATATATATATTTATTTTTTGACAGTATATTTAATTGCACAATAATGGATTCGTTTAAATTAAATTATTGAACAACGAAACTGATTTTATTTCAACGAAAATGTGTTTTATTAATTAAATATTAATTAGTACAGGAAGCTCCATAAGCCGTTAATTCATATTGCCGGCAATAGAGCTTTCTGTACTAATCATCACTTTACTTTAATTAAAACAGCAAATGTTTCTTCTAATTATGTTATCACAATAGCATTATTAGAAGAAACATTTAGAATTATATGTGCGCTCAGCTGATTGGCTGATCGGCTGAGCGCACATATAATTAGCGGGTCCGCAGTACAGTGACTTGATTGTGCTGCGGACCAGCGAAGAGGACACATCGGGGTGAGTATACAGCTCTCCCCACCCCCTCCCCAGCACTGCACTCCTCCCAGCAAGGAAGGGGGGTCACTTAACCCCTTCCTTGCTGGGATGGGTGCAGTCTGACATCAGTCTGGCCCCCAAGGGGTTAAGGGGGATACAATACATCCTCCCTTAACCCCTTGGGGACCAGACTGTAAGCAGCGATCTGTAAAGATGCTGCATACTGTAAGGTGCACAACACCGCTCACAATGATGGGTGTTGTGCTCCTGTTTGTGTGTTTTTTGTGTGCTTCTCCCTTTTTGTTTTTCAGATATCTGTATCCTGGGGATTACGTCGGATTCCGTGGACTACGTCGATGACCAGCGGTTTTTTTTTTTTTTTTTTTTTAATAAAATGGTCAATGAGGGGTGTGGGGGTGTTTTTATTTGAATAAAAAATTTTTTTAACTTGTGTCTTGTCTTTATTTCTTTACTTTATAGACTTAGTAGTGGAAGCCGTCTAATAGACGGAATCCATTACTAAGTTGGGGCCTAGTGTTAGCCGGTATAAAATGGCTAACACTAACCCCCTATTATTACCCCAGTACCCAATGCCACCAGGGGTACTGGGAAGAGCCGGGTGCCAGTGGTCCCGGAGCGTCAATATTGGCGCTCCTGGACCGGGCGGCAGCAGGCTGGTAAGATTTAGGCTGGGGAGGGCCTAAACCAATGGCTCTTCCCACCCTGGTGTTACCAGGCTGCTGTCGTTTGGTTTTTAACCCGGCTGGTTATAAAAATAGGGGGGACCCTATGCGTTTTTTTTTAATTATTTATTTATTTTAAAAAAACCGCATAGGGTCCCCCCTACTTTTATAACCAGCTGGGTTAAAAACCAAGCGACAGCAGCCTGGTAACACCAGGGTGGGAAGAGCCATTGGTTTAGGCCCTCCCCAGCCTAAATCTTACCAGCCTGCTGCCGCCCAGTCCAGGAGTGCCAATTTTGACGCTGCGGGACCACTGGCACCCGGCTCTTCCCAGTACCCCTGGTGGCATTGGGTACTGGGGTAATAATGGGGGGTTAGTGTTAGCCATTTTATACCGGCTAACACTAGGCCCCAACTTAGTAATGGATTCCGTCTATTAGACGGCTTCCACTACTAAGTCTATAAAGTAAAGAAATAAAGACAAGACACAAGTTAAAAAATGTTTTTATTCAAATAAAAACACCCCCACACCCCTCATTGACAATTTTATTAAAAAAAAAAAAACAAACAACCGCTGGTCATCGACGTAGTCCACGGAATCCGACGTAATCCCCAGGATACCGATATCTGGAAAACAAAAAGGGAGAAACACACAAAAAACACACAAACAGGAGCACAACACCCATCATTGTGAGCGGTGTTGTGCACCTTACAGTATGCAGCATCTTTACAGATCGCTGCTTACAGTCTGGCACCCAAGGGGTTAAGGGAGGATGTATTGTATCCCCCTTAACCCCTTGGGGGCCAGACTGATGTCAGACTGCACCCATCCCAGCAAGGAAGGGGTTAAGTGACCCCCCTTCCTTGCTGGGAGGGGTGCAGTGCTGGGGAGGGGGTGGGGAGAGCTCTATACTCACCCCGATGTGTCCTCTTTGCTGGTCCGCAGCACAATGAAGTCACTGTACTGCGGACCGGCTCATTATATGTGCGCTCAGCCGAACAGCCAATCAGCTGAGCGCACATATAATTCTAAATGTTTCTTCTAATAATGCTATTGTCATAACATAATTAGAAGAAACATTTGATGTTTTCATTAAAGTAAAGTGATGATTAGTACAGAATGCTCTATTGCCGGCAATATGAATTAACGGCTTATGGAGTTTCCTGTACTAATTAATATTTAATTAATAAAACACATTTTCGTTGAAATAAAATCAGTTTCGTTGTTCAATAATTTAATTTAAACGAATCCATCATTGTGCAATTAAATATACTGTCAAAAAATAAATATATATATATATAAATATACATTTATTTATATATATATTTATTTTAACAGTATATTTAATTGCACAATGATGGATTAGTTAGAATTAAATTATTGACCAACGAAAGGGACTTTATTACAAAGAAAATGTGTTTTATTAATTTAATATATTAACTATTAGAGGCATCGGCATTCGGCATCATTGCCGGCTATTTTTAAAGTACTCCGTACGGACCGCCTGTCAATCCACGGCCGCATTTCCAGCCGCAAACAATGGTCTTTTTACGATAGGGCCGTAGATTCATACATAGTGTGCACTGTGCAGTCGTATATCGTATACTTTCCAGCGTACGCATGAACCACCAAAAATACTGCTGCAAAATTACAGCCACAAATACAGCCGCACAGTTACATAGTGTGAACCTAGCCTAATAATATATATATAAATACTGTATATTTACAGTATTATAATTTATACATACAGGGGGAGATTTATAAAACATGGTGTAAAGTGAAACTGGCTCAGTTGCCCCTAGCAACCAATCAGATTCCACCCTTCATTTTCCAAAGAGCTAGGGGCAACTGAGCCAGCTCTACTTTACATTAGTTTGATAAATCTCCCCCACAGTGTGTGGTATTATAATTTATATGCACAGTATATATAAATATTAAACAAAATTAAAAAAAAAAACGCATACACTATAAGGCTATGTTCACACTACATAAGGGACCGGCCGTTCTGTGACCCCGGCCGGGTCACGGAACGGCCGGTCTCTGCCCGGATCATCTTTCTGGCTGCAGAGCTCTGATGCAGGCACATCAGCGCGCGCCCGCATCAGAGTTTCCCACAGCACACAGTGAAGCAAGCAGCCGGAGCCACACGCTTCACTGTGTGAACTGACAGGGTTTTGTACAGCCGCAATTCAGTTATTTGCGGCGCCGCACGGATCCCGGACGGAGCGTATACATGTATATATGCTCCGGCCGGGATCCCATAAAGAAACAGGCAATGTTCACAGGCGCATAAAGTATGGCCGTTGTTACCGATGGCAACAACGGACGTACTTTTACGTAGTGTGAACATGGCCTAAATATGCTGAAATATCATATCAGCTTAAGAGACACTATACCTTGTCCATATTTGTCATATTGGGACAAAAATGCAGATGGAACTTTATGGGGAACAGTCCGCAGCAAATCCAAAAGTTTATTGTAGCAAAAACAGCATGTGAATAGGTACATATAATCTAGACGCGTTTCGGCTGTTACCGGCCTTTATCACAGCTAAATAAGTAATGGACATTCAACTCATATATATATGAATAACAACAACAACAAAATGCCCTCTCATCACATGGTATCCGGTCCAAGTTCTCACATCAGCGACATCACATTAACCAGTAAGTGAAAATTTTCACATTTCCTTTGTGGTGATCACCACCCATGTGCAAAATATGTGCTTGGGCCCCTAACAATTGGTCACCTATTGGTCACCTAAAGCATAGCACAGACGTTGGGGCCCACTGTCTGTGCTGTACTGCAGTCTGAGCGGGCCCAAGTGTGGGACTTGAATCAAACATCAGAACAGTCTGCATATTGTCTAAGGCAAATCCCACCACATGTTTGGTAGATAATGGTGTCTGTATAACTGTGACTGTATAACATTACCATACCACACCGGATACCGCCATACTGTCACTGTATTACAGCGCCATACCAGACCTGAACAATACCGCTATACTGTGACTGTATAACACCCTCATACCAAACCTGATACCACCATACTGTGACTGTATAACACCTCCCTACCTGACCTGATACCACCATACTGTGACTGTATAACACCTCCCTACCTGACCTGATACCACCATACTGTGACTGTATAACACCCTCATACCAGAACTGATACCACCATACTGTGACTGTATAACACCCTAATACCAGACCTGAACAATACCGCTATACTGTGACTGTATAACACCTCCCTACCTGACCTGATACCACCATACTGTGACAGTATAACAGCGCCATACCAAACCTGTTACCACCATACTGTGACTGTGTAACACCGCCATACCAGAACTGATACCACCATACTGTGACAGTATAACAGTGCCATACCAGACCTGATACCACCATACTGTGACAGTATAATAGCGCCATACCAAACCTGATACCACCATACTGTGACTGTATAACAGCACCATACCAAACCTGTTACCACCATACTGTGACTGTATAACATCGCCATACCAGAACTGATACCACCATACTGTGACAGTATAACAGTGCCATACCAGACCTGATACCACCATACTGTGACAGTATAATAGCGCCATACCAGACTTGATACCACCATACTGTGACTGTATAACAGCACCATGCCAGACCTGATACCACCATACTGTGACGGTATAATAGCACCATACCAGACCTGATACCACCATACTGTCACGGTATAACAGCGCCATACGGGGGCCATATTGGGGTACATGGGGTACATTACTACTTGGTTTTTATTTAATGTTTTGTATGATCGGATAAGGTAATATGGGAAAATTCATATTATTATATTTCAGTAGTATGGGAGCTGCAGAGTCACAGGGTAACTGTACACAGTGTGGGATTACAACTCCCAGTGTGCTCTGTCTATGCAGCCTTTGCCCCTTCAACTTTGAGTCTTGGAAAGAGGCACAGACAGCAGGCAGACCATGCTGGGAGGTGTAGTCCTACAGTGTCACAGCTCCTGTAGAACTAAAACACCTTCTCGTGCTGCTGGCAGTAGTTGTGTGTAAGCAGCCACCAGTGTCCCCCACTCCCCACTTTATCAGTGGTAGTGTGCTGTATATACTTACACAGGAGCAGTCACAGAGGACACGGCAGGAGAGGGTGAGGGGGTCAGAGGTCATCCGTCCTTAGAGCGGCATCTGAGAGGCTGGATAACAGGGCAGCCTCTCACAGTGACGGGGGAGAGAGGGAGAGCGCACAGGCTCCCTCTCCCTCTCTCTCTCCATACTCTGTTCCCAGGTTTGCTCCCTGGGGACTGGCTGTGGGGAGGGACACAGCAAACAGTGCAGGAGCGTCCGAAACATAAGGACAGTGTAGGAGATGGGTGGGTCGTGACCTCAAGGACGGAAGTTCAAGCCTGGTGGGGTCCCTTGCTGCTCTGGGCCCCTGTGCAGCTGAACCGACTGCACTAGCGAAATTCCTGCCAGTGGCTGGTAACAGCCGAAACGCGTCTAGCTTATATGTACCTGTTCACATGCTTTTTTTATTTTTAAGGAAGTTTTTTCTATTATAAAGGAAGTGTTTTTAAGCACTAAATATAAATATTTATATGAACAGTATATAGTATTATAATTTATATATACAGTGTATGGTGTAATTTATATGTACAGTGTATGGTATAATTTATATGCACAGTATATATTAATATTATTTATATGAACAGTGTATAGTATTATAATTTATATGTACAGTGTATGGTATAATTTATATGTATGGTATATGGTATTATTATTTATGCGTGCAGTATATAGTACTATAATTTATATGTACAGTCAGGGCCGGGCTTTGGGGTGTGCGACCTGTGCCTGTGACAGAACGTCTGTCTGCCAGACCAGTTAAGTGTGCAGCTGACTGTCTGCCAGAGCGCCCCCCAGCTGGCCAGGAGTGATGCGCCCTGTGCAACCGCACAGGTCGCACACACCCCAAAGGCCGGCCCTGACTGTACATATAAATTATCCCCCCTAGCTGGCCGCCTGCCCTCCTTGCATAGGGGTTGGTTTGGGGCGCTCCAGAAGATCGACGGGCTAGGAACCTGGCAAAGTAATGTTCCGTGTAGATCCCGGTAAGCTCCGCCCCAGCCGATAAGCCCCTGGCACCCACCGGGGGTGGGATACTGACTCTTTCCTTGCCACATAGCCTGCAGTGTGCTCAGGTCCCATCACTCAGTGTGGTGACCTGTGACCTCTGCCCAGCCATGTGCTTCCTTCGTCCTCCTCCTCAGCAATGCGTGCAGCCTCCAGGATCCTTTGCCCCTGCTGTAAGTCTGATGATTCTCTCTCCTCTGTCTCTCTAGCTCTTTATCCTCCCTCCCATCTACCTCTTTCCCTCCTATCTATCTCCTATCTATCTATCTATCTATCTATCTATCTATCTGTCTATCCCTATCTATCAGCTGCAACAGTACATAACTACTGCCCCCAGCGAACCCCAACAGCTAAACAGTACATAACTACTGCCCCCAGCGAACCCCAACAGCTAAACAGTGCATAACTACTGCCCCCAGCGAACCCCAACAGCTAAACAGTACATAACTACTGCCCCCAGCGAGCCCCAACAGCTAAACAGTACATAACTACTGCTCCCAGCGAACCCCAACAGCTAAACAGTACATAACTACTGCCCCCAGCGAACCCCAACAGCTAAACAGTGCATAACTACTGCCCCAAGCATACCCCAACAGCAGGGGCGTAGCTAATGTCTCCTGGGCCCTGGTGCGAGAGGTCAACTTGGGCCCCCCCCCTTCACGACCAAGTGATGCTACTGGTAGGTGTGTGTGTGTGTATGTGTATGTGTATGTATATATATATATATATATATATATATATATATATATATATATATATACACTCCAAGACAGATATTACTAATAACACCAGCATATAGGAAGTGAAAATATTATCACCATATATATTACCGCCATACTGTTACTGTATACTGAGACCAATATTGCCAATAATACAAGTATACAAGGGGCAAATATTACCGCCACACCACAACCACTACCATCACCACCACATTGTTACTGACCAAAACCAGTATACTGAGACCAATAAAACACAGTACCGGATAACAAGTAACAAATATTACCACCACATACTGACTAACACCGCCACATACCGACTAACACCGCCACATACCGAATAACACCGCCACATACTGACTAACACCACCTCTGCTACTGAATAAGATCCACTGTACACAGATCACTATCACCTCATACACTCATATAGAGGTGGAAGCAGCTCCACACAGGTTCTGTACACCACATACATTACAGCGCAGATATATCAGGTGACTCACAGGGGACGTCTTCTCTGATCGGAGTTCTTTCCTTTTCATCTTCTTCTCCATCTGTCCTGGGCCGTTATGAGAATTTCTCCGAGCCACAAATCCACAGAATCTGCCAGACAGACATATTAGTCTCCTCACACTGACACCATCCTCATCTCTCTACACGCTGCACATCTGTACTGTCCCCTTTACACCCTCATTTGGTGGGTAGCCCTGACTCTATGTGACCCCCTTATAGTATATATAGATGGCCCCCACTGCATGTTGCACCCCCCTTCCCTTATAGATGGCCCCCTTCCCTTATAGATGACCCCCTCTACCCCCATTATAGATGCCCCCTCTCCCCCCCCATTATAGATGCCCCCTCTCCCCCCCATTATAGATGCCCCCCTCCCCTTATAGATGACCCCCTCTACCCCCATTATAGATGCCCCCTCTCTCCCCCCCATTATAGATGCCCCCCTCCCCTTATAGATGGCCCCCACTCCCCCCCCCCCCTTGAAGATGGCACCCTCTTCTCCCCCCCTTATAGATACCCCCTCCCCTTATAGATGGCCCCCCTCTCCCCCCCTTGAAGATGGCCCCCTCTTCTCCCCCCCTTATAGATACCCCCTCCCCTTATAGATGGCCCCCCTCTCCCCCCCTTGAAGATGGCCCCTCTTCTCCCCCCATTATAGATGCACCCCCTTCTCTTCCCCCCATTATAGATGCCCCCCCTTCTCTTCCCCCCATTATAGATGCCCCCCCCTTTCCTCTATGCTAAGCAGTATTTAAAAACAAACAAACACACAAACTCACCTGAAAACCTGCTCCCCCGGCGATCCTCTTCTTCTTCAGGCGCTGTCCCCGGCTGATGCGCGGCTGCCGGGGGTGTCCCGTCCTATCCCCGGCAGCGCGCGCATCAGTGAGCTCCCTGTACTCCAGGGCTGTGACTTCTGACACAGGAAGAGTCTCTGACGTGCACTTCCTGTGCCGGAAGTCAGGGCCCCAGGCAGCTCACTGATGCGCCGCGCTGCCGGGAATAGGACGGGTCACCCCCGGCAGCCGCGCATCAGCCGGGGGCCCGGACGAGCACGCTCATGTGACCGCAAGCAAATCAATGCTTGCGGTCACAAGAGTAATTTAAGGGGGGAGCAGTGCAGTGGCAAGCAGTGCAGTGGCAAGCGGCGACCGCTGCGACCCTGGTAGCTACGCCACTGCCCAACAGCTAAACAGCGCATAACTACTGCCCCCAGCATACCCCAACAGCTAAACAGTGCACAACTACTGCCCCCAGCATACCCCAACAGCTAAACAGTGCATAACTACTGCCCCCAGCATACCCCAACAGCTAAACAGTGCACAACTACTGCCCCCAGCATACCCCAACAGCTAAACAGTGCATAACTACTGCCCCCAGCATACCCCAACAGCTAAACAGTGCATAACTACTGCCCCCAGCATACCCCAACAGCTAAACAGTGCACATCTACTGCCCCCAGCATACCCCCACAGCTAAACAGTGCATAACTACTGCCCCCAGCATACCCCAACAGCTAAACAGTGCACAACTACTGCCCCCAGCATACCCCAACAGCTAAACAGTGCATAACTACTGCCCCCAGCATACCCCAACAGCTAAACAGTACATAACTACTACCCCCAGCATACCCCAACAGCTAAACAGTGCATAACTGTGCCCCCAGCATACCCCAACAGCTAAACAGTGCATAACTACTGCCCCCAGCATACCCCAACAGCTAAACAGTGCACAACTACTGCCCCCAGCATACCCCAACAGCTACACAGTGCATAACTACTATCCCCAGCACGGTAAACAGTGTAATCGCCAAATAGGCCAAGTCCAAATTTGCTGTTTTTTAATGAAGTCACATCTCAGAGAAAAATTTAAAAAGTGATGAAAAGGTCACATATATAACAGTTGGGGGGTGGGGTAGATGATTGATAGATACATAGATAGATGGTACTTCTATCGGGGGTCGGGTGGTTTGGGGGGCTGGGGTTTAGGGGTGGAGCTTGTTGTATTGGGATTTAGTATATCGTATCTAAATACTACAGCCTCTCGTCTCGTTTTTGGTTTTATTGTAGCGGTTGTCTGGAGGGATGGGAGGCTGTAAGATTTAGTCTATGTCACCATTAGGGGGTATCAACAGAGGCGGGGGGGGGGGGGCAAAAGAAAGTTTCGCACAGGGCGCCATCTACCCTAAGGCCGGCCCTGTGTACAGTGTATGGTAATATAATTTATATGTACAGTATACAGTATTATTTATATGTACAGTAAATGGTAATATAATTTATATTTATAGTATATGGTAATATAATTTATATGTACAGTGTATGGTATAATTTATATGTACAGTATATGGTGATATAATTTATATGTACAGTATATAGGATTATAATTTATATGCACAGAATATGGTAATATAATTTATATGTACAGTATATAGTACTATAAATTAAATCTACAGTATATGGTAATATAATTTATATGTACAGTATATAAGATTATAATTTAAATGTACAGAATATGGTAATATAATTTATATGTACAGTATATGGTAATATAATTTATATGTACAGTATATAAGATTATAATTTAAATGTACAGAATATGGTAATATAATTTATATGTACAGTATATGGTAATATAATTTATATGCACAGTATATTACAATATAATTTATATGTACAGTTTACACCTCCTTGGGATAGGAAAGTTAGGATTTGTTTTTTTATTTGTAATTCTGTATTTTATAGTACATCCTGTCCCTTCCCCCCTTGTATATTGGATGACTTTCACCATGGACACAATCCCCGGCAACAAATGTTATAAAAAGGACAATTATATAAGTCAAATTCATAGATTTGATTAAAAGTCTGTGAAAGTCACCAGAGGGTTCTAGAATAACTTTCTTAGCAATTTGTTTAGCAAAAAGTGGTGACTGTACGAGATCTCAAAATAACAAAACGTCTTTTAATGTCCTGTCATGGAGAACTGCTGAGATGACATTTACTGGAAGCCGAGGACAAAGAACAATTTCATGTGTGGAAGATTTTCACAGGGAGATGATGAATATAACATGGATTGAAGCAAGATGCCCCCCTGTTCCCATCTCAGAGTTTATTCCTGGTATTCCTGGTAATATGATGGTTTAGGGCATAATACCTGGATATCCAGCTATAGGTTGGTGAATATCTCTGGTGAAAAGCATACCTATCACCTACATGGCAGTGGCTAAGCACCACACCCACTTCCTATAACCCGTATTGCTGAGGTTGTTACTAAAGACAGACTGAGCCTAACAACTGGCAGTGAATAGTGGATTGCAGAGAAGGGAGACACCTTGTGGCCAAGACTTTAGATTGATTTGCTAGGGTAAGAAGTAATTTTTGGTAAAGTGATCTACAAAATCACATAGATGTAATTATGGGGAATTGATAACCAAAATGTTAAGGGGATTTCCCATCTTATTAACTTGCACTATAAGAATATGTTCCCTCAATGTCTTTTTTAGGCAAAAAAGGTCTGTAGTTTGATACTAATTACAGTAGTAGCTAGGCTCGGTGGTCGGCTTGTCAGGCTGCTGCCTTTGAGCTCCATGGCGCTCCGCTTCGGAGGCCTAGAGAAGCTGGATCCAGTTCTGGGAAACCGGGAGAAGTTTCCCAGGACTGGATCCAGCTTTTCCAGCCACCCGGGGAGGCACGTCATAGAGAAGCACAGAGTTCAACCACTGAGCCTAGCTACTACTGTAAATTTACTAATGATGATCATTATTTGTGGCCACCATTATAAAAAAAAAAAAAAGCTGTTATTTTAAAAACAATGGCCGTTATTTTACCTAAAAAGACATTCTGGGAACATAGCCTAAAGGTTATGGTCGGGAGCACACACAGTCAGGCCAGCAGCTGTGACGTCACCAGAGCGCTGCTGGCCCAATCCATCAATCAAAACTGAATGTCCCTCCCTGTAGGAAGTGAGTGCAGACTAAGCTAGGGGTGAGTGAGCCTCCTGAATCCAGATTGGTTCCAAACTTTGCAAAAAGTTTGCTTCAATACCGAACCAAACTTTTTGCAAAGTTCGGGAAAGTTTGAGAAGATTGCGGCCGCACATCTAAAAAACAAAAAGTATTCTGATCTGTCTGCGCTCCCTGGTGTCCTCTTGTTGGTCTACAGCTCCTCTAGACTTCAGCCACCTCTAGAATGATGGCCCGCTCAGCCAACCATTGGCTGACTGGGATGGGACAGCACCACAACCAATATTGGCTGAGTGGGCTGTCACCGGAGAAGAAAGGATGGGACCTGAAAAGAAGGACATCGGGGGAACGTGGACAGGTAAGTATGATGAGTGAACTTTTGGAACCGCAGTAAAACAGCTTAAAGGGGTATTCCCCCCAAAATTATTTTTGCATTAATACGCTGCCCACCCGTAGCTTTCCATCTTTCCAATATAAAGTTATTACGGATTCTGCACAGTTTTGCTGTTATCCAGCTGCATTCACCCCCACGGATTGCATAAAATCATCAGCTCTCAGTCCACACCGACACGCTCCCTGCTCCTGGCCCCGACCCTCCGTGTCGGCATCACGTGTCCTCAGTCCCAGCACAGTGAAGTGACTGAGAACACTGATGGGGTGGCTGCTGTTACAGAGGGAGACAGTGATCAGCGCAGCTGTGACAGCATGCCTCTCTAACAGCAGCCACCCGGTCACCCCCAGCCCAGAGCTCACCCCCTGTGTCCAGAGCCTCCCGGCAGCACACAGCCCCCCGGCCCACAACCAACCGCCCCCCCATCACTCCTGGCATCCCTCACCGCCACTGCACTCACCTGCGGCACCCCCCCCCCCCGCGGCAAGCTCCGCCCCCGTGATCGCCCGCGACAAGCTCCGCCCCCCGCAATCGCCCGCTGCAAGCTCCGCCCCCATCGCCCGCGGCAAGCTCCGCCCCCATCGCCCGCGGCAAGCTCCGCCCCCCATCGCCTACGGCAAGCTCCGCCCCCCATCGCCCGCGGCAAGCTCCGCCCCCCCCCAATCGTCCGCGGCTCTGCTCTGCTACACCGTCTCCCCCAACTCAGCTCTGCTACACCGTCTCCCCCAACTCAGCTCTGCTACACCATCACCACCAACTCAGCTCCGCTACGCCGTCACCGCCAACTCAGCTCCGCTACGCCGTCACCGCCAACTCAGCTCCACTACGCCGTCACCGCCAACTCAGCTCCGCCGTCACCGCCAACTTAGCTCTGCCGTCACCGCCAACTCAGCTCCGCCGTCACCGCCAACTCAGCTCCGCCATCACCGCCAACTCAGCTCCGCTACGCCGTTACCCCCAACTCAGCTCCGCTACGCCGTCACCGCCAACTCAGCTAGGCCATCACCGCCAACTCAGCTCTGCTACGCCGTCACCGCCAACTCAGCTCCACTACGCCATCACCGCCAACATCTCTTCCAACTCAGCTCTGCTACACTGTCATCATCTCCTTCATTGTCTCAGCTCTGCTACTTCACCATCATCAGGCAGAAGCATTGCATGATGGGAAATGTAGTTTCCTATCTTGGATATAGATTGGCTTTTAGAAAAACTTGTAACTCAGGAACGGCAGCAGCTAGAAAGATGGGAGACGGCTCAAAATACTCAGGGGGACTTGGTGAGTAAGACCAGCTAGGTTTGGGGCATTTCATTTTTTTAGCTCTCTGGGGGAATACCCCTTTAACGCCTGCAATTGTTTTGCTGCTTTAGTTCGGTTTAGACAAACCCAAACTTTACATTAAAGTTAGGCGAACCTGTTCGGAGAAAAGTTTGCTCATCTCTTTCAGGGACCCTTTAGGCCCCGTAAGCTTCTAGGTCTATACATAGGCAGAAGAAATCCACACTAGATGGAGATCAATGCTTACTCATCTAAATGGGGGGCAGTACAAATCCAAATGTCAGGGGTCTGTATTCTGTGTTCTATATGTTGTTTCTCATATATATTCTTTTTTTTTTTTTGTTATTGCTTTCGATATAAATTAAAATTTCAAGCTTAATCGCTTATGTAAAAGCAGCATCGGTTAATAACATAGAGACTGTAATTGTGCCATTTACTGCTCAGGATCTCATTGTTACCGGACGCTTCCTGACATAATTATATATATATATTTCCAGATCCTGATAATTAACCATTTCAGTAATAACGCCGCTGGGGGATGACCCCTGTGACCTTAGAGTATGCGGCTGGAACTAATACCTTATTATGTACATCAATGACACCAACTATTGCTCAGCTTTGAGCCTTCTACCAGCTGTAGGTTAGCATTAGGTTGTGGGGGTCAGCTGCATGTTTGGCTTTAGCTTTTTAATGAGTGTAGTTCTGTTCTAACAGCTGACAAAGCTAGAAGCCTATAGATTTCATAGGAACTTGACATTAAGAGTCGCAGTATATAATCTCTTAAGGGAGAAGTCCAGCAATTTTTAAAAATCGCTGACTGGCCGAGCAGGCAGTCCAACAACTCATCCCGGAGTCTGGCGGGGGTAACGGAGCCGGGTGAGCTGTACAATCTTCTGGTCCCAGCTGTGTTCCTCTCATGCCGACTTCTGCTGGCGTTTCACTCCCCTGTTCAGCTTTGTGATTGGCAGACTGGCAGAAAATCGTCAAAAAAAGGAACTAAGCCAGGATCAGAAGATTGCACAGCCAGTGCAGCAGGCGTGGGAGCTAAGTATGGGACGGTTTATTGTTTTTTGGATCAGGAAGGCAGTAGGAAAAGTTAAAGCGTCACTGTTGTTTACATTTTTTTTTGCAGAAATCAATAGTACGGGCGATTTTAAGAAACTTTGTAAATGGGTTTATTAGCCGAAGAATGCATTTTTATCATGAAAAAGCAGTTTTAAGCTCTCCCCCCTGTCTTCATGGTTCTGTGGAGGGAGATGAGGCACCAAAACAGGACAACAAAGAGTTAATTTACAGCTACATCACTAGGTTATCTCCTCTGAAGTCAGCACTGACATCTCTGACCTCTGAATACTGCCTTTCACACAGGTCCCTCTGTGTAATCCTTTGTTCTCTGCTCTCTGCTGGCGACTAATCTCCCTCCCCCCTCCTCCCCCCTTTCCTCTTCATAGGTTACACAGGGCTCGACTGATGTTATTTCCTGATAATAAGCAGTGAATGTGAGAGAGAGAGAGAGTGTGTGTGTGTGTGTGTGTTGGGGGGGGGGGGGGGGGGGGGGGTTTGGCATGGGGAAAGTCTTTTTGAATGCAGATAATGGCAGATTTGCCTAAAAGCCCCAATTACATAGTTTCTTAAAATCGCCTGGACTATTGATTTCTGCAAAAAAAAAGAAAAAAACAAATATGACAGTGACACTTTAAGGCTTGGAGTACCTAGGCCCAGGTATATCCTTGTGATATCTTATTACATCTGAGTATACAATGTACAGTATGCTTTGCTCTGTTATTGGTTATTGCTTTCTACCTTCCTTCCCTCACTCATTCCTTCCTTCTTACATTTCCCCTTCCTCCCCTTCTTGCTTTCCAGACTCTTCTTTTTCATACACTTTTTTCCCATTCTCATTCCTTCCTACCCTCACTGTTTCCTTATACTTCCCATCTCTTCCCTGCTCTCACTTTTTTTGCTTCCTACACTCTTGCCCTTTGTTCCTCACTTTTTCCTTCATTCCTTCTCTCTCTTCCTTTTCTTCCCACATACGACTCTTCATACTCATCCCTCCTCCCTACCCTGATTCCCCTTCACTCGCCCTCATCACACTCTCTCTTTTCCTCCCACAATTTTCTACCCTTGTGTCCCAGACTTTTTCCTTCCTTTCCTCGCCTTCTCTCTTTCCATTCTTTCTACCTTCCCTCTCTTTTTCTTACATCGCTCCTTCCCCGATCTTCTTGTTTTCCAGACTCTTCTTTTTCCCACACTGCTTTCCCACTCTCGTTCCTTCCTACCCTCACTCTTTCCATACACTTTCCATCTTTTCCCTGCTCTCACTATTTTTGCTTCCTACACTCTTCCCTTCCACCTCTTTCCATATGTTCCTTACCTTTTCCTTCATTCCTCCTCACTCCTCCCTTTCTTCCCAGATACGACTCTTCATACTCATCCTCCCCTTCACTCTGCCTCATCACAAATTTTCTTTTTCCTTCCTCTCCTCTCCTTCATTCTTTACGTCCTTTCTACCTTCCTTCCCTCCCTCCCTCATTCCTTTTTTCTTACATCGCCCCTTCCTCGCTTTTCTTGTTTTCCAGACTCTTCTTTTTCACACACTTCTTCTTTCCCACTCTCGTTCCCTCCTACCCTCCATACACTTTCCATCTTTTTCCTGCTCTCACTATTTTTCCTTCCAATACTCTTCCCTTCCATACTATTTCTATTTCTTCCTCACTTTTTCCTTTATTCCTTCTCACACTCTTCCCTTTCTTCCTACATACTACATATCATACTCATCCTCCCCTTCCTCTTTTTTTTTTTCTCTACAATTTTCTACTCTTGTTTCTTGGACTTTTTCCTTCCTCTCCTCGCCTTCTCTCTTTCCATCCTTTCTACCGCCCCTCCCTCACTCATCCCTTCCTTCTTACATTGCCCCTTCCTTGCTCTTCTTGTTTTCCAGACTCTTCTTTTCCCACACTTCTTTCCCACTCTCGTTCCTTCCTACCCTCACTCTTTCCTCACACTTTTCCCTTTCTTTCCACATACTACTCTTCATAATCATCCTCCCCTTCACTCTTCCTCATCACACTCTTTCTTTTTTCTCCACAGTTTTCTTCTCTTGTTTCCCAGACTTTTTCTTGCTTTCTGCACTCTTGCTCACTCTTTACCTTCTTCTCTTCCCTTCCACCCTCTTCCTTTTCTTCGTACATACTGGACCTACCTCCTAGGGCATACTGCAGGGGGCATTATTACTGAATGAGGGCAAAGCAGGGGGCACTTATACTCTGGCCTCATGGCCATAGTTCTTCTCATTGTACCCCTTTATATTGCAGTATATGAGCCACATAATTATCAGCACCATATACTGTGGTGCTATACAGTGCACATCACCACAGTATATGGTGCTGATAATTAAGTGCTCATATACGTGGGACTGTATGTATGAGTTTACATAAAAATGTAAAAATATAAATGTATATATATATATATATATATATATATATATATATATATATATATATAGTACTAGAAAATGTACCCGGCGCTGCCCAGGTATAAAGTGTCAGTGTGTATAGAGGGTCCTGTATACCTGTAGTATAGAGTTGGTGGAGGTGCTGTATACCTGTAGTATTGAGTTGGTGGAGGTCTTGTATACCTGAAGTATATAGTTCGGGTGTCCTGTATACCTGTAGTGTATAGTTTGGGTTTCTGTATACCTGTAGTATAGAGTAGGTGGAGGTGCTGTGGCAGTGTTATCCAGTCACAGTATGGTGGTATTGGTCAGGTCTGGTATGGCGGTGTTATCCAGTCACAGTATGGCAGTATTGGTCAGGTCTGGTATGGCAGTGTTATCCAGTCACAGTATGGTGGTATTGGTCAGGTCTGGTATGGCAGATTCATCCAGTCACAGTATGGCGGTATTGGTAAGGTCTGGTATAGCAGTGTTATCCAGTCACTGTATGGCTGTATTGGTCAGGTCTGGTATGACGGTGTTATCCAGTCACAGTATGGCGGTATTGGTCAGGTCTGGTGTGGCAGTGTTATCCTGTCACAGTATGGTGGTATTGGTCAGGTGTGGTATGGCAGTGTTATCCAGTCACAGTGTGGCCGTATTGGTCAGGTGTGGTATGGCAGTGTTATCCAGTCACAGTGTGGCCGTATTGGTCAGGTCTGGTATGGCAGTGTTATCCAGTCAAAGTTTGGTGGTATTGGTCAGGTCTGGTATGGCAGTGTTATCAAGTCACAGTATGGCGGTATTGGTCAGGTCTGGTATAGCGGTGTTATCCAGTCACACTATGGCGGTATTGGTCAGGTCTGGTATGGCGGTGTTATCCATTCACAGTATGGCGGTATTGGTCAGGTCTGGTATGGCAGTGTTATCCAGTCACAATGTGGCGGTATTGGTCAGGTCTGGTGTAGCAGTGTTACCCAGTCACAGTATGGCGGTATTGGTCAGGTCTGGTATGACAGTGTTATCCAGTCACAGTATGGCGGTATTGGTCAGGTCTGGTATGGCAGTGTTATCCAGTCACAGTATGGTGGTATTGGTCAGGTCTGGTGTGGCGGTGTTATCCAGTCACAGTATGGCGGTATTGGTCAGGTCTGATATGACAGTGTTATCCAGTCACAGTATGGCGGTATTGGTCAGGTCTGGTGTGGCAGTGTTATCCAGTCACAGTATGGCGGTGTTGGTCAGGTCTGGTATGGCGGTGTTATCCAGTCACAGTATGGCGGTATTGGTCAGGTCTGGTGTGGCTGTGTTATCCAGTCACAGTATGGCGGTATTGGTCAGGTCTGGTGTGGAGTTGTTATCCAGTCACAGTATGGCGGTATTGGTCAGGTCAGGTCTGGTGTGGTGGTTTTGGTAAGGCTTGGTGTGGCGGTGTTAAATGTGACATGTGGAGCTATTACCTACCAGTCCTAATGCTAATTGGTGAGTGAGGATGGGGCATCCTCAGGTTTAGTGCTTAGGGCAGCAGCAGCTGGTAATACTGCCCTGTATACCTGTATAGATGGAGTAGGGGGTCCTGTATACATGTACTGTATAGATGGAGTAGGGGTCCTGTATATACATGAACTGTATAGATGGAGTAGGGGGTCCTGTATATACATGTACTGTATACATGGAGTAGGGGGTCCTGTATATACATGTACTGTATAGATGGAGTAGGGGGACCTGTATACATGTACTGTATAGATGGAGTAGGGGGTCCTGTATACATGTACTGTATAGATGGAGTAGGAGGTTCTGTATATATGTTCTGTATAGATGGAGTAGTGGGTTCTGTATAGATGGAGTAGGGGGCCCTGTATACATGTAGTGTATAGATGGAGTAGGGGGCCCTGTATACATGTACTGTATAGATGGAGTAGTGGGCCCTGTATACATGTACTGTATAGATGGAGTAGGGGGCCCTGTATACATGTACTGTATAGATGGAGTAGGGGGTCCTGTATACATGTACTGTATAGATGGATTAGGGGGTCCTGTATACATGTACTGTATAAATGGAGTAGGGGGTCCTGTATATACATGTACTGTATAGATGGATTAGGGGGTCCTGTATATACATGTACTGTATAGATGGAGTAGGGGGTCCTGTATACATGTACTGTATAGATAGAGTAGGGGGTCCTGTATACATGTACTGTATAGATGAAGTAGGGGGTCTACCAGTTATTTCTGTGGATGTTGTGAGGCAGCTTCCCTAGCAACCATTGCTCCCTGTGAAAATGAAAGCAGTAATCCTATTGGTTGCTAAGGCTCCAACTGCCGTGTCTGCTGCAGCTAATTATATCACCTGTGTGCAGTGTGGAGATTTTCCAATTAATCTCTATGGGGCGCCTCTCTTTCCCCTCCCCCTCCCCTCCTGTACATCTGGCGGGGACGGGACCTTCGCTAAAACCTTCCCGGGCACCCAATGTATCTGTGGGCCAAATTTGGGGTCAAACGGTTCAGGCGTTTGGAAGTCTATAGAGGACAGACAGACAGACAGACAGAAGGACAGACAGACAGACAGACTTTGATTTTTATGATATAGATATATGAGGGGGTTATCCTTTTTTTTATTTCACTTTTTTAAAATAAATAATTTATTAAAAGGACCTCCGCCAGGCATATTTCACTCTTGAGGGCTTAAAAAGCAGCTCTTGTGGTGATAAGAAGCTGATTTAAAACCCCCAAGAGTGAACTCCGTGAACTATACGTATAATATGTCCTGTTTTAGTGTCATTTTGTGCTATTTTCGTTGGTGGCGTGCCCCGGGATTTTTTAAGTATAAAAAGTGTGCCGCGGCTCAAAAAAGGTTAAAAATCCCTGGTCTAGAACACTGTTCATATAAATGTGTCCTGGAGCCCTATTTATATTGCAGATCGCGGGCGGTGCGGAGACCTTACAATGGCGTCTATTGTGACCTACTGATGTGTTATTACATATAGGGTGAAACCCTACACTGTCCAGGCATAAGGCTGACACCACAATGAGCCGACCTCTGGCAGCGATTACAATGTCACGTTATCTCCAGCAAATTCAGGGCAATGGAAAAATACTAATGGAACGTAATGGAAGTCAAATCGCAGACACTGAAGAAATCCATACATGACAGGAGCTATTGCTACTACTTGAGAATTCAAATGATACCTCGGGCATTTCAGGTTTTTCCTCTTTCTTGAGCGTCTTCTGGGAAGAAGAATATTTGCTGCGGAATAATAATTGTGTATCTATGGCGGCTTATAGTTTTATACCGATGTCTGGAGAACCCTATTTGCATGCAAAGAGGAAGAAAACATAACTCCTAACCCTTCGGAGGGACAAATACTATAAATATTCCATTTACAGTTCCCTTTGACGTTGTCACCCACAGTCCTGAAGGGCAAATTAACAGCGATGTATTCTCAGCCTGTGACTCGCTATATAGCCGGCCAGACAGTCATTCAGAAGTGTTCAAAAGATTTTCTCTAAAATAGTTACATATGGTTCTGCAGAATAGTGCGCCAAATAGCAGAATAGTGCGCCAAAGAGCAGAATAGTACACCCCATAGCAGAATAGTGCACCCCATAGCAGAATAGTGCACCGAATAGCAGAATAGTGCACCCCATAGCAGAATAGTGCACCCCATAGCAGAATAGTGCACCGCATAGCAGAATAGTGCACCGAATAGCAGAATAGTGCACCCCATAGCAGAATAGTGCACCCCATAGCAGAATAGTGCACCGCATAGCAGAATAGTGCACCAAATAGCAGAATAGTGCACCCCATAGCAGAATAGTGCACCAAATAGCAGAATAGTACACGGCATAGCAGAATAGTGCACCCCATAGCAGAATAGTGCACCAAATACAGAATAGTGCACCAAATAGCAGAATAGTGCACCCCATAGCAGAATAGTGCACCCCATAGCAGAATAGTGCACCAAATAGCAGAATAGTGCACCCCATAGCAGAATAGTGCACCAAATAGCAGAATAGTGTACCAAATAGCAGAATAGTGCACCAAATAGCAGAATAGTGCACCGCATAGCAGAATAGTGCACCAAATAGCAGAATAGTGCACCAAATAGCAGAATAGTGCACCACATAGCAGAATAGTACACCGCATAGCAGAATAGTGCACCCCATAGCAGAATAGTGCACCAAATAGAATAGTGCACCCCATAGCAGAATAGTGCACCAAATAGCAGAATAGTGCACCAAATAGCAGAATAGTGCACCACATAGCAGAATAGTGCATCCCATAGCAGAATAGTGCACCAAATAGCAGAATAGTGCATCCCATAGCAGAATAGTGCACCAAATAGCAGAATAGTGCACCCCATAGCAGAATAGTGCACCAAATAGCAGAATAGTGTACCAAATAGCAGAATAGTGCACCCAATAGCAGAATAGTGCACCAAATAGCAGAATAGTGCACCAAATACAGAATAGTGCACCCAATAGCAGAATAGTGCACCAAATAGCAGAATAGTGCACCAAATACAGAATAGTGCACCAAATAACAGAATAGTGCACCAAATAACAGAATAGTGTACCAAATAGCAGAATAGTGCACCAAATAACAGAATAGTGCACCAAATAACAGAATAGTGCACCAAATAGCAGAATAGTGCACCAAATAGCAGAATAGTGCACCGCATAGCAGAATAGTGCACCAAATAGCAGAATAGTGTACCAAATAGCAGAATAGTGCACCCCATAGCAGAATAGTGCACCACATAGCAGAATAGTGCACATAGCAGAATAGTGCACCGCATAGCAGAATAGTGCACCCCATAGCAGAATAGTGCACATAGCAGAATAGTGCACCACATAGCAGAATAGTGCACCAAATAGCAGAATAGGTCACCCCATAGCAGAATAGTGCACCAAATAGCAGAATAGTGCACCACATAGCAGAATAGTGCACCAAATAGCAGAATAGTGCACCGCATAGCAGAATAGTGCACCAAATAGCAGAATAGTACACCACATAGCGAAATAGTACACTGCATAGCAGAATAGTGCACAGAATAGCAGAAAAGTTCAACGCATAGCAGAATAGTATACTGAATAGCAGAATAGTGTACCAAATAACATAATAGTGCACCGCATAACAGAATAGTGCACCACATAGCAGAATAGTGCACCGCATAGCAGAAAAGTGCACCAAATAGCAGAATAGTGCACTGCGTAACAGAATAGTGCACCAAATAGCAGAATAGTGCACCAAATAACAGAATAGTGCACCAAATAGCAGAAAAGTGCACCAAATAGCAGAAAAGTGCACCAAATAGCAGAATAGTGCACCAAATAACAGAATAGTGCACCAAATAGCAGAATAGTGCACCAAATAGCAGAATAGTGCACCACATAGCAGAATAGTGCACCGCATAGCAGAATAGTGCACCGCATAGCAGAATAGTGCACCAAATAGCAGAATAGTGCACCAAATAGCAGAATAGTGCACCGCATAGCAGAATAGTGCACCAAATAGCAGAATAGTGCACCACATAGCAGAATAGTGCACCGCATAGCAGAATAGTGCACCAAATAGCAGAATAGTGCACCAAATAGCAGAATAGTACACCGCATAGCAGAATAGTGCACCAAATAGCAGAATAGTGCACCAAATAGCAAAATAGTGCACCAAATAGCAGAATAGTGTACCAAATAGCAGAATAGTGCACCGCATAGCAGAATAGTGCACCAAATAGCAGAATAGTGCACCAAATAACAGAATAGTACACCTCATAGCAGAATAGTGCACCGCATAGCAGAATAGTGAACCACATGGCGGAATAGTGAACCATATAGCGAAATAGTGCACCACATAGCAGAATAGTGCACTACATAGCGGAATAGTGCACCACATAACAGAATAGTGCACCACATACCGGAATAGTGCACCACATAGCAGAATAGTGCACCACATAGCGGAATAGTGCTGCAACTAGCAGAATAGTGCACCAAATAACAGAATAGTGCACCAAATAGCAGTTCATCCCCCATATTGTAAACATCTTCCCTCTGCAGGTAGTCCCCATACGGTATACCTCCCCCCCCTGTAGTTGGCTTACATTCCCTCTGTCTTCCCATACTCTTTGTCCCCTACTGTGCATCTTCTTACCCTTCCTGTCTCCCCTGCAGCTTGTGTTGAGCAGGTGGGGGGGCGGAGCATAACAAGTCTGGCCCTTATTGGCTGATGCTCAGCACC
Source organism: Dendropsophus ebraccatus (assembly GCF_027789765.1). Taxonomy (NCBI): domain Eukaryota; kingdom Metazoa; phylum Chordata; class Amphibia; order Anura; family Hylidae; genus Dendropsophus; species Dendropsophus ebraccatus. The sequence continues at coordinate 184,908,304 of NC_091456.1, forward strand.
CAGTGTCAGGGATCAGGTCAGCTGACTCTAACTAGAGCTTATTTATGGAGGAGAGCTTAAATTACGCAGCAGTGGTGGCTGTCTGTCCAATATCTGAAATAACAGAGTGTATATACCCTTAAAGGGGGTTGCTTACCAATTTTTTTTTTTCTTTCAAATCAGAAAGGGACAAAAAATTTTAGTTTTCTTCTATTAAAAAAAAAAAATCTCTCCAATCTGACAAAGTGCTCTCTGTTGCCACCTCTGTCCATGTCAGGAACTGTCCAGAGCAGTAACAAATCCCCATAGAAAACCTCTCCTGCTCTCCAGACTAGTAGGAGTACCACTTCCTGCCAGCAGCTGATAAGTACTGGAAGACGAGAATTTTTAATAGATGTCAATTTAAAATCTGTGGTACTTTCTTCCACCAGTTGATTTGAAAGTATTTTTTATTTTTTTTTAAGAAACCAGAAGGAGAGGTTCTTGTTCTTGCTCCTTGAGAGAAGGTGCCGGCAGAGGACTGGAGGTGACTTATTCTTTCTTCACTGGTTCTTCATTGGTGGGCCGCCAGGATGATTTCGTCTGGTGGGCCCCAGATACTCCAACTGTATGTGGAGAGCCCCAGTATGTACAGTCTACAGGGAAAAGCTCCAAGCCTGTTGGAGCCAAATCAGGCAAAACAATGGGTGAAACCAGTGCTGTGTAGAGTCTTCAGCTGGAGGGTAGCTGGGGTTCACTTACTATTTAAGGGTGCCCAATTCAGTGTGAGAACAGAAGGCAGAAACTATAAACCAATATAAAAATGGAGGCCAGCAGTAGAATCAATGATTTATGAAAGTAAACCCGCCACATAATCAGATCTGACTGCCATCCACCGTCCCCTCCCTCCATCCCCCACCCAGGGGAGATGGTCTAGAGATGTTTTAATTCCACTTTATTTGTATTGTCTTCCAGCAATTACAAGTTTGTCCTCAATTCCTGCCTCCGACAAGTAAAAGTAATTAACGTCTGAAGGAAATAACAAAGTAGAAATTGCTATTTATCTGAACTGCATTCAAGGCTCCGGGAAGAGAACAATGAAGAACAGAACAGCCCCGAAAAAAAAATCATCATCCGCAACATAATAAGTGATAAATGACTGAATATATGTATGAGGGAGCAGAATATCTACAATGAGATGAATAAACAGCTGAGAATCTGCGGGTACAGAAGACTGCAAGTAGCATCTAGCATCTTGACAGCATCTTGAGTTGTGCTGTCGCGGCCGGACGGCTACGTTAACCGAAAGAACCTGCCCCATGTAAGTCTTTGAGACGCTCCAAGACTTACATTAGGAAAGTCCAAACACAAACATCAGCGTGAAATGGCAATTCAGCCTGGGGAGCAGCTGGGACTTAGGCTGTATTCATGTTTTCTAGACTGTCTCCACTTTCCCCATGTAGAAGGCAGACACCTGGATTTAAATGCCTATGTACAAACCCAAACCTTGGGCCGTCTTGCTTATCCTTTGGTTTAAAACAGATGGAAATTCCAAGCAGAACTGGCTCCGCAGACTCTGCTCGGAATCCTGCCTGCCTCACTGCCAACTGATATGTCAGTTTTTTTGAGCGGAGAGTGGTGGAGAGACAGTATTGAGACAGTGAGGCAGGCGGAATTCCAAGCAGAGTCTGTGGTGCGAGTTCCACTCATAATTCCCGCCTGTTTTACTCAGTGTGAATGAGCCCTAATGTGTTGACACCCAGTAATTATTATGTAATTGAAGCCTTTTCAGTGTTCTAATAGCGCGAGATGTTGTGTTGAATTGGTTTTATGATAAATTAGAATCCTTAACTAAAGGAAAGGTAAGGATGGACACACAAATACAACTTTCATCCTTTGGCTGAAGCTCAAAGAAAAAAGTTATAGTAGGAAGCACAAACAACGTAGCTTACAAGAGTACATAGTGACTATTTATAAGGAGTAGGCAAAGTCTAATAACCCACAAAGATCTCCTCCGAGGGCTGTAATGGGAAGAATATTTGTTCGGGTAAACAGGGAATTCTTGGCAAAGGACAAAATGTGGACGTGTCAGTTACAGAGCCGAGAAATTTGTCACACTTCACCATAAGTTTATGGGTTAAATGCAGCACTCCATATCCTATCTGTCGATTCTTGGACTCCAAGACCTGAACAGGAATCCGGCCAATATTACAAACCTCAGCGCTAAGTTCTCTAAGCACACTATGTTCCATCCTCCTGTATTGATGGAGGAAGCTAAAGATCTCCTTCATCATCAAATTAAAGCCTAATCCTGGCACATGGATATTTATCAGTCCGGATCATCTCCTGGTAATCTGCACGGACAGGGTCAGAGGAGGAGAAGCTTCATTTCTAGGCGTTAAGTTCTTGGCTCCATCTTGGTTATAATTATAGCTTCCTTGTCACTGTAGTTATTTGATTTTCCTTGGATTAGAGAGTATTTGTAGACATGGAAATTTAAAGAGGCAATATGGTTAAAGGTTTTATGTCTTCATTTATTGGAACGTCTGGATGACCTTGACATTATCTTCATCTTTGACGTGATTTCTGAACCATGGAGATGGTCATTCGATCCAGGTAGGGTTACTGCATTCTATTTACATTCCCACTGGACTTCTACTTTTCAACTCAACACCTAAAAAGTCAGATTTGGATGGAGTTGGACACAATCTACAGATATCACTATAAGTTTTAAAGGGGTAGTGCGGCGCTCAGAAATTATTCACAGAATAATACACATTACAAAGTTTTATACAACTTTGTAACGTATGTTCTGTCTGTGAATCGCCCCGTTCCCCGTGTCCCACCACCCCCACCCGTGTATCCGTAAGTGTGGTGCATTATACATTACCTGATCCGTGTCGAGGGCCGTCCGCCATCTTGTGCCAAACGTCATCTTCGGACAGACGGACGAGTCGCTGCCACCCGTCCCCCCTCCGCCGCGTCACAACTGTGCTCAGCCGCACAGTTATGCTCAGCCAATCATGGCTGAGCGGCTGATGACGCGGCCGAGTCATCAGCTGCTCGGCCGCGATTGGCTGAGCACAGTTATGCTCAGCCAATCGCGGCTGAGCATCGGATGACGCTGCAGAGGGCGGCCGGCATTCGGGACAGTGGGAGCTGTTCGCCGTCCGCCCGAAGAAGACGTCCCTTGCTGAAGATCGGAGACTGGTGTCGGCACGTGACAGGTGAGTATAGGGCACCACACTTCCGGGTACACGGGTGGGGGTGGTGGGGCACGGGGAAGGGGGCCATTCACAGACATAACATACATTACAAAGTTGAATAACTTTGTAATGTGTGTTAGTCTGTGAATATTTTTTACCGCCGCACTACCCCTTTAACCTTAGGGAACCAAAAAGCGGAGATCAATGATGCTGCTTGTAGGGTCTATGACTAGCTGAGAGCTATACTGCTCTTTGGAGGGTCCTGTCGCAGAATGGCTCGGATATATTACTGTGTGCCGTTTGCAGGGTCCTGTTGTATAAAGGCTGCTGTGTCTCTTCATATTATTACCACTATTCTGATATTCTTTCCGTAACTACAGTCAAGACTTCTTTTCTTTATCTGAGAGTCACGAATTGGTTGCCCAGCAAAATCAATTATCAATTGACCACACAGTTCCCTTCATGGCAAATCACAGCTAAAGCAGCTTTGCAACGCGAGGAGCCTACAAACAGCCCCCGAATTCTCAGATAACTCGACGTCAAAGTCCCAAGTTTCGTCTATGTATTGTGACAGGCAGTTTTCTGCCTCCCCCACAAACCCAATAATCTTCATGGTGCAGAACAGGTCAAAGAGAGGGCAACAGGAAAATTCTGATGAGGAGAAGGCGTTCGATATTATCTGTAGATTTCTGCTCATGTTATTAGTGTCAGAAATCAGAGGATTAAAAAGGAAGAAGAAAATCATCAGGACAGAGTTTCAAATGGACAGAGACGAGATGGACTTGGTGGTCTTTTTCTATGTTTCAGATAGCAGCAATGGCTCACGAGAAATGGACAGATTTACAAGTTGACCATCGCCCCTAGATGAGCTGAAATTATAAACTCAAAAGTTTTGTGTGTTCAAATTCGAGAACCAACCAAACAGTGTCCATTCAATGGTATTTATTCTGAGCAGAGACTGGTTACAAGTGGTTACCACAAGGGTCTGTTTTGGATCCTATTCTTTTTAATATGTTTGTAAGTGACATAGGGGAAGGTTTGTAGGTAAGTATAGTGACATATGTGATGGTTTGGTAGGTAAGGTTAGTGACATAGGAGAAGGTTTGGTAGGTAAGGATAGTGACATAGGAGAAGGTTTGGTAGGTAAGGATAGTGACATAGGAGAAGGTTTGGTAGGTAAGGATAGTGACATAGGAGAAGGTTTGGTAGGTAAGGATAGTGACATAGGAGAAGGTTTGGTAGGTAAGGATAGTGACATAGGAGAAGGTTTGGTAGGTAAGGATAGTGACATAGGGGAAGGTTTGTAGGTAAGTATAGTGACATAGGTGATGGTTTGGTAGGTAAGGATAGTGACATAGGAGAAGGATTGGTAGGTAGGGATAGTGACATAGGAGAAGGGTTGGTAGGTAAGGATAGTGACATAGGGGAAGGTTTGTAGGTAAGTATAGTGACATAGGAGAAGGTTTGGTATGTAAGGTTAGTGACATAGGAGAAGGTTTGGTAGGTAAGGATAGTGACATAGGAGGTTTGGTAGGTAAGGATAGTGACATAGGAGAAGGGTTGGTAGGTAAGGATAGTGACATAGGAGAAGGTTTGGTAGGTAAGGATAGTGACATAGGAGAAGGTTTGGTAGGTAAGGATAGTGACATAGGAGAAGGGTTGGTAGGTAAGGATAGTGACATAGGAGAAGGTTTGGTAGGTAAGGATAGTGACATAGGAGAAGGTTTAGTATGTAAGGTTAGTGACATAGGAGAAGGTTTGGTAGGTAAGTATAGTGACATAGGAGAAGGTTTGGTAGGTAAGGTTAGTGACATAGGAGAAGGTTTGGTAGGTAAGGATAGTGACATAGGAGAAGGTTTGGTAGGTAAGGATAGTGACATAGGAGAAGGGTTGGTAGGTAAGGATAGTGACATAGGAGAAGGTTTGGTAGGTAAGGATAGTGACATAGGAGAAGGTTAGGTAGGTAGGGATAGTGATGTAGACATATATATATGTGTGTGTGTGTGTAGGTGTATATAGGGATCGAACATTGGTTTAATATTGAAGGACATTGGATTAGCATTTAATTATACTCCACAGACTGGATGGGGACTGCAACAGTCTTGCATTTTATGGTTCCTTCCAAACTTTGTTTGATGTGTAGCTTGGAGCAGGATAATAAATAAGGAGTAGAGTTTATAGGTATCACACTCCTGGCGGATAAGCAAGATGTGGGACAATTGGTGGAGGTAACTTCAAAGATCACTTTTGTTTTCCCTGGTAGGTTTTATTGTTTACATCACACATCTCTGAACAATAGGCCGACCATGGAACCTTCTCTCCAAAATCTTCAAAGGAAGGAAATCTGCACAGTTACCAACACAAAATTAGTATCAGCCAATCAAATTGAATGTTTATTTACGAAAACCAGATTGTCCTGCTCCTGTCCAATCAAATGTTCTTCAGTGTTAGCCAATGAGGTAAAAATGGTATATAGACTGTGGAAGAATGGATGATAGACACAGACAAGATGGAGGAATAAGGAAGAACATAGAGAAGGTATGAATGAATGGAGGTAAAGATTCTGGGTATGTAGTACATTCATTCATAACTCTATAACATCAGAGCTATACCTACTTGCTGTCACTCTGGGACGGAATCTAAATAAAGGCTTTATCTCTGGAAAAGAACCAAGGTTGGACTGGATTTTTTACCTGGAAGTGGTAAAGAAGATTCCACGTACACATTAGATCACAACAAGTGACATAGAAGAAGGATTGGTAGGTAAGGTATAGTGACATAGGAGAAGGTTTGGTAGGTAAGGATAGTGACATAGGAGAAGGTTAGGTAGGTAAGGTTAGTGACATAGGAGAAGGTTTGGTAGGTAAGGATAGTGACATAGGAGAAGGTTTGGTAGGTAAGGAAAGTGACATAGGAGGTTTGGTAGGTAAGGATAGTGATATAGGAGAAGGTTTGGTAGGTAAGGATAGTGATATAGGAGAAGGTTTGGTAGTTAAGGATAGTGACATAGGAAAAGTTTTGGTAGGTAAGGTTAGTGACATAGGAGAATGTTTGGTAGATAAGGATAGTGACATAGGAGAAGGATTGGTAGGTAAGGATAGTGACATAGGAGAAGGTTAGGTAGGTAAGGATAGTGACATAGGAGAAGGGTTGGTAGGTAAGGATAGTGACATAGGAGAAGGTTTGGTAGGTAAGGATAGTGACATAGGAGAAGGTTTGGTAGGTAAGGATAGTGACATAGGAGAAGGTTTGGTAGGTAAGGATAGTGACATAGGAGAAGGATTGGTAGGTAAGGATAGTGACATAGGAGAAGGTTAGGTAGGTAAGGATAGTGACATAGGAGAAGGGTTGGTAGGTAAGGATAGTGACATAGGAGAAGGGTTGGTAGGTAAGGATAGTGACATAGGAGAAGGTTTGGTAGGTAAGGATAGTGACAGGAGAAGGTTTGGTAGGTTAGGATAGTGACATAGGAGAAGGTTTGGTAGGTAAGGATAGTGACATAGGAGGTGGTTTGGTAGGTAAGGATAGTGACATAGGAGAAGGTTTGGTAGGTAAGGATAGTGACATAGGAGAAGGGTTGGTAGGTAAGGATAGTGACATAGGAGAAGGTTTGGTAGGTAAGGATAGTGACATAGGAGAAGGTTTGGTAGGTAAGGATAGTGACATAGGAGAAGGTTTGGTAGGTAAGGATAGTGATATAGGAGGTTTGGTAGGTAGGGATAGTGACGTAGGAGAAGGGTTGGTAGGTAAGGATAGTGACATAGGAGAAGGTTTGTCAGGTAAGGATAGTGACATAGGAGAAGGTTAGGTAGGTAAGGATAGTGACATAGGAGAAGGTTTGGTAGGTAAGGATAGTGACATAGGAGAAGGTTTGGTAGGTAAGGATAGTGACATAGGAGAAGGGTTGGTAGGTAAGGATAGTGACATAGGAGAAGGGTTGGTAGGTAAGGATAGTGACATAGGAGAAGTATTGGTAGGTAAGGATAGTGACATAGGAGAAGGGTTGGTAGGTAAGCATAGTGACATAGGAGAAGGGTTGGTAGGTAAGGATAGTGACATAGGAGAAGGTTTGGTAGGTAAGGATAGTGACATAGGAGAAGGGTTGGTAGGTAAGGATAGTGACATAGGAGAAGGGTTGGTAGGTAAGGATAGTGACATAGGAGAAGTATTGGTAGGTAAGGATAGTGACATAGGAGAAGGGTTGGTAGGTAAGCATAGTGACATAGGAGAAGGGTTGGTAGGTAAGCATAGTGACATAGGAGAAGGGTTGGTAGGTAAGGATAGTGACATAGGAGAAGTATTGGTAGGTAAGGATAGTGACATAGGAGAAGGTTTGGTAGGTAAGGTTTACCTATTTGCTGATGAAACAAAAGTGCAATAGGGCCAATAATCCTGGTGGCGTCTTTTACTATTTCCTGACCCACATATTTTGGCATACAATCTCTTTCCTCTTATATTCTAAGATCTATAATGTTTGTATGACAGAGCCAGATGAGGGCTTATTTTTTGGCATAAATAATTATACATTATTTATTTGACAATATAATATATTACAGAACTGGAATAAAAAAAATTGTAGGACAAAAAAAAATGCCAATCATTTCTTGAGTTCGCTGTATATAACATACATTTTTCTAACACTGCGTTAGTTCCCTTAAGGCCCTATTATAAGCAATCATTCCGGTACTTACATAGATCAATGCATATGCATACTATATCTAGCAGATCGTCACTCGGCTGGAAACGTCTACCATATGCACTCTATTACCAGGCACTCTTACATCGCGGGGGGTGCCGATCAGGCCACTGCATGAAATCAGTGATTTCTAATGTCTCTTTACCAACAGGTGCCGGCTTCTATCTGCAGGGTATGATGTACGTCACACTCCGTCACCCGACCAATGTCGTAAAGACGTTCTCCATTTCTAACATACAACAGAGCAGGACCTGTGGACTACGTGATCCACTACTACTCCAGTTCTAATAGAACAGACATGGACTCCTATTGTGACTTGCTCCACTAAAGTCGACATTCTCCTCCTCGGATAAGTGATACATCTGTTCTCGATGAGTCATCTTAACATTTGCACAAATGACCCATTTCTTCCCCTCTATTCCCCAGTGCAGACACGACACAGGAGGATATAAATAAGCCGGTAATCAATAAGGAAATGTATTCTTCCTCTTAGCTACATTGTTCCAGGCAGACAATTAAAGAAGGTCTCGGCTGTCACAAGAATCTCCGGGGACTTATAACCTTTCCAACGCCGGTGACAAGTAATGTGCTGAGAAATGTCACAAAAGGCCACTCAGGCTGTAAACTTCTGCAGCTATGTATGGATTTCTGGGGCCCGGAGTACACCCAGGGGCCCATTTACATCTATGGTGGAGGCTGGTATATCATGTTCTGGTTTTGTCCCTTGTTCTTCTCTGGTTGTCATAAATAAGCAGATCTGAAGATCTAACTGGGTTAAACATACTGACGCCTGGGACCTCCTTGGACCTCTTTACATTAAACATTGAGAAGTGAAATAGATTATTGTGTCTCTTGAAGGAGCCTATGGCAAGTTTTTTTTTATGTATATAATCACCACCCTAGAACGTACCTTCCAGACCACTCCTGGTCATATAGTGGTTTCCTTACTGGAGCCACCCCTTGGCTGGGCTCCTCCTTGAAGGAATATCTGGCTAGTCCCCTGTTTCGAGACTCTTAAATGAGGGGCAATGTACGTAGGATTTCACGGTACTCGGTGCTTCAACCAGCAAACGACAGTATTATCTTTGGCTGGTCTTCCTGAGAGCAGTGATCTGTTTCTCTTATGGCTCTACTAGGCATTGCTCCCACCTAGCCAGAATCCTGCTCCACACTGATGAGGGGCAACACCACGAAACAGCTGTCTGTGGATGGATACCTTTCTTTTTCCCTTGTCTTGGACATTGACTGAAAGGGACATTTAATGTGGTTTTGGTGATTTCCTACTAGTAGCCATTCCTTTGCCAGGCCCTTCCTTGAGGGGTATCTGGCTAGTCCTCTGTTTCGACACTCTTAAACGAGGCTCCACAGACTACTTTTTGCAAAGGTAGCAATGAGCCTCCTCCCAAAACTTAGAGCTGCTGTGTACCCCATCCCCAACGAGGGAAAGGGTGCAGATATAGGACCATGTGGGCAAATGCCAAAACTGCTCACAGTCCCACTAGGTCAACTATATATAGCACTCCACCCTACTCATGGAGTAAAATAAGGCTGAGCTCAGTGCCACACTAGCTGTAGTTCTTGTCTACAGCCTCTTACATTATCCCTTTTCATTTTCTTTAGCAAAAGTAACATCTTCTTGGTAAAACATGACACTGCAATGCATTAAGCATATAGAAATATCAGGAGAACCACCAGGCCTCTACTGTTAAATGTAATATACATATTCAGCCATGAGGCAGCAACCTGTAAAAAGAGCAAGAAGTAGAAGTAAACAGAACAATACAGATATATCCACTTTATTCCCAGGCAATGGTCATAATCAGAGTGGGCTCCTGACACAAATCACAAGTAGTCCCATATGTAGCCGACAATTTAAAGGGGTACTCCGGCAAAAAATAATTTCTTTCAAATCAACTGGTGCCAGAAAGTTCCAGAGATTTGTAATTTACTTCTCTTAAAAAAACAAAAAATATCTCCAGTCCTCCAATACTTATCATCTGCTGTATGTCCTGCAGAAAAGGATAATTTTTTACTCACCGTAAATTTTCTTTCCTGTAGTCCGAAGCAGCAGCACAAATGGGGAAGATCCTATCTTCCTGCAATGGTAGGACAGATGGTACTAATAAAAGATTGATTAGGAGCCCTATAAGAAGGCCATACAGACCCCTCCTCCTTGTGTCAATTCTAACGACAAAAAAATGTAAAATTCATAATAAAATCTTAGTTAATAAGGCATTAAAACAATCAAGGTACGCTGCATAAATAGTTTGTTTAAATCAGGGCGGGAAGTCTGTGCTGCTGCTTCGGACTACAGGAAAGAAAATTTACGGTGAGTAAAAAATTATCCTTTCCCTATACGTCCTCAGCAGCAGCACAAATGGGGATATAGCAAGCTATGAAAACAGACTAGGGAGGGCCATTACATTACAGAAGACAGAATGGCTGAGCCAAAAACTGGTTGACTCGTGAATATCTAGTCTATAGTGCTTGACAAAGGTAATGACGGACGACCATGAGGCAGTCCTGCATATTTGTTCCAAGGGTACAGATCTTTTTTCAGCCCATGTGGATGATATTGACCTCGTTGAATATGCCTTGATTGCACCAGGTACCTGTAATCCAGCTTCTTGGTAGCATATGGAGATGACTTCCCTTATCCATCTGGACAGAGAAGCTTTGGATGACTCGCATCCTTTGTTTTTCCCTGCAAAGGATAAAAACAAGTGGTTAGATTTCCTGAAGGAGTTTGCCCGTTCAATATACATGCTCCAAGCCCTTCCCACATCTAAGGGATGAAGCTCCTTCTCTCCAGTGTTGGCAGGAGTAATGGATTGTAACAATGGAGATGTGGAAGAGACTCACCCACCAGGCTTCAAACATCTTCTTTACCTTCAGGTAGGTTCTGTAGGCAGTTGTGGCTCTGGACTGCAGAAGAGTGGTTACCACTTTGACAGCATATCAATGTTTGACGGCAGTCCAGACGGCAGTCAAGCTTCGGACAAGCCTGCCCTCTTGAGTTATTAACTGAGGGTATACAGAAGCCTCCAGAGTATTCCTATGGAATTAGCGCCATAAGAGGCCATCATGAAACCCGAGACTTGCTACTTGCAAGATTTTTAGACTCTGCCCACACCTGGCAGGGACGCTGGGGGTAATCTCTGCTACTCTGTGTCAGTAGCTGGGGAGACTGGGAGAGTTCCCAGAAGATTCTTAGGCAGGGGGCTCACCATTGTGAACCATGCCCTCTTGGGTCAATAGGGGCAAATGAGGCTGACCAAGGCCCAACCTTGTCTGAGATTCTGCAAGACTCTGGGCTTTATAGGAGTGAGGAAAAAAGGTTTTCCAATTTGAACCTTCAATAGGAATAGGTCTATTCTCCATGCGATTTACCAGAAAGCTTCTGGTCCAGAGACCGTTCTTCCGACAGGATTACATCGCAGCATAGATTGCCAGCAGACAAAATGCCCCTGCCTCCAGTGGTAATGCTACTGATTTAGTGCCCCTAAGAAGATCGATATGCGCCATCCTAGATGCGGTTTTGATCTTATAGTGATAGCTTACCATAGATTGATGTGCTGGAGTGGACTAGTATTCCCTTCATATGTTGGATGCCAGCAACATCTCTAATGGGGATTAAGGCTCCTTTGCTCGTTGCTCCTGCATACAAGCGCCCCACTGTGTGCTTGATACATCAATGGTTTTCTGTACCCACTTTATTGGGAGACTGTTGCCATTGAGCAGGGAAAGCTATCCTTGTCTCTGGGTGTTATTTCCAGTGTAGACATAAGACCCAAGGGTATCAGATGAAGTGACAGCAACTGGGGAGTGCCGAGAACCCAGCCTTGTGTCAACTTCTGTAATCTCTCTGGAGGAAGAGAGAGTCACAGACTGGGGATCTATTCTCCTCCCTAGGAATTGTCCCATGCCAGAAACAATGATGAGCTTCAATTTCCTCAGACAGTCAAAGTACAATAGACATCACCTTGGTGACTGTAGATGGAGCCAAGATGATTCCAGACAGAAGGGCTGTAACTTGAAAAGAATTCCAATTGCCTTGTACAAAGGGTCTTGATGTAAAGGAATATGCAGCTTTTGTCTGTAGACAGGTACATGTGGGTATACATGGTCAGATAACGTCCCTCTTCTAGGAGGGAACTAGAGCATAAATCCTCCATACAACCGCCTCCTCAGAGAAGGCTGTATACAGGTACATGCAGGTATACCTGGTCACATAACATCCTTCTTCTAGGAGGGACCTACAGATCATAGATCCCACATACAGCACCTTCCTCAGAGGAGGCTGCATACAGGTATACACGGTCAGATAACATCCCTCTAGGAGGGACTCACAGATCATAGATCCTACATACAGCACCTTCCTCAAAGGAGGCCGCATACAGGTATACACGGTCAGATAACATCGCTCTAGGAGGGACCCACAGATCAAAATTCAATATGGTAGCCTTTCCTATCATATAACACTGGTACAGACCTCTCTCATTATGGAAATAAATCAGAAAAGACGTAGTCACAAGTTCTTGTTCCCATCCCCAAGGCCTCCGAGACATCTGGTCCTTCTTGTGCAGGATTCTTTCCTTTACCTTCCGTACTAGAATTCCTACGGAATGGGGAACAAAAGTAGAAGTTCCTTCTCTTCTTATTAGACTGGGGCAGATAATGGACCTGATCATAAGAAAAAAAGAACTTTCATGAGAATGTCCAATACAGATCCAACTCTCTTTATATTGGAGTGAACATCTGCCCCCTTACAACAAAGGACCAGTCTCCAAACCGTGGGGATCGGGCAGCCAAGTATACTGCTCAGCTATAGTAATGTAGACATTTATTTTATTCATTAATTATTATTATTTTCTGAACAAGGTCTTTGTGCGTCTGAAGGAGCCAAGACCTCGGACTCCATCCAGTTCAGCCTGTAGATTATCATTCAGATGTAAAATCTTAAGCAGTCATTGTCTCTGAGAAAAAAGTTGCAATCTACAAATGAATTCCCTGCCACCTGAAAGTGGAATCTTGCAGGATCTGTACGCCTCCAGAAGTTCTGTTACCAGAATCCTGCTACATCCAAGGATGGAAGTTGTGCCAGACTGACCGGCCGACTAACAGACTAGTGCAGAGTGCCTGGAATCAGACACACAGGTGCACTGAATATGCAACCAACAATCCTAAGGCGGTGTTCACATATAGCAGCTTCATAGCTTTACTGCATCCTTCAGTACACAGAAGCTCCATAGGGTCACTGCATCATCTGATATCAGTATTACAGAGTGTAACTAGACAGCAGGTGTACACAGTATTACAGAGTAATTAGACTGCAGGTATACACAGTACACATCCAGCATCTCTAAGCATGTAGCTTCATAGGTCACTGCATTATCTGATAACAGTACTAATCAGATAGTACACAGATGTACATGTCTACAATCCTAAGGCCATGTTCACACACAGTAGCTTTACTGCATTCTTAAATAGCAGCACTGGAGCAGCGCAAAAAAACTCCATAGAATCACTGCATCATCTGATGGCTGTATTATGGAAAGTAATCAGATAGCAGGTGTATCCAGTACACATCCAGCAGCTCTAAGCATCTGCTCACACACATAGCTCCATACGGTCACTATATAATCTGATAGCAGTATTAGGGAAGTAATTAGATAGATGTATCCAGTACACAACTAGCAACTCTAAGGCTGTGTTCACACACAGCAGCTTCACAGGGCACTGCATCATCTGATAGCAGTATAGTGAAAGAAATCAGACAGCAGGTGTTACACAGTACACTACAATTCTAAGGCAATGTTCACACATAGTGGCTTCATAACTTCACTGCATTCTTAAATAGCAGCACACAGAAGGTCCACATGATAACCATCATCTGATAGCAGTATTAGCGAAGGTAATTAACCAGCAGGTGTACATAGTACACAACTAAATTCTAAGGCAGTGTTCACACACAGTAGCTTCACTGCATTCTTAAATGTTAGCACACAGAAGGTCCACATGAACACTGTATCATCTGATAGCAGTATAGTGAAAGTAAATAGACAGCAGGTGTATAGTATACAACTAACAATTCTAAGGCAGTGTTCACACACAGTAGCTTCACTGCATTCTTAAATGGCAGCACTGGAGTAGCACACAGACGCTCCATAGGGTGACTGCGTCATCTGTTAGCAGTATTAGTGAAAGTTATTACACAGGAGGTGTATCTACCACTACACAATAACTCTAAGGCTGTGTTCATACACAGTTTTATAGCTTCATTGTATCATCTGATAGAAATACTGGAAAGTAATCAGACCGCAGGTATACACATTACACAACTACAATTCTAAGGCTGTGTTCACACACACAATTTCACTGCATCATGTGGTAGCAGTACTATAGAAAGTAATTAGGCAGCAGGTGTTCACAATGCACAAATAGCAGCTCTAGGGTTGTGTGCACACACAAACACACAGTTTTATAGCCTCACCACATCATCCGATGGTAGTACTATGGAAAGTAATGAGGCAACAGGTGTACACAATAGCATCTCTAGGGCTGTGTTCACATACAGTTTCAGAGCTTCACTGCATCATCTGGTAGCAGTACTATAGAAAGTAATTAGGCTGCAGGTGTGCACACTGCACAACTAGCAGCTCTAGGGTTGTGTGCACACACACAGTTTTATAGCTTCACTGCATCATCTGATGGCAGTACTATAGAAAGTAATGAGGCAATAGGTGTGCACAATTAGCAGCTCTAGGGCTGTGTTCACACACACACACACAGTTTCATAGCTTCATTGTAGCAGTACTGAAGAAAATAATGAGACAGCAGGTGTACTAAATACCCAACTAGCAGCTTTAAAGCTGTGTTCATGTATACACACTATAGTCACATAGGTCACTCATATAGTGAAGCAGTCTAACAGGACTTGCACAACCAATGTTAAAAAAAAAGTGAAAGACATTGAAACAAAACATTTGAGGCGTAAAAGCCGAATACAACATATATATCAAATAATCCTCCTGACACACAGGCCAGGCTTCCAGCTCAAAAGAAAAAACAGCATATCTTACCTTGCTGAAGTATCAAGAAAATTAGCAGCCGCCCAGGTGAGGACACAGGTCTGGCAGCACCATGATACTTACTGCAGCAGCTTCCTGGCTTTCCTCACACAGCGGCTCCATACAGCAGAGAAGCTGAGTGATAACTCTACTAAAAAGTAAATAATCTCCTCTCTGATACAGCAGAGCAGGAAAAACAACATTTTTATAAATTTCCCCTCTCCACACGACCATGTGGAAAGGAAGAATCTTTGGAAAGGAAAGCCAGACACAAACATAGGCCTGAGCCTGCTTCCCTCTCCTACCACCTGTCCCACAGGAGGACAGAAAAAAACACAAGGAGGAGGGGTCTGTATGGCCTTCTTATAGGGCTCCTAATCAATCTTTTATTAGTACCATCTGTCCTACCATTGCAGGAAGATAGGATCTTCCCCATTTGTGCTGCTGCTGAGGACGTATAGGGAAGTGGTGTATTCTTTCCAATCTGACTTAGTGCTCTCTGCTGCCACCTATGTCCATGTCAGGAACTGTCCAGAGCAGGAGAGGTTTTCTAAGTTTTTTTATGATTTGCTACTGCTCTGGAAAGTTCCTGACATGGACAGAGGTGGCAGCAGAGAGCGCTTTGTCAGACTGGACAGAATACACCACCTCCTGCAGGACATACAGCAGCTGATAAGTACTGGAAGACTGACGTTTTTTTTATTTAACAGAAGTAAATTACAAATCTCTGGCACTTTCTGACACCATTAACCTACAAAAGTGACAAAGGTAGAAACAGAGGTAAGTGTATGGAGGGTGAGATGGGTGTCAGTTATATCACCTATGTGCACGAACACCACTAAGAGCTGCACTATCCTGGTGGTCATATAGAACCAATCAAGCTACGATATGTTTAGGTTACTCAACCTTTTGTAGAGATGCGATATTGATTTTGGGATTCTCGCTCTTTTATTGATCCAGATAAATTGCATACTTCGTCTCTGTACTTTGGGCAGTTTCCTTGTTAGTATGGCAATAGGAGAAGATTGACGGAAGGAAGACCATTTAATAGTGTCAATTTGTCTCATCCAGGCCATAGTTGCTGTGGGCCGTTATTCAAGATCTCGAAACCGTAAGGGGTGATTCCATTCATAAAGTATAGAAAAGGAGGATGTAATGTTAAACCACAGCGACTCATTTTTTAAAATATTTACCCTCACTCCTGGGTCCATCTTAGTTTGAATTTCCAGATGATTTTGGATCTTCCCTACCTTCTGTGATGCGACTCCTGATGCTGAGCACAGCAGTGGTTCAGAAGGACTTCACCACCTACATTCCCGCCTCGGCGCCAATTGATTGAGGTAAAAAAAAAAAAAGTAGCGATGTACCTGATGGTACATTTGCTTTAAAGTTGTTTCAAGGTCTGGAGTGTAATGCTCTACCATTTGTGTTAAATATAATTTCTGCCATTTTGTTTTGGAAAGTATAAATAAAATTGAAGTATTAGAATTTTGGAGTCCTGTTGCTTCCTTCAGTGCAGCTCCCATCGGAAGGCTGTTGTAATTTATCACAGCCACTATGTCACTTAGGCAGCTGCCTGCTTCATGGAGTAGAAAAAGGATGCTGGTTGACCTCAGGGTCAACCAGCATCCTTTTGCATGCACTTACTAGTTATTGCTCCCACTAGCCAGAATCCTACGCCACACTGATGAGAGGCAAACATGCTGAAACAGCTGCCTGTGGATGGAAACCTTGCTTGGGTGGTTTCCTTGACTGAAGACATTCCTTGGCTTGGTTGTTCCTTCCCGGAGAAAGGTCTGGCTAGCTCACTGACGTTGACACGTGATGGTGCCTCTGCAATTTCCTTGCATTTAATTTCCCAGGGAGCAATGTCCTAAATACACTGAAGTTGAGACACATGATGGTGTCTCTGCTATGTTTTGGTTAATCTCTCTGAGGTCAACCAGTTTCCTTTTGCATGCACTTACTAGGCATTGCTCCCACTAGCCAGAATCCTACTCCACACTGATGAGGGGCAAATACCCCAAAACAGCTGTCTGTGGATGGATTCCTTGCTTGGGTAATTTCCTTGACTTGAGACATTCCTTGGCTTGGTTGTTCTTTCCCTTTCCCGAAGAAAGGTCTGGCTAGCTTACTGACGTTGAGACATGTGAGGGTGTCTCTGCTGTGTTTTCGCATTCTTGGAGTAGAAAGACATAGAAGCAGGCAGCTGTTTTTAAGATTGGTCATGAACTAGAATGTCCTGGAAAATCCCTTTAACTACGTTGTAAAGCTCTTTGCATGGGCACAAAAATACTGCAAGTCCAGGGCTATCAGCCCTTGAGAATTTGGAGCTTTCCATGAATTTACATCATTCTAATGGATGACTCTACCCTAGGTTATTCTTCAGTTTCAATAACCTCTTCCGGAGGTTTCCACTTGGCGCCTTATAGACACTGCTGCTCAACCGTGCATTGTCAATTTAACTATTTTAATTCCATTGAGAAGGGTCATGTTATTGACTTCTATTGACTATCCTAATGGTCTCCTACAACTTGTATCAAGTGAGAGATAAGCCGAACGTTTTCCTCAATCAATGAGTCTGGTGTGTAAAACAAGATTTCGGGTGATTTATGACCAGTATCTCCAGTATTAAGGATCCATTCACTGGTTTGCCTAGTGGAGGGTTCAAGTTCAATTGTTAAATGAGTCCTGAAGCTGTTTCCCTTCGAGACATAGAAAATCAATTGTAAAAAAAAAAAAAAGACTTCCATTATCCGACCCTTTAGTGTTGGGTAAATTAATAAAAATAAAATGTGTTCTTCTGATGATTCATCGAAATGGCCGGGAAAATCAGAAAGGTCATTCTCATTATCTTCACAATTTAGATGAAGACAGTCTGGCGACTCCTTGGCTTAAGAACACTCAGTTTATTGAAAAATTACCCTATCGGGGTGACAGATCAGCATACCTACAGTATGTATTCTGTGCTGATGTCATTTATGAGCCAACCTGGTAGATCTTCATCTAATATCTTTTCTCAGATAATACAGTGCTGAAAGGTAGCACACTGGGAGATCTGATATATACAGTAGCTTTGGTCCTGAATGGTTGAAGTTACCGTCTTGTACCGACTATCTTATAGTCCCGGTTATGTTGCATGGTGACCACAGTCATTGTAACACCCAGTGGGATTTAACATGATCCTAATGGTTTTCATTTGGTTAAAAAAAAATTCTTCTATCGTTGTCCAACAGCTATTGGAGGTCATCTATAGGTCTTCTCTTATGGCTCCTCCAGACTTCAGCAGCTCCTAGTATATGGTCAGCAATGAAAACTTTACACCCTACATGCAGACCCTGGGTATTTCAACAAGTAAAGGAAAACTGGTGGATTCCGTTTGGCACCAGACCCTTATTTGAAAAATGAACCGTTTCCTACGATGTGGCGAGAAACTCGGCTCATGGCTCTTGGTGTCAATTCCCAATTTTAATGCTACGTGTTTCGAGGGTGAAATCCCCTCTTCATCAGGTCATCTCATCTCCATTCATTCCTTATGGAGTTGCCAGAGATGGAGAGTATAATGCAGAGGTGCCTTTCTATAGTATGAACCCATAGAGAATAAATGGAGATGCGGAATATGGTGACCTGCAGTTCCTTTTAAAACAAAGATTAGGGGGCACCTTACAGGAGATCGCGGGGAACCCAGTGGTCGTCTTTCCGTGATCTCACATTACTCCCCTATGCTGAGGATAACTTAAAGGAGGCGTCCGGTGGAGGGGGCGGTAAAAAGTCATTACAGGCAGAGGGTGGGAGTAAAATAAAAAAGAAATTATAGTCACCTTTCCCAGTGCCCACGTGTCCCAGTGCCCACGCAGCCACTAGACCTTGACCCTAGCCGGCTGTCTTCTCAGCTCCTCTCCAGCTACGTCACAACCTGCCCGAGAGATGCTCAGCCAGTCAGTGACCAGAACGGGACACCGCTGCAGTCACTGATTGGCTGAGCAGGCTAAATCCCGCCCATCTGTGACGTCTTCTCCCGGAATTCGGGAGAAGATGACAGCCGTAGGGTCCGGGAGCTCTGTGATGCGGTGCAGTGCGTGTCTTTTTTATTTTTCCCTCACCCAATTCTTGTAATGATTTTAATCCCCCCCCCCCCCCCCTTGCCAGACTTCTCCTTTAAGTCAGAGTTATATGCACTTTATATGAAATTTTTAAATTTAATTTATATTGTAATTTTTGTTCTTCTTTATCTTAGCGGCATTACATCTGTGAATTCCCTTTTTTGAGCCTATTTTTTCTCACACCAAGGATTTTCTGGAAGCGTCTCGCTCACTTGGGACTCAGTGTTTATTTCTAGGACAGCTTGCTAAATCCGTCATAAATTGAACCTGCAATCTGTATGCCATGATTCAGCTCTCCAGTTGCAGAATCATGGGAATCTAATGAAATTGCTTATACAAAAATGAATAATTTACCACATGGCTTTCTGATGGAAATATTAGGATTGTAATGATCACAACCTTTAGCTAGGGCTTCGGTCCAAAAACCATCTGTTCCTTGGTCTGTGTCTGATTCTGCCTTTAATTTCTTGAGTATGATATCATCAGTTTAGAAGGTTAACTTGGACTTGGTACCTGGTCTCTACCAAGTTCCATTTGAGATTATGGTGGGTCTTTATATATGGGGCTGAGTCTCTGGTTGACTCTTACGTCTCATGTGTCCTTCTGCTGACATCATCTGCCTATGGGTGGTCACTTTGGTCCACATGTAGCCATGTAATGGGTGTCTGTGTGTGGAAGGAGAAAGGTCAGGAATTGACCACTCAACAAGTAGCTTTGGATGCGTACCAACACCAGATGGTCACTAGATGGCAGAACTAGACCTTCCTGATCCTAACTGTGGCTCCCAGTGCTCAGTTACCCCCAAGACATACAGTAGTATCAAATAGTATGACAAGCAGATGGTCACAAGAAAAACATACAGGACACAAATCCATGCTGGCGGTCATTGAAAACAAAAATAGCAACTTACTTAAAGGACAGGAGCCAGAGATAAGGGAATGGATGATGGGGCAAACAATTGATAATGATGGTAGAAAGGAATAATACAGACAGGAGAAAATACAAGGTCAAAAAATCCCAAAAATTTTGGTAAAGTTCAGAATGAATTTGTTCTGAATGGATTAAATTATCACTATCGGTACTGATAACACATCCTCGCGATAGTTACTTCTCTTCACAGACGGAAAAAAAATTGGACAAATTTAAATTCTACGGTCACTAAGGCTTATCTACATAACGTAACGTTTAGTAACATTGTGTCATTTTGTGGCGCGGTGACCGATGCCTCAGGAGTAACAGGTGCAGTATCAGGTTGGTGACGGTGCCAGAGAAAATGTCCCCATGGGTGATTTTTTGGCTGTGGTTGAGTTAACAGCTCGCTGGTCTCTCTGCCGTGTCGGATCAGCGCCACTTCATCCTCCGGAACAAGAGGTTAGGCTCCTGAAGAGAGGTAATTGCCGGCAGCACTACAGCAGCGTGAAGTGGTGACTGAAGTGCACATTAGCCGCTCCCTCATCAGCATATGCTTCATGAATCCATCACGCTGCTCAGACAAAAGCTGCCGCTGGGCCACGGGCCGCTCGCATTAACTCTTCCCCGGCTGCCTCCTTTTTTTAGTTGTCCTCGCACCAGATTATGGTATATTGCAACCCACCTTGGCCCCATTCTTTTATATGAGGTTAAAGTGTACGTAAACATTCCCCCCCTTGCCGATACCCTCACCGATCACTACAACTAAGGGAACAGAAGTGCTTGTTGTTTCTTCTTGGCTTTTCTCTAAACCAGTTATACAAATAAATACATAAAAAATATACACTCACCAACCACTTTATTAGGTACACCATGCTAGTAATGGGTTGGACCCCCTTTTGCCTTCAGAACTGCCTCAATTCTTCGTGGCATAGATACAACAAGGTGCTGGAAGCTTCCTCAGAGATTTTGGTCCATATTGACATGATGGCATCACACAGTTGCCGAAGATTTGTCGGCTGCACATCCATGATGCGAATCTCCCGTTCCACCACATCCCAAAGATGTTCTATTGGATTGAGATCTGGTGACTGTGGAGGCTATTGGAGTACAGTGAACTCATTGTCATGTTCAAGAAACCAGTCTGAGATGATTCTAGCTTTATGACATGATGCATTATCCTGCTGAAAGTAGCCATCAGATGTTGGGTACATTGTGGTCATAAAGGGATGGACATGGTCAGCAACAATACTCAGGTAGGCTGTGGCGTTGCAACGATGCTCAATTGGTACCAATGGGCCCAAAGAGTGCCAAGAAAATATTCCCCACACCATGACACCACCACCACCAGCCTGAACCGTTGATACAAGGCAGGATGGATCCATGCTTTCATGTTGTTGACGCCAAATTCTGACCCTACCATCCGAATGTCGCAGCAGAAATCGAGACTCATCAGACCAGGCAGCGTTTTTCCAATCTTCTACTGTCCAATTTCGATGAGCTTGTGCAAATTGTAGGCTCAGTTTCCTGTTCTTAGCTGAAAGGAGTGGCACCCGGTGTGGTCTTCTGCTGCTGTAGCCCATCTGCCACAGTTCGACGTACTGTGCGTTCAGAGTTGCTCTTCTGCCTACCTTGGTTGTAACGGTTGGCTATTTGAGTCACTGTTGCCTTTCTATCAGCTCGAACCAGTCTGCCCATTCTCCTCTGACCTCTGGCATCAACAAGGCATTTCCGCCCACAGAACTGCCGCTCACTGGATGTTTTTTCTTTTTCGGACCATTCTCTGTAAACCCTAGAGATGGTTGTTCGTGAAAATCCCAGTAGATCAGCAGTTTCTGAAATACTCAGACCAGCCCTTCTGGCACCAACAACCATGCCACGTTCAAAGGCCTCAAATCACTTTTCTTCCCCATACTGATGCTCGGTTTGAACTGCAGGAGATTGTCTTGACCATGTCTACATGCCTAAATGCACTGAGTTACCGCCATGTGATTGGCTGATTAGAAATTAAGTGGTAACGTGCAGTTGGACAGGTGTACCTAATAAAGTGGCCAGTGAGTGTATATCCCATTAGGCGAAAGTGTCGTCTTCTTTTCTTTAGCCTGTAGTTCCAGTTTATTTGCCAGCAAGGTATATGTAAGGGCTTATGCCCATGTCCAGTATTCCACAGAAGATACAGACGGGGAAGCCCTGTAGTGGACTCTTTCCCCACCCAGCATCATGTATCACTATGGAAAATGTTTAAATCTTCGCAGCACCGTGATGAAGCAGCTGTGAAGCTGTCGTGAAGGTTCAAACGCTTTCCTCTCTCCTGGCATCATATTGATACATGATGTCGGGCAGGGAAATAGCCCACTACAGGGATTCCCTGTCCGTAGCTTTCATGGAATACAGGGCGTGGGAATAAGTCCTAAAGCCACTTTAGTCCTTAACCTCTTCCTGACTTGAGATACTTAGAGAGTTACCAGTGATAACGGGTGGACTACTAGAGGGAGCACTGTCCGTACAGTCCATACTATCCTGAAAACTTTGGTTAGGTTGTGGTTACTTAGAGAAAGTCGAAGGTGAGACAACCAGTACTTAAAGTGAAGATCCAACCAGCTTGTAGGAGCTGACCTTGGCGTTAAGCGAAAAAGGACTCAAGCAGGGGGGCACTCCGGCAAGAAAACCAGCTTCTCTAACCCCTGCCGAGATATGACTCACTAAAGAATGAAGGACTTGGTTTGAGACTTGAAGACAATGGCCCTCTTAGCTTAGACAGGCAGGTTCCCTCAGATGTAGTTGCACCTCTGGTGGTTTAGCATTGCATGGTTATGCAGGCAGGAACAGCAGCAGCAAACTCCACCACTTAACTCTGACTACACTGTTCTGGACTCTCACACCGGATTGAGCACATGGCCTTCTCGACCCCTACTATTTGTGGAGAGAGACCTGAGGTAACTCAATCAGTGATAGGTTGGGAGACTGAACTAACTGAAGCCCCCAAAGCTAATTTCTATACTTACCCTCACTGTAGAGTCTGTTGCCGCTCATAATTCATCTGTCCCCGGACCGCGCCACACACCGTTCACCATCTTCTGTTCTTTACCTTCCTGGTTCGGCCATTCAAACTCCCGCCCCTCCGTTCAGCAGCTGATGGATTACAGCTTGTTCAGCCAATCGGAGCTGGCCAAGCTGTGAGTCATCTGGTGATGCTAGTTAGATGGCATCGTCAACACAAGATGGCGCCGGCTGAAGTTTCCTTGGTTGACAGTGATCACGTAAGTATCCTTTTAAATCTTCCGAGGGGTCCAGGGGTGGGAACATAGGGAAGGGGGCCAGACCGGTAATTAAAGCACATCACAAGGTTATATAGTTTGTAGTGTGTTTTAATTGTCTGGAAAAAAATAGCTGGAGTTCTCCTTTAAGTGAACCTGGCCCAACTTGGATGGCTAAACTTACTGCAGTAACTACTGTACATTACTGTGTTTCAACAGGAATATCAATGTTTCGGTTCTCCAGCGCTGCTACATCACCAGGGGGCTTCTCCCCTCACCAGGACAGCGGCAGATACCGCAGGAAAGTTTTACTGTGAATACGATGAAAGTTATTTTATCGACTCCAGTTAATTATATTACATCAAGTAAACGGCGCTCATTACGGGAGCTGTACGGGGCTGCCGGGCCGCTCGGGCCTTCCTCTTCTCCGCAGCGCTCTTATTGCTGTGTGATAAGCGACTGAGAGGAGCAATCAGCTCAGAGTTTATCCCCGGCAGTGTTCAGCTTGATCAAGGGACGTACCGGGGAAGAGGCGGTTGTTATGGAAACCCTGAGAACTTTATCCTCCTGCCAGCGACTGATGTTGTGACTACTGCTGGGAATGGACTGAGATACAAGACACATTCAGGAGAAATTCAGGTGGGTTTGTGGACTACGATAATGGGCACGATGCTGGGATGTGACTTCATTCATTATAAAAGAAGCACATGGCGAGTATATATATATATATATATATATATATATATATATATATACTCGATACTGGTGTAGGGAAAGCTACTGTATTTTTCGTTTTATAAGAGCAAGAAAATATCTAGTGCCTGTGTCATATATTGAGCAAACATGGCGACCCTGACTGCTTCCCCTAATGGTTGGGCACAGTGCTGGGGACCTGCAGGACCTTCAGTGATGTCACAGTCATATGATTAGTCATGTGACTGTGGAAAGGAGCTTCCTAGAGATACTGTAAGTAGGGGTAATCTGTATTAAAGGGGAACTATCAGCAGGTAAGACAAATCTAACCTGCTGATATGTCCCTATTACACAGGAGACGCAGAGGAGGAGGGTATGTCTCTTATCTTCCTCCTCGGCGCCACTCCGGAGCAGTTAGTCCTGTGCTCCATAGTCCGGTGAGACCATTAGCAGCACTGGGGCAGTGTTAAGAGCACTGTCCGCCCCCATAGTAACAGTGCTCCTATCGGTATTGCCAGACCACGGACAAGCTACTAACCGCACTGGAAAGGCGCCAAGGATGAAAGTAAGAGACATACCATGCTCCTTAGTGTCTCCTGTGCAGTATGGATATATCAGCAGGTTAGATTTTTTTAACCTGCTGATAGTTCCCATTTAAATTTCTGTCTGTCTGTCTGTCTGTCTGTATGCATGTCTGTCTTTATGTATGTAGCAGATCTGTTTATGTATGTGATGCGGCAGAGGTGTGTCTGTATATTGGTGTAGTAGCACTGCGTGTGTCTGTGAGTATGTTTATGTATCACAGCTGTATGTGTGTATGATGCGGCAAAGCTGAGTGGGTACAATGCAGCAGAGCTTGTTATGTGTTTTGATGCAGCAGAGCTGGTTGTGTGTTTTGATGCTGTAGAGCTGAGTGTGTGTAATGCAGCAGAGCTGTGTACATGTGGGTATAAAGCAATGTCATAGAGAGTGTTAAAGTGGTCCGGTCATTTCAATAAACTTTGACATATGCCCTTCACGGCTTTAACTCCTTCACTGCCTTAGACCACCTGGGAATTTTATTAACATAAAATAAAGCAAAAGATATGGTATATAGTAGGGATGGTCCGAACCAAGTTCGGTTCGGGTTCGTACGAACCTGAACCCTCGGTAATGATTCCCGCTGTCTGCCCTCTCTGTGGAGCGGGCGGATTCAGCGGGAGGACCGCCTGGAAAACTGGGATACAGCCAGAGCCATAGGCTGTATCCCAGTTTTCCAGGTGTTACTCCCGCGGGAATCTGCTGCCGAGCGTTCGGGTTCATACGAACCCGAACCTCGGCAGGTTAGTACTATCCCTAGTATATAGTAACAATCTGCAGATTTGTGATACCAGTTTCACTAACTGAACCAGTCACATGGTAATGGTTACATGAGGCAATGCTGGAAAGTGAAGTCTCTAATATTACAGCATTTTGCCATCCTAATTTTTTTTTTAATTCTTTATTTAAATTTTTCCAATACAAGAACATATGGCAAAAGAACAGCGGCTACACATTGAATCAACAGATACAACAGCTAAAGAGATTACCTAGAATTAGCCGCACTATTAAACTACCAACAATCCGCAAATGCGGGAAGGCGGTAGAAATGTCATCGATTTCAATTAAACCAAAAATAAACACCGCTGATGTTAAAGCGGCATAGAAACCGAGAGAAAGAACCTGAAAAAGGGGAGAAAATAGGAATGAGGGTGTGGTGGTAGAAGAAGGTCCGGAGTCAACTCTCCAAGCCAACACCTAAATCAAGGTCAACTGTTTATAATCCAAGGAAGATTCAAAGACGATTGAAGCCATCCCTGTGGACACTTTCATCCTTTGGATCTCCTCCACCTTTTGTTTCCAATCTCTCTTTATTCCCTTCAGTTCGTCCTTTCTCTTTCATTTGCCTCTTCTCCTTATTTGCTTCCCTTACCCGCTCTCCCCATTTATTTTCCTTCTCTTCTGCTTCCCTTTACTTCCTCCCAACCTTCCCCTGCCTCTCCCTATCCTCCCCTTCTCTCTCTTCTTGGTTTCCTCATCCACTATGTCTGTCTCCTGATTTATTTTACTTCCTCAATCCTTGCTTCTTTTCTCTCCTCCTTCTTCCCTTCATCTTCCTCTCTTCATCATACCCCCTTTTTCTCTCCTCTTACGTATTCCTTTTGCCTATTACCCTTCACTTCCTCCTTTATCGTTTTGTCGCTCTCTCTCTTCCTTCCCCCTTCTCCTTATTTGCTTCTATTACCTACTCTATCCATCCATTTTCTTTCTGTTCTAATTCCCTGTACTTCCTTGCTCCTTATCTCCCCTCCTTCCCCTTCCTCCTTCCCTTCTCTCCTCCTTTGATTCTCCCATTCACTTTATCTTTCTATTTTCCTTCTCCCCTAATTCTCTTTACGTCCGCCATCTTTCCTTCTTTTTATCATCACCTTCCCTTCCTTGCTCCTTTCCTCCCCTCATTCTTCCTTTGCTTCACTTCTTCATTTCCTTCAGACTTTCCTTCCTCTTGTTCTCCTCCTTCCCTTAAAGTATCCAGCGCTTCCGAGACAAACTTTACTGGGAAGTGAAAGGCCACTCAGCCAATTACCGGCCAATGTGCTGTCCCGCCTCAGTCATTGATTGGCTGAGCGGTCTGTCACTCCCGAGATGAGTTTGTCTCTGTAGTAACGGCAGCTACAGACAGCGGGAGACACCGGCAACCGGGGAATCCGGGGCAGTCCAGAGGGGTAAGCATAACATGTTTGTTACGCTTTCTTATATGGCAGCAACATGTTAAAAATATGTGAGCGCCGGATAACCACTTTAATATATCCCCTATTTCTTATCTTCTTCTCCCATTACCTACCCCACTCCCTATCCTTTATTCCGCCATAATGTACCACGCTTTCCTTCTTCCCATGTAAAGTGGGGCCTGTTCCAAAGTATTCTTAGCATAAAAAATACAGAACAGATAGCGGACGTTCATGAAGCCCCTCCCCAACTGCCGCCCTGGATTCACTAAGAATTGCACACCTCTTAGTGAATCCGGCCTGACCTGCGTCTGCCCTGCAGAAGGTGCAGAAATCTACACCTACACCTGCTCCCAAGCAGGTGTATATTTTTACCCTGATTTACTCCTCCCCACCTTGCTGCGGCTCCCTCTGCCCCCCCATTGGGCGAGTGGGGGATACAGCTGGAGTACGCCAGGGAGAAGGTGCACCAGGGAGAAGCATAGACTCCATAGGTCCGGTGGTGATTAGTGCAGGTTTCGCACTTTGAGCTGAAAAATAATTTTGGGGTGTCCACCTCCCGTTCTTCGCCGTTCCTCTTCTTGATGCTGAACTCCTCACTATTTCCACTTCCCATGTGTTTACCCCCTTTCTCCTTGACTTTGCCTCTATTTCCTTTCTCTCTTTTCTTCCTTCTCCTCTTTTCCTTCAGCCATTCCAGCAGCCGTCCAGCCCCCCCTCTTCTCTCTCCGTGCCCTCCCCTCCTTCTTATGTCTCCGCCATGTGACACTGCAGGAATTTGTCACTATTATCCGGTAATGCCCGCACTGCGCTCGGCTCCTCTACATCTCCTACACTTTCCCACGCTTCCTCATTTACTACGTATCGTCCTAGAAGAAAATTAAACCACTTGAAAAATATTGAATTGCCTGGAGTGATCGTCCCCTCTGCTCCGACGTCTCCTTGTACAAGGTGCTGAGATGAGAATGTTACTGTGTTATTATCCAGTTATAATTATACGTCTTGAAGTCCTTGTTACATAGTTCAGCTATGAGAACAAGGTTCCTGACCGGGGAAGACAATAAAGAAACCTCGAACTGATGGAAAATGTCAACCCCCAGGCCTCGAAGGAAAAGCAAAGACCAAAACATATGTAATCTCCATTGTGATACCACATATTTCCCTGCGTACATGAGCGGATAAGCGACACCGGCATTAGCTGCTAGAGCAAAGACGGTACTCACATTATATAATCAGAACTTAGTCCTGACTTATGGTCCGTCTAGACGAAGCGATAAATCGATTGTTCAACAATTTTGAAGCAAAGTTTTGTTTTTATGCCGATCAGCCGTTTAAACGAATCGATAAATGATTGAAAGACGAAGCGGTCTGCGAATTTTCATCGAACGACCGACGACGATTTGAGAACATGGTGAAAGACCACGATGATCGATTTCTCGCTCGTCGCTGGATCGTTAATTGTGTTTACACAAGCCGATTATCGCTCAAATGTGATCGTTACCACGAAAATTCAGTAATTTCAGGTGGGACCCCCACCTGAAGGCAGTTTTCTCAAATTTTCGATGACGTCATGACTCGGGGGGAAATGCCTGACACGGATGATGGACTGGCCGTTTAGCCAATCAGTGACTGCAATAGTGTCCCCTTCACTCTGCCCCACTTCTTCTATTAACCTCCTCTGCCTTCCCTCATCTTCTATTAACCCCTTCTGCCCCATGTCTACTATTAACCCCCTCTGCCCCATGTCTACTATTAACCCCCTCTGCCCTATCTATTAACCTCCTCCTCCCCATGTCTACTATTCACCCCCTCTGCCCCATGTCTACTATTAACCCCCCTGCCCCATGTCTACTATTAACCTCCTCCTCCCCATGTCTACTATTAACCCCTCTGCCCGCATATCTACTATTAACCCCCTTTGCCCCCACATTTACTATTAAGCCCCTCTGCCCCCCCCCCATATCTACTATTAGCCCTTACTGACCCCCCCCTCCCCCATCCCCATTGTCTCACCTAAAGCAGTGGACGCGGCTGCAGGCTCCTCTCTGGAGGGAACTGTCTACATACCTGGGTCATGCGGGTAAGTACGGTGGTAACATGGACGCCTCCTCCCCTATGGGCTATGGTGGTATACTCCTGCAGGCCAACTGTAGGAAATTACTGGGTTTCCTCGGCCGGCCAAAAATCGTAGCACCGTGGTCCAGAGAATGACATGGCTGATGTATAACATGAGCAAGGATGTAGCAGGTTGGCAGGCATGCTGCCCCATTATACTTCAGGAAAACAGGGGCGGCATCCATTATGGCCGCCCCTACAGCGCCAGCCATAGTTGTTACTCAGCTTTTCCAGAATCCTGAAGCAACAAGGAAGTTTGATATCTCAGCTATAGTAAAAAGTGGGAAAACACCGGCCACAAATCAACCAGAGAGCCGATATTTCACGACCAGAAACATTGAGTGAATGGATGTTCAGCTCTTGCTGAGGTTGTTTCTCACAGAGATCGATGGCTCCTGCATTATTTACCTGCGGACGCAGCAATGTGCTTCACCACGGTCCGACAAGTGCTGAAACGGGGAGAGATCTGACAGACGTACATGGGGGCCAAACCGCCTAAGGTAAAAAACGAGGAAAAAGCTCGATATAGTTTACAGAAAAGACAACAATCCCATAATGTGACAGGGTTGTATCAGTTCTGCTATATTATCGAGCAGGGATGGGGCCCTACGGCCCTTCAGCTGTTGCAAAGCTACAATTCCCATCATGCCTGGATAGCCGGAGCTTCGCTTTGCCTGTCCAGGCATGATGGGTACTGTGGTTTTCAAGAGCTGGAGGGCTGAAGGTTCCCCATCCCTGTTATACAGTAGATCCCCATCAGAAACAGTGCAAGACCTCCGGCAAGCCGCCATCTGGACTGGAGCGGGGAACAACACAAAGACATAGTTATAGCTACAACATCAAACTACAGGAAAAGCCTCAAATACAGCCCAAAGGCATCTCCTCTGTATCATTATCCAGAGTAAGAGGAGAAATAATCACTACAAAGACTCTATAAAGAGCTGAGCTACTCTTACATGCATATAGGACCAAACAAACAGTCTTCCAGTACTTATCAGCTGCTGTATGTCCTGCAGAAAGTGGTTTATTTGTAGCAGTCTTGAGTAAGGGGAACTCAGGGAGGATGGAGGTTATGATGGATAAATGAAGATATATCCTGTCACAGGCCGAGTGGTAATAACTCTCTCCCGCCTCCTGAGGTAAATACTGTCACAGAGGTTACAGAGAGGGGCTGCACCTAGGTGTTTGGTGATGATGGTACTTGTAGTTCCCCCTGGGGCTCCTCTATCACTGATGCCTGAGGTGGTGAGGGAAAAGCCCTTGACAGAGAAGAGATGCAGAGAAAATCAGACAACAGGGAGGCAGTGAGGTACAACAGTGACTTTTAGTTTCTTTGTGCTTAAAGGGATATTCCGGTGACAAGCTTTTTCCTAGTAACTGAAACACATTACAAAGTTATATAACTCTGTAATATGCTTTAATCACCTTTCTGCCCCCTTCCCTATGTTTCACCCTTCCTCATTCCCCTACCAGGAAGGGAAGTAACCTCATTCTTACCTAATGACTGTTGACCCCAGGCTGTTCTGTGGCAGCCATTTTGTGACAATGACATCATCAAGAGGGAGGTGGGTCTAAGCCCCTTTGTCAGATGACTCAGGCAATGATGCAAGCCATCTAACAGTTCTACAGAGTCAGTTAGACATCACAGGAGACAAAGTGCATCATGGGAAAGCCCAAACCAGGAAGTGAAGAAAAAATGAAGACACCAATTGGAGCTTCAGTTCAGGTTTTTTTTTTATCAGCGCCGGAGTTGTCCTTTAACATCTCTCTACATGGCCGCCTGACAGAGATCGGTCACTGATGTTACAATAGAGATTGTTGATGTGTATGGGTGGATTCGCACTTTTGTGAATTGGATAGGTAGTGAACCAGAACCCAGGGGAATGGGAGTCCTTTATGGTTATCTGGGCCGGGCCGTAAACCACAATGTTTCGGATCCTAGAAAATACTAAACGTATGTGGAGAAGTTGCCGCTCAGTGTTAATACCTTGATGAGTAAGTAGATCAGGCTCGCTTTCTTGGTAAGTTCATCAGTAAAATAAGCTCCTTGTCTCAACAACTTCCATCTTCTTTAGTTGTGGTAAATCTCCTTACAGAAATCTCACAGGCTGTGGTCCACTCAGAGGATGTTACTCCTACCACAGCTACGCTCAACTACTCAACAACTCCCTGTGCCAACTACCTCTTATAGGGAGCTCATAAGAATAGCTCCGCCCTCTTTCTGGACCTTTCTCCTAGCTAGTGCAGTACACTAAGGAGGCAGGTGGTGTTGCTATGGTAACTCCCTGAGTGTGGATAATAAAGATGACCCATCTCCAGCATGGCTCCTCTCTATAATACAATAAAGAACAACCAATATATTACTAAATCTATCTAAGTCCATTCTCTCCCTAACCTTAAAGGAGAAGTCCAGTGAATTTGTTTTATAAAGTATTGTATTTTCCCCAAAAAGTTATAAGAATCACCAATATACACTTATTACGGGAAATACTTATAAAGTGCTTTATCCCTGCACTTACTACTGCATCAAGGCTTCACTTCCTGGATAACATGGCGATGTCACTTCCTGGATAAAATGGTGATGTCACTTCCTGGATAACATGGTGATGTCACTTCCTGGATAATATGGTGATGCCACTTCCTGGATAACATGGTGATGTCACTTCCTGGATAACATGGTGATGTCACTTCCTGGCTAACATGGTGATGTCACTTCCTGGCTAACATGGTGATGTCACTTCCTGGCTAACATGGTGATGTCACTTCCTGGATAACATGGTAATGTCACTTCCTGGATAGAATGAGAAAGCACTTTATAAGCATTTCCTGTAATAGGTGTATATTGGTGAATTGTATAACTTTTTTTTTTTGGGGGGGGGGGGGGGGGGAGGGATACAATACTTTGATAAACATTTTCGCTGGACTTCTTTAAGGAAACCCCCAACTCTTGTAAATTGCATATTCTTTCCAGTCTGACACAGTGCTCTCTGCTGCCACCTCTGTCCATGTCAGGATCTGTCCACAGCAGGAGAGGTTTTCTATGGGGACTTCCTACTGCTTTGGACGGTTCCTGACATGGACAGAGGTGGCAGCAGAGAGCACTGTGTCAGACTGGAGAGAATGCATCACTTTCTGCAGGACATACAGCAGCTGATAAGTATGGGAAGACTAGAGATTTATAAATAGAATACAAATCTTTCTGAAACCAGTTGATATGTAAGAAAAAGATACTGCTGGTGGTCGTCCCGAAGGATGGTAACATGATTAATAGGAAAAACTACATATACACACATGATCAGCATCTCCACATAATGATGATGCAGTAAAAAAAAAGTGCTGCTGCTACACAAATCACAGAGAAACAGTCGATATAGCGGCCAGAATACAGAACATTATGTTATAAAGTGCAAATCCCATACAGTATATAACTGTCTCCTTTTGCAAAAAAAGCAGGATGATGACACTTGGGGTACAGGGTAATGACACTTGGGGTACAGGGTGATGACACTTGGGGTACAGGATGATGAAACTTGGGGTACAGGGTAATGACACTTGGGGTACAGGGTAATGACACTTGGGGTACAGGATGATGACACTTGGGGTACAGGGTAATGACACCTGGGGTACAGAATGATGACACTGGTTGTACAGGGTAATGACACTTGGGGTACAGGATGATGACACTTGGGGTACAGGATGATGACACTTGCGGTACAGGGTAATGACACTTGGGGTACAGGATGATGACACATGGGGTACAGGATGATAACAATTTGTGTTTAGAATGATGACACTTGGGGTACAGGATGATAACACTTGGGGTACAGTGTGGTGTCCCACCATGGGTGTTGCTTGTCTGACACCTGTCGCAAAAGCCTTATACTCCAAAGTAAGGTGGTGATGAGGTTGTATATGAGTTTCACCACCAGATGTCAGTGTTTATAACTTTGTTTGTATGTATTGCACAGCAGCCGGCTGCTATTGCTGTGTTTCTGCTCTGTGCACAGTCTCTGGGTCTCTGGGCGGCTGCTCTGTGCACAGTCTCTGGGTCTCTGGGCGGCTGCTCTGTGCACAGTCTCTGGGTCTCTGGGCAGCTGCTATTGCTGTATTCCTGCTCTGTGCACAGTCTCTGGGTCTCTGGGCAGCTGCTATTGCTGTATCCCTGCTCTGTGCACAGTCTCTGGGTCTCTGGGCGGCTGCTATTGCTGTATTCCTGCTCTGTGCATAGTCTCTGGGTCTCTGGGCAGCTGCTCTGTGCACAGTCTCTGGGTCTCTGGGCGGCTGCTATTGCTGTATTCCTGCTCTGTGCACAGTCTCTGGGTCTCTGGGCGGCTGCTATTGCTGTATTCCTGCTCTGTGCACAGTCTCTGGGTCTCTGGGCGGCTGCTATTGCTGTATTCCTGCTCTGTGCACAGTGTCTGGGTCTCTGGGCGGCTGCTATTGCTGTATTCCTGCTCTGTGCACAGTCTCTGGGTCTCTGGGCGGCTGCTCTGTGCACAGTCTCTGGGTCTCTGGGCAGCTGCTATTGCTGTATCCCTGCTCTGTGCACAGTCTCTGGGTCTCTGGGCGGCTGCTCTGTGCACAGTCTCTGGGTCTCTGGGCGGCTGCTCTGTGCACAGTCTCTGGGTCTCTGGGCGGCTGCTCTGTGCACAGTCTCTGGGTCTCTGGGCAGCTGCTATAGCTGTATTCCTGCTCTGTGCACAGTCTCTGGGTCTCTGGGCGGCTGCTATTGCTGTATTCCTGCTCTGTGCACAGTCTCTGGGTCTCTGGGCGGCTGCTATTGCTGTATTTCTGCTCCGTGCACAGTCTCTGGGTCTCTGGGCGGCTGCTCTGTGCACAGTCTCTGGGTCTCTGGGCGGCTGCTCTGTGCACAGTCTCTGGGTCTCTGGGCAGCTGCTCTGTGCACAGTCTCTGGGTCT
Source organism: Dendropsophus ebraccatus (assembly GCF_027789765.1). NCBI lineage: Eukaryota > Metazoa > Chordata > Amphibia > Anura > Hylidae > Dendropsophus > Dendropsophus ebraccatus. The sequence continues at coordinate 184,941,977 of NC_091456.1, forward strand.
CTGGGCGGCTGCTCTGTGCACAGTCTCTGGGTCTCTGGGCGGCTGCTATTGCTGTATTCCTGCTCTGTGCACAGTCTCTGGGTCTCTGGGCGGCTGCTCTGTGCACAGTCTCTTGGTCTCTGGGCGGCTGCTATTGCTGTGTTTCTGCTCTGTGCACAGTCTCTGGGTCTCTGGGCGGCTTCTCTGTGCACAGTCTCTGGGCGGCTGCTCTGTGCACAGTCTCTGGGTCTCTGGGCAGCTGCTCTGTGCACAGTCTCTGGGTCTCTGGGCGGCTGCTCTGTGCACAGTCTCTGGGTCTCTGGGCGGCTGCTATTGCTGTATTCCTGCTCTGTGCACAGTCTCTGGGTCTCTGGGCAGCTGCTCTGTGCACAGTCTCTGGGTCTCTGGGCGGCTGCTATTGCTGTATTCCTGCTCTGTGCACAGTCTCCGGGTCTCTGGGCGGCTGCTATTGCTGTATTTCTGCTCTGTGCACAGTCTCTGGGTCTCTGGGCGGCTGCTATTGCTGTATTCCTGCTCTGTGCACAGTCTCTGGGTCTCTGGGCGGCTGCTCTGTGCACAGTCTCTGGGTCTCTGGGCGGCTGCTATTGCTGTATTCCTGCTCTGTGCACAGTCTCTGGGTCTCTGGGCGGCTGCTATTGCTGTATTTCTGCTCTGTGCACAGTCTCTGGGTCTCTGGGCGGCTGCTATTGCTGTATTCCTGCTCTGTGCACAGTCTCTGGGTCTCTGGGCGGCTGCTATTGCTGTATTCCTGCTCTGTGCACAGTCTCTGGGTCTCTGGGCGGCTGCTATTGCTGTATCCCTGCTCTGTGCACAGTCTCTGGGTCTCTGGGCGGCTGCTCTGTGCACAGTCTCTGGGTCTCTGGGCGGCTGCTCTGTGCACAGTCTCTGGGTCTCTGGGCGGCTGCTCTGTGCACAGTCTCTGGGTCTCTGGGCGGCTGCTATTGCTGTATTCCTGCTCTGTGCACAGTCTCTGGGTCTCTGGGCGGCTGCTCTGTGCACAGTCTCTGGGTCTCTGGGCGGCTGCTATTGCTGTATTGAGGGCCGGCGTCAGCACCTGGCATACTCGGGCAAGTGCCGGGGCCCACGGCCGCCCAAGCAGTGAGACAGACGCCCGCCGCATCACCGACCCCCGGGGGAGGGCTGGAGGGGCTAGGGAAGGACCTGCCTTGTTTGCTGCACTGGGGAAGGACCTGTGGTGACGTCATAAGGGGGCGGGACTGAGAACAGGAGAGGCTGCATATGGATGAAGGACCTGTGGTGATGTCATAAGGGGGCGGGGCTGAGAACGGGAGAGGCTGTATATGGATGAAGGACCTGTGATCATTGTCATGTGACATGAGGAGGCGGGGCTCACTAATACCTTCCCTCTGTATGCTGTGAGTTTTAGTCCTTCTCTTATATCTCCTTCTGTAATGGCCTCTGATCTCCCATAATAACAGTCTGGCCATGCTGGGAGTTGTAGTTCTCCTCATATCTCCTCCTGTAATGTCCTCTGATCTCCCATAATAACAGGCTGTCCATGCTGGTAGTTGTAGTACTCCTCTTAAATCTCCTCCTGTAATGTCCTTTGATATCCCATAATAACAGGCTGGACACGCTGGGAGTTGTAGTCCTATTATATCTCCTCCTGTAATGTCCTCTGATATCCCATAATAACAGGCTGGACACGCTGGGAGTTGTAGTTCCCCCTGGTATACCTCATGTAATGCCTCCTGATTGTAACTCCATTCTAGCCTGCTCTATGGTGAAGAAGCTAGAACACAGACTCCAGGGGGACGACCTCCTTCTAGCACCTCCATTCTAGTCCATTCTAGCATGGATGCGCTCTCACCAACAGGCGCAGAGCGATGACGTCATCACGCCTGCTGGTGGATCCACAAGGTGCACACAAGGGAGAAGAGGACCCGTCCCCCGCCCGGATTAGTGAGTATGATTTTATTTTTTTATTTTCTTGTGCTGAGGGAGATCAGGGGGCATTTCTATGGGGCAGATCAGGGGGCATTACTATGGGGACAGAGCAGGGGGCATTACTATGGGGACATAGGGCATTATTACTATATGGGGGGCACAGCATGGTGACATTATTACTATATGGGGGGCACAGCACAGGACCCACAAACCTCCTTACTTTACTGCACATGACACCAAACAGTGGAGTTACTACTGTATAGGAGCCTATGGGTGGGAAAAAGGGAAGGAAGTTGCTGGAAAAGTGCGGAGCCTAAGATGTTTGTCTGACAGGTCCAGAAGAGATGAATTGTAGCTGGAAGAAATCATCATGGAGGTCTGGGCCAGATGGAGAGGAAACGGAGAGCGATCGCCTCAGATCAAAGAAGACGTCACCTGTGAGTTACTGGATTACGTTTTTTTTCGATATTTTGTCAAACTTTATTTGGTAGGTGTGCCCCGAGGTGTGCTATACAGAGGGGCCCGCTAAGGCTCTCTCGCCCAAGGGCCCACAAAAACCTGGAGCCGGCCCTGGCTGTATTCCTGCTCTGTGCACAGTCTCTGGGTCTCTGGGCGGCTGCTCTGTGCACAGTCTCTGGGTCTCTGGGCGGCTGCTATTGCTGTATTCCTGCTCTGTGCACAGTCTCTGGGTCTCTGGGCGGCTGCTCTGTGCACAGTCTCTGGGTCTCTGGGCGGCTGCTATTGCTGTGTTTCTGCTCTGTGCACAGTCTCTGGGTCTCTGGGCGGCTGCTATTGCTGTATTCCTGCTCTGTGCACAGTCTCTGGGTCTCTGGGCGGCTGCTCTGTGCACAGTCTCTGGGTCTCTGGGCGGCTGCTATTGCTGTGTTTCTGCTCTGTGCACAGTCTCTGGGTCTCTGGGCGGCTGCTATTGCTGTATTCCTGCTCTGTGCACAGTCTCTGGGCGGCTGCTCTGTGCACAGTCTCTGGGTCTCTGGGCGGCTGCTCTGTGCACAGTCTCTGGGTCTCTGGGCGGCTGCTATTGCTGTGTTTCTGCTCTGTGCACAGTCTCTGGGTCTCTGGGCGGCTGCTATTGCTGTATTCCTGCTCTGTGCACAGTCTCTGGGTCTCTGGGCGGCTGCTCTGTGCACAGTCTCTGGGTCTCTGGGCGGCTGCTATTGCTGTATTCCTGCTCTGTGCACAGTCTCTGGGTCTCTGGGCGGCTGCTCTGTGCACAGTCTCTGGGTCTCTGGGCGGCTGCTATTGCTGTGTTTCTGCTCTGTGCACAGTCTCTGGGTCTCTGGGCGGCTGCTATTGCTGTATTCCTGCTCTGTGCACAGTCTCTGGGTCTCTGGGCGGCTGCTCTGTGCACAGTCTCTGGGTCTCTGGGCGGCTGCTCTGTGCACAGTCTCTGGGTCTCTGGGCGGCTGCTATTGCTGTGTTTCTGCTCTGTGCACAGTCTCTGGGTCTCTGGGCGGCTGCTATTGCTGTATTCCTGCTCTGTGCACAGTCTCTGGGTCTCTGGGCGGCTGCTCTGTGCACAGTCTCTGGGTCTCTGGGCGGCTGCTATTGCTGTATTCCTGCTCTGTGCACAGTCTCTGGGTCTCTGGGCGGCTGCTCTGTGCACAGTCTCTGGGTCTCTGGGCGGCTGCTATTGCTGTGTTTCTGCTCTGTGCACAGTCTCTGGGTCTCTGGGCGGCTGCTATTGCTGTATTCCTGCTCTGTGCACAGTCTCTGGGTCTCTGGGCGGCTGCTCTGTGCACAGTCTCTGGGTCTCTGGGCGGCTGCTATTGCTGTGTTTCTGCTCTGTGCACAGTCTCTGGGTCTCTGGGCGGCTGCTATTGCTGTATTCCTGCTCTGTGCACAGTCTCTGGGTCTCTGGGCGGCTGCTATTGCTGTGTTTCTGCTCTGTGCACAGGGAGATAACACTGAGTGGAGATCAGCCGGTAATCATGGCCTCCTATAGGGATAAGTGCAGGGAGATTGGGAGCACAGTGATTTACCTGGGAGCAGCGTGATGTCAGACAAACATCCATAGATGCCGGTTAATAATCTGCCGCTACTTCCCTGACACCAGGAATGAGTTGCTGAATGAGTCACTGACCCCCCCCCCCCCTCCCCCGACACACACACACACACACACACACACACACAGACACACACACACACACCTGCCAGGAGGAGAAAATAACAGCAGGAAATATAGGAGCTGTTCAGAATCGTGGACAGGAATCCACCTGCAGCCATTACTCTTAAAGGGATTCTCTGCTATTATGTATCAAACTGCAGCTCGTCATTTGTTCACCTTGTTTGGTCCCCTTCCCCATCTATATACACACTGCTAGAAGTAAATATACTCCCTCCCCTAAATATAATATAACATATAGACACGCACATATATAATATTGCTGTATGTTACACACATTGCACACTCACAGATACATTGCAAACACAATTATATATACACACACAAACACACACACATATATATATATATAGTGTCCCACCACGGGTGTTATTAGTTTGTACACCCCTCGTGCAAAAGCCTGTACTACAAGTTAACATGGTAAAAAAGTGATAGTTAAGTTTTATCACTAGATGTCGCTATTATCTGTATATGCACTTGTATGTTGCACAGCTGTTGTCAACAAGGGGCTATTGTTTGTCTATGATCTGCACACCGATAAGAGCTGCCTTCTCTTCTTCACCTATCGATAGTCTCCTTCTTCTCTTTACTCTTTCTTCTCCACCACTCACAGAGGACATTACGCCTCCTGTAGGAAGTTGTCACATAGGGAGAGGAAGTGCACACCCACACTTAGTTAGTGTGTCCAGAGTAGTCTAGAGTGTGGTAGTGGACGGACGCACATGGGAGACAGAGATTTATCTTTTAGACAATATCTTTGGTCCAACTATGCAGTGCTAAACTACTTGAAAGAGGACAAGTCAGAGAACACCACAACCCACGCTGTGAACACTTCTAAAAGTGCAGGACAGTATCCTGAAACAAGAGGAACTGTTCCAGATAGAGCAAAGTTGCTACAAGCCTATGTACTCCTTGCTCAACTCAGGTAACAAGGTCTGGGGCTTGTGTCACCCCAGTTGGACGGGTCACCCGACACTGTAGGGCAACAGGTGGTATCACAACATCAAAGGTCGAAACACGGGCACAAGTATACTTCTATTTTTAAGTATTCTTCAGTATTCTACTTCTTCTTCTAAAGTTCTGGCAGAGCACACTTCTTCCTTGGGTTGGGACACTTGGGACAAACTCCTCTCCACTACTCTGAACTTGCAGCACAAACTCCTCTGTGATGGTGGTGGTGGTGGTGGGGTCGAGTTGCTTTGCTTCTTTTTTGTTTCTTTCAACAATAACCAAGCATCTGGAAACGCATTATGTTGAGCCTTTGTATCTGCTTTTAGTATTTTAATAAAGTCGTTTTTTATACTTCACTTGTTGGGAGAAGTTGCACCTGTTATATCTGCTGAATTTGGGAGAAGAGGACCACATTATGTCACACACTACATTGTCTGCAAATAGAAATGACTTTGGCTTCAAGCTTCCTAAATGTCCTTGTTGAAGTAGCTGAGGATCAGACAGCGAGCCAATCCCATCTCCCCCCGCCCCTGCCCGCCACAGGACACCTTGAATACATCAGCTAGTTACTTAAAGGAGAAGTCTGGCCACGAGTAAAAAAAAAAATCAAAATGCAGGGGCAGGGGGGAACATAAACTATCCAGACACACCTCTTCCCGTGCCTCTCCAGTGCTGGATCACAACTCTCCAGTCTTCCAATACTTATCAGCTGCTGTATGTCCTGCAGGAAGTGGTGTATTTTTTCCAGTCTGACACAGTGCTCTCTGCTGCCACCTCTGTCCATGTCAGGAACTGTCCAGAGCAGTAGCAAATACCCATAGATAACCTCTGCTGCTCTGGACAGTTCCTGACATGGAAAGAGGTGGCAGCAGAGAGCAGTGTGTCAGCCTGGAGACAATACACCCCTTCCTGCAGGACATACAGCAGCTGATAAGTACTGAAAGGCTTGAGATTTTTAAATAGAAGTAAATAACAAATTTGTATAACTTTCTGAAACCAGTTGATTTGAAGGAAAAAGAGTACCCCTTTAAGGCTGAGGGATGCTGTTTAGTGACTTTCCAATGCGATAGAATCTAGGTTGGAGGATGTCTGAAGGGCGACTTTCCTCTGCCCTCCCCCCTTCTCAGCCACTTCCCCCAGTCTCATCCTCTGATGCATGAGAAGACGTCCATAGGGAATCGGAGTGTGAAGCGTCCTCCATGCACCAGACTGGGAAGAGCGGCTACATTATTTAGTGTTGTGTGTGAGAAGAAACCAAGGATCACGTGAGACGAAAGAATCGAGAAATCCCAACCCGAAGAGCCAGGACGTATACCTGCTGTTATATACATGACTGAAAACGTCACCTTCATGTAAGAACATAGACAGTAGCCACATGGCTCATTGCAGTACATGCACCAATGAATTCAGTTCTACGCCCTCCCATTTATGTCTATGGCAGTTATGACCGTTGTGGATCCCAGAGGTGGGAGTCATATGTACCAGGCATTGATCATACATCCTGTGTATATGTAATAAGTATCAAGCTGGGAATACCCCTTTAAAATTAAACTCTATACAGAGATCGGTGGGGTCTACGGAGGTTGGACCCCAGTGATCTTCTACTTTTCGCCTATCCTGTGAATAGGGGAAAAGTTAAAGGTGTATTCCACTTAAACACACACTACCGTTCAAAAGTTTGGGGTCACATTGAAATGTCCTTATTTTTGAAGGAAAAGCACTGTACTTTTCAATGAAGATAACTTTAAACTAGTCCTAACTTTAAACAAATACACTCTATACATTGCTAATGTGGTAAATGACTATTCTAGCTGCAAATGTCTGGTTTTTGGTGCAATATCTACATAGGTGTATAGAGGCCCATTTCCAGCAACTATCACTCCAGTGTTCTAATGCTACAATGTGTTTGCTCATTGGCGCAGAAGGCTAATTGATGATTAGAAAACCCTTGTGCAATCATGTTCACACATCTGAAAACAGTCTAGCTTGTTACAGAAGCTACAAAACTGACCTTCCTTTGAGCAGATTGTGTTTCTGGAGCATCACATTTGTGGGGTCAATTAAACGCTCAAAATGGCCAGAAAAAGAGAACTTTCATCTGAAACTCGACAGTCTATTCTTGTTCTTAGAAATGAAGGCTATTCCATGCTAGAAATTGCTAAGAAATTGAAGATTTCCTACAACGGTGTGTACTACTCCCTTCAGAGGACAGCACAAACAGGCTCTAACCAGAGTAGAAAAAGAAGTGGGAGGCCACGTTGCACAACTAAGCAAGAAGATAAGCACATTAGAGTCTCTAGTTTGAGAAACAGACGCCTCACAGGTCCCCAACTGGCATCTTCATTAAATAGTACCCACAAAACACCACTGTCACCATCTACAGTGAAGAGGCGGCTGCCGGATTTTGGGCTTCAGAGCAGAGTGGCAAAGAAAAAGCCATATCTGAGACTGGCCAATAAAAGAAAAAGATTAAGATGGGCAAAAGAACACAGAGATTGGACAGAGGAAGACTGGAAAAAAGTGTTGTGGACGGATGAATCCAAGTTTGAGGTGTTTGGATTACAAAGAAGAACGTTTGTGAGACGCAGAACAAATGAAAAGATGCTGGAAGAATCATTAAGCATGGTGGAGGTAATGTGATGGTCTGGGGTTGGTGCTGGTAAGGTGGGAGATTTGTACAGGGTAAAAGGGATTGTGAATAGGCAGGGCCGCCGATAGGGCAGTACAAGTGGTACTGCCGTATGGGGCCCGGACCCTAAGAGACACGGGGGGGGGGGGCCCGGCGGGCCCGCCGGCCGCCGCCCCCCGACCGCTACGCTAGGGGGGCCCGCACGGCCCCCCTTGCCAACTGTTTTTGAGCATCCCGAAAAGCTGCGGCCACGCAGCTTCTCGGGATGCACTGATCGAACATTAAAGCGATCAGAATACAGGAGAAGGACCTGTCAGCGTCCTCCTCCTGTATTCTCTCCCATAGGCTGCCGGCACTTCATACCAGCAGCCTATGGGAGGCCGGGCCGTGATCATGTGCCCCTCCGGCAGGCGTGATGATGTGACGTCATCACGTCTGCCGGAAGTCCCGTCCCTGCGGCTCGCAAGATGGAGCCCGAAGAGGAGGAGGAAGAGCTGCTGCCTGCACAGCGCGGATTAGGTGAGTAGGATGTTTGTTTTTTTTAGGGGCACCTCTGGGGGCGTTATTAGTGTATGGGGGCACCTCTGGGGGCATTATTAGTGTATGGGGGCACCTCTGGGGACATTATTAGTATATGGGGGCACCTCTGGGGGCATTATTAGCTCATGGGGGCACCTCTGGGGGCGTTATCAGTGTATGGGGGCACCTCTGGGGGCATTATTAGTATATGGGGGCACCTCTGGGGGCATTATTGGTCTACGGGGGCACCTCTGGGGGCATTATTGGTGTATGGGGGCACCTCTGGGGGCATTATTAGTGTATGGGGGCACCTCTGGGGGCATTATTAGTATATGGGGGCACCTCTGGGGGCATTATTAGTATATGGGGGCACCTCTGGGGGCATTATTAGTGTATGGGGGCACCTCTGGGGGCATTATTAGTGTATGGGGGCACCTCTGGGGGCATTATTAGTATATGGGGGCACCTCTGGGGGCATTATTAGTATATGGGGGCACCTCTGGGGGCATTATTAGTATATGGGGGCACCTCTGGGGGCATTATTAGTATATGGGGGCACCTCTGGGGGCATTATTAGTGTATGGGGGGCACCTCTGGGGGCATTATTAGTTCATGGGGGCACCTCTGGGGGCATTATTAGTATATGGGGGCACCTCTGGGGGCATTAACTCATGGGGGCACCTCTGGGGGCATTAACTCATGGGGGCATCTCTGGGGGCATTATTAGTGCATGGGGGTACCTCTGGGGGCATTATTAGTTCATGGGGGCACCTCTGGGGGCATTATTAGTATATGGGGGGCACCTCTAGGGGCATTATTAGCTCATGGGGGCACAGCTGGGAATCCTACATACAGGGGGCACAGCAGGGGATCCTACATACAGGGGGCATCCCACACAGCGCAGTTACTATGGGAGCCTACAGGGGGGAGAAAGGAAAGGAAGTTGCTAGAAATGTGCGGAGCCTAAATTGTTTGTCTCGCAGGTTCTAAGGGGATGAAACGTATCTGGAAGGAATCATCATGGAGGTCTGGGCCGGATGGAGAGGAAAAGGGAAAGTGACGCCTCAGATCAAAGAAGACGTCACCTGTGAGTCCCTGTATGACACTTTTCTTATTTTGTAGAACATCATTTAGTAGGGGCGCCCCGAGGTGACAGCTACTACATTATCTGTACTCAGAGATATCACTGTGTTATCTGTGGTGTTACATAGGACTGCAGGTGACATCTACTACATTATCTGTACTCAGAGATATCACTGTGTTATCTGTGCTGTTACATAGGACTGCAGGTGACAGCTACTACATTATCTGTACTCAGAGATATCACTGTGTTATCTGTGGTGTTACATAGGACTGCAGGTGACTACTACATTATCTGTACTCAGAGATATCACTGTGTTATCTGTTGTGTTACATAGGACTGCAGGTGACTACTACATTATCTGTACTCAGAGATATCACTGTGTTATCTGTAGTGTTACATAGGACTGCAGGTGACAGCTACTACATTATCTGTACTCAAGAGATATCACTGTGTTATCTGTGGTGTTACATAGGACTGCAGGTGACTACTACATTATCTGTACTCAGAGATATCACTGTGTTATCTGTGGTGTTACATAGGACTGCAGGTGACATCTACATTATCTGTACTCAGAGGGATATCACTGTGTTATCTGTGCTGTTACATAGGACTGCAGGTGACATCTACTACATGATCTATACTCAGAGGTATCACTGTGTTATCTGTGCTGTTACATAGGACTGCAGGTGAAATCTACTACATTATCTGTACTCAGAGATACCACTGTGTTATGTGGTGTTACATAGGACTGCAGGTGATATCAGGTGATTTCTCCAGGTTGCAGAAGTTCAAACTTCATCGTGCCCTGGTGTGCTGGTGTCTGTATGTGTGTATACATGTGTGCTGGTGTCTGTATACATGTGTGCTGGTGTCTGTGTGTGAGATCAATTCTAGAGAACTGGCTCATATACCCCATTTTCCCCAGTGGCTTAAAATGTAACCTCTGATAAAATTGTAGAAATTAAATGTGAACAAGGTGCAATTCAAATAGACACTTACTTGTATAGCTGTCTCTTGTGCTCTGTATGCAGTGCATTATATTCACCCTTGCAATGTACAATTTATAGCGTGTCTACAAGCCCAGCGGGGCTCATTATGATGGAGACTAAAACTTATACAAGAGTGGGGTAGGGGTTCCCCTGTATTCAGAATGCTGTTGAGTACTAGGCAATGCCCCATCTGGGATTATTGAATTTCGAGGGTCTATGCAGAGCAGGATAAAGACACCTCTGCTGCACAAACAGGATCTCCTAGAAAGCGTTCTCACCGCCATATATTCGCTATCACTGTCTTGGGTGAGCTAAACTAGTCTGCCTGGGGGGGGGGGATTTGTATATGCTTACTAACATGGAACAGCCTCATTATATTAGCCTTATCAACATATTCTATGTTAGTGAGCATACCGGGGGGGATATTGGTGAACATATACAAATCAAACAGCCCCCCAGACCCTCGAAATTCAACAACCCCAAACGGGGCATTGCCTAGTACTCAACAGCATTCTGAATACAGGGGAACCCCTACCCCACTCTTGTATAAGTTTTAGTCTCCATCATAATGAGCCCCGTTGGGCTTGTAGACACGCTATAAATTGTACGTTGCAGGGGTGAATATAATGCACTGCATACAGAGCACAAGAGGCAGCTATACAAGTAAGTGTCTATTTGAATTGCACCTTGTTCACATTTAATTTCTACGATTTTATAACTGTATAACAGAGGTTACATTTTAAGCCACTGGGGAAAATGGGGAATATGAGCCAGTTCTCTAGAATTGATCTGAACCAAATTATACCTCCCAGCAAGGCGTGGGGCGAACACACAATTTTTTTTTTTTTTTTAAATTAATGTGGGGGGCCCAGACACTTTGGTTGTATGGGGCCCCGAAATTCCTGATGGCGGCCCTGTGAATAAGGAAGGCTATCACTCTGCACCGCCATGCCATACCCAGTGGACAGCGCTTGATTGGAGCCAATTTCATCCTACAACAGGACAATGACCCTAAACACACCTCCAAATTGTGCAAGAACTATTTACAGCAGAAGCAGCAGCTGGTATTCTATCATAGGTAATGGAGTGGCCAGCGCAGTCACCAGATCACCACCCCATTGAGCTGTTGTGGGAGCAGCTGGACCGTATGGTACGCCAGAAGTGCCCATTCAACCAATCCAACTTGTGGGAGCTGCTTCTAAAAGCGTGGGGGGCAATTTCTCCAGCTTACCTCAACAGATTAACAGCTAGAATGCCAAAGGTGTGCAATGCTGGAATTGCTGCAAAAGGAGGATTCTTTGACGAAAGCAAGGGGGAAGGAGGGGGAGACAGAGAGAAAAGCTCACACACAGATTTTTGTGTCTTCAGGTGAAAGCAGCAGCTCAGAACTGGGGGAAGGAGACTGAATAGATAATAACAAGCACGGAAGGAATTGTTAGTCTCACCATGGGCAGCAACATATCAAAAGTAATGTTTGAGTGGAATACCCCTTTAATTTTTCCCAGACAACCTCTTTAAAAATAACACTTTTTCCCAAAGAGGCCATTTTGCACAAGCTACCTATCAAATGTCACAATGGTAAGAACTGCTGCCGTCACATTTCCCATCCTGCGGCTTCTTTTATGTATGAGGATATCTGATAAGTTTTTGTTGAATAAAATGCAAAGCCTAAAACAAAAGAAGATTATTTCATGTGCGAGTTTCCCGGCTCGGTGCGATTTTGAAGCTGAAGAATGGGATTAGAATATTAATAGGAAGTAACCTAGAATACGGGAAATCGGCGAGGATTCATGCATGGGGTATGGCGGAAAGAGAGAATAATGGTGTAAAATATAATGGAGACGCAATGTTATGTATGTACAAATGACCTCAAAGCTGTCCATTACCTACACCACCAAGACCCATAGCAAATTAACCCCTTAAAGGAGAAGTCCATCGAAAATTTTTAGGAAAGTATTGTGTTGCCCCCAAAAGTTATACAAATCACCAATATACACTTATTACGGGAAATACACATAAAGTGCTTTTTTTCCCTTCACTTACTACTGCATCAAGGCTTCACTTCCTGGATAACATGGTAACGTCACTTCCTGGGTAACATGGTGATGTCACTTCCTGGATAACATGATGATGTCACTTCCTGGATAACATGGTGATGTCACTTCCTGGATAACATGATGATGTCACTTCCTGGATAACATGGTGATGTCACTTCCTGGATAACATGGTGATGTCACTTCCTGGATAAAAGGGTGATGTCACTTCCTGGATAACATGGTGATGTCACGACCCAACTCCCAGAGATGTGCGGGCTGTGGCTGCTGGAGAGGATCATGGCAGGGCGACACTAAGGGGCACAGGGCACTGGAGGGACACTGAGCATCCCTCTGCCATCATCCTCTCCAGCAGCCACAGCCTGCACAGCTCTGGGAGTCGGGTCGTGACATCACCATGTTATCCAGGAAGTGACATCACCATGTTATCCAGGAAGCGACATCACCATGTTATCCAGGAAGCGACATCAACACGTTATCCAGGAAGTGACATCACCATGTAATCCAGGAAGTGACATCCCCATGTTATCCAGGAAGTGACATCACCATGTTATCCAGGAAGCGACATCGCCATGTTATCCAGGAAGTGACATCACCATGTTATCCAGGAAGTGACATCACCATGTTATCCAGGAAGTGAAGCCTTGATGCAGTAGTAAGTGCAGGGAGAAAAGCACTTTATAAACATTTCCTGTAATAAGTGTATATTGGGGATTTGTATAACTTTTGGGGAGGGGGCAACACAATACTTTAATAAAAATTTTCGCTGGACTTCTACTTTAAGGACCATGCCAATTTAAATTTTTTTCCCCTCGCTTTCTCAGAGCCATAACTCTTATTTTTTCCATCTACAGAGCCATGTGAAGGCTTGTTTTTTTCAGGACCAGGTGTACTTTGTAATAGCAGCCTTCAATCCACCATAAGATGAATGACGGAACCCCTAAAATATCATTTATCTGGTGAAATTGGGATTTTTTTTTTGGGGGGGGGGGGGGTGTTTGTCGTGTTTGCGTAATGCGCTTTACGGTAAAACTGAGGCGATATCTTTATTCTATAGGTCAGTCTGAATACAGCGATATGCATTTTTACTAGGTTTTCTAATGTTTTACTAATTTTTTTAACAGTAAAAAAATTTTTTTGCAAATAGGTGTGATTACAGTGGACCTATTGTGACTTTTTTGCTTTTATTTTTTTCACGTACGAGACAAAATGGGGCGTCATTTGGGCATCATTATTTGTGCAGATCGGACGTATTGATCACTTTTTATAAACTTTTTTAAAAATAAAATGTAATTAAAAATCAACAATCCTGGTGGGGGTTTTTTTATCGCTTTTTGTTCACACGGTAAAACATTTATTCATTTTTTTACACTTTTTAAGTCCCCCTAGGGGACTATTACGTACATACATTGGATTGCTCACACTGATCACTGCTATGCCATAGCATAGCAGGGATCAGTGTTATCGGTGATCTTCTGATAGAGCCTGCCTGTGGCCATAGCATAGCAGGGATCAGTGTTATCTGTGATCTTCTGATAGAGCCTGCCTGTGGCAATTTTCCAAATTTCCATTATGCAGATATGTGTTATGAAGCTGATGATGGTTTCTATTCATGTGGGTAATGTTAATGTGCGGAGGGCCACACCGGCCCAGGGCAGGAGAACCGCTGACCTCCCTGACATTTACAGCTTCCACTTTTGCCTTTTTAATATTAATATTACATTCACTCCTGGTTATTTGCATTTTACCATGTTTCTCAGCTTAGGTGGAGTCACTGGGGGATCGGTAGCAACTACTCTACGAGGAAGGAAAGAGAAACTGGTCGGGCAACCGAAGAGGACACATATAGGTGATAATAATAATAATAATAATAATAATAATAATAATAATAATAATAATAATAATAATAATACCTTCATTTATATAAGGATATCCCTGATTTGTTATCAGTTACAATGAATGGACAATTACAGTTGTAAAAAAACAACAACGAATTGTTCATGTATTGTTTAGGTTTATTGAGTAAACATCCATGGAGCAGGGAGAAAAGGTTCATGCATGTGTTAAAGGGCCAAAAAGTATTGTTTTCAAATCAACTGGTTTCAGAAAGTTATTTAGATTTGTAAATTACTTCTATGTAAAAAAAAAAATAAAAAAAAAATCTCCACTTTTCTGGTACTTATCAGCTGCTGTATGTCCTGCAGGAAGTGGTGTATTCTTTCCAGTCTGACACAGTGCTCTCTTCTGCCACCTTTCTCAGTGACAAAAACTGTTTTATGTGGGGATTTGCTAGTGCTCTGGACAGTTCCTGTCACGGACAGAGGTGGCAGCAGAGAGCACTGTGTCAGACTGGAAGGAATATACCACTTCTTTCAGGACATACAGCAGCTGATGAGTACTGGAACACTTGAGATTTTTTAAATAGAAGTAATTTACAAATCTGTACAACCTTCTTGCACCTTCCTGATTTGAAAGGGGGGAAAAAATTGCCGCAGTACCCCTTTAACACAGACATTAAATTACTTTTTCTCCCTTCTCCATGGATGTTTACTCAATTTACTTAAAAAAAAATTCTGGCATAAAATAAATAAATAAATAAATAAATAAATAAATAAATAAGGCATACTCATCTCACCTCTGAGCCCTGGCAGAGGCAGCAGCTGAGCCAACACTCCTGGACCATGGAGGAAGGGGAATGTATCTGTTATTTATGCCACCTTGGGCCATATATACATTTTTTACTCTTGTCTGGAGGAGTCTTTAATAACTTATCAAAGAGCAGAAGAAAGAGATGAGATTGGGACTCTGGAGTTCAGGGGGGCTTCGTCCAACAAAGCTGGATTACTGACAGATCAAGAAAGAGCGGTTAGTGTAAACCATGGCTGGAAGCAAGGAGAGATCGGAGGAGGCGTTATAGAGAGGTCTGGAGGTTACAGAAGAAAGGGACCAAGATCCATCTAGTCTAGAAACAGAGAATATTCAGGGCTGTGGTGATTTCCTCAGGAGCAGGCACCTAGGGAAATCACCACAACCACAAATCTCCAGTCTTCCAGTACTTATCAGCTGCTGTATGCCCTGCAGGAAGTGGTGTATTCTTTCCAGTCTGACATAGCGCTCTCTGCTGCTGTGTCAGTGATCTCTGTGGAGATCACTCCGACGACTCAATGGGAGAAATGTATCGAGGGATTTGCGACTATTTTTAGGTAAATATTTGGCGGGCCAATTTTTTTTAGATGCTACTTTTTTTCGAGGGGTAATGTTTTCCCTTCAAATCTACTGGTTTCAAGAAGTTATATAGATTTGTAATTTACTTCTATTTAAAAATCTCCAGTCTTCCAGTACTTATCAGCTGCGGTATGCCCTGCAGAAAGTGGTGTATTCTTTCCAGTCTGACACAGCACTCTCTGCTGCCACCTCTGTCCATGTCAGGAACTGTCCAGAGAAGCACCAAATTCCTATAGAAAACCTCTCCTGCTCTGGACAGTTCCTGACATGGACAGAGGTGGCAACAGAGAGTGTCAGACTGGAAAGAATACACCACTTCCTGCAGGACATACAGCAGCTGATAAGTACTGTAAGACTGATTATTTTTAAATAGAAAGAAATTACAAAACTGTTTAACTTTGTGACACCAGTTGATTTGAAAACAATTGTTTTTTTTTATGCAGAGTACCCCTTAAATTTACTGAATAATACATTTAACTCTTTTTGGAAGTTTTGCTTACATGCGACCATCATGCCTACTCAGCCTTACTCTACTTGGTGCAGATTACCTCCATGGGTTATGCAGTAAACTGAGGTGAATATCAGATTGCTGTTTACTACAGAGAAGCAGGGTCTCCTGTCAAAATAACAGCTGTCCCTGCTCTCTATCTAGTTTATGTGGTGTAAGATATATATATATATATATTTTTTTTTTTAATTACCGCTATACCATGTCTGAATAAAACGATCATACTGTATTACCGCCATACCGTCCTTAAATAATACTGCTATTCCAGGAGCAGTTATTACCAGTGACTGTATATCCCCAATTATCACCAACACATCAGACAAGTGAGTACACTGACAGAACTTATAGCAATTATCCCCAATGACTCACACTTGACGTCTTTCATCTGTCACATTCTTCTTTCATCTTTTCCCTCTGATCCGGACCGGAATGATGGCTCCCCCCCCCTCCATACATTTTTGTCGTCTTCTTGTCGTTGCACATGCCGTACCATGACAGCCCCATAGGCGGTATATAGTCCCGGCTGCTTCACTACCATCTCAGTCCTCTGGATACTGGACCTGCCTGGAATAAAGCTGCTGGTTTGTATATATGGACAATAATGAAGCGTCAAGTGTCTGATGATGTCATGGTCTGATGATGTCACAGATCACAGATTTCTGATGCAGATACTTACGTGGGCCGATCGACTCCATGATATTTATATATGTTTTGGCCGTATTTCAAGTTATTTCTTCACAGTTGTAGGGAATGTTCTGTAACGTTCCGTCACATGACTACGGAATATACATTGTTTTTGCTTTGCTGCAGTTGTATCTAGTCTAGACAATGCTCTGTGAGCTCTACAGCCTGGACTCCAGACTGATACATTGTACATAGCTAGTCCTGCTTTCAGCTGTATCCAGGGTAGACAATGCTCTGTGAGCTCCAGACTGATACATTGTACATAGCTAGTCCCGCTCTAAGCTGTATCCAGTCTAGACAATGCTCTGTGAGCTCTGCAGCCTGGACTCCAGACTGATACATTGTACATAGCTAGGCCTGCTCTCAGCTGTTTCCAGTGTAGACAATGCTCTGTGAGCTCTACAGACTGATGCATTGTACATAGCTAGTCCTGCTCTCAGCTGTATCCAGTGTAGACAATGCTCTGTGAGCTCTACAGACTGATACATTGTACATAGCTAGTCCTGCTTTCAGCTGTATCCAGGGTAGACAATGCTCTGTGAGCTCCAGACTGATACATTGTACATAGCTAGGCCTGCTCTCAGCTGTTTCCAGTGTAGACAATGCTCTGTGAGCTCTACAGACTGATACATTGTACATAGCTAGGCCTGCTCTCAGCTGTATCCAGTGTAGACAATGCTCTGTGAGCTCTACAGACTGATACATTGTACATAGCTAGGCCTGCTCTCAGCTGTATCCAGTGTAGACAATGCTCTGTGAGATCTACAGACTGATACATTGTACATAGCTAGTCCTGCTCTCAGCTGAGCAGTGGATACAGTTGTGGTGTAGACAATGCTCTGTGAGCAGCAGTGCACCCTGACAATAGACATTAGATTGGATACAATTGCAGACCTCCCCTTGAAGCGGTGGCTGTGACGCTGCTCTTAGTCCTTGTGATCAGGAACCATCAGAGGGAAGTAACAAGATCTGAAGGATTCATAGAAGCAGCGATGGAAATCGAACAGATTCCAGGGAAGCCGGAGAGAACCCCGAGAGCCTGCAATGCATCACTAGTATTCTATAGGCCTAGGAACCGGGATACAGTATATACCCAGACAGGGACCATACAGGATATACCCACACATGGACTATACAGTATATACCCACACATGGACTATACAGTACAGTATATACCCACACAGGTACTATACAGTATATACCCAGACAGGGACCATACCGTATATACCCACACAGGGACTATACAGTATATACCCAGACAGGGACCATACAGGATATACCCACACATGGACTATACAGTACAGTATATACCCACACATGGACTATACAGTACAGTATATACCCACACATGGACTATACAGTATATACCCACACATGGACTATACAGTACAGTATATACCCACACATGGACTATACAGTATATACCCACACATGGACTATACAGTACAGTATATACCCACATATGGACTATACAGTACAGTATATACCCACACAGGTACTATAAAGTATATACCCACACAGGGACCATACCGTATATACCCACACAGGGACTATACAGTATATACCCACACAGGGACCATACAGTATATACCCACACAGGGACTATACAGTATATACCCACACAGGGACTATACAGTATATACCCACACAGGGACTATACAGTATATACTCACACAGGGACTATACAGTATATACCCACACAGGGACTATACAGTATATACCCACACATGGACTATACAGTATATACCCACACAGGGACCATACAGTATATACCCACACAGGGACTATACAGTATATACCCACACAGGGACTAAACAGTATATACCCACACATGTACTATACAGTATATACCCTCACATGGACTATACAGTATATACCCACACAGGGACTATACAGTATATACCCACACAGGGACTATACAGTATATACTCACAAAGGGACTATACAGTATATACCCACACAGGGACTAAACAGTATATACCCACACATGGACTAAACAGTATATACCCACACAGGGACTAAACAGTATACCAACACATGGACTATACAGAATATCCCCAGGGACACTGGCCATACGTGTGCTGATCTTGTCGGGTATTACATGTGGGAGGAGCAGAGTTTCCAGCAGCACAGAGTATTTCAGTAGAGAATAGTGGAGGGGCATTGACCCGTTCCCTTGTAATGATCTATGAAGAGACTGTATTCTAGAGATAATAGAGGCCTTAGTAGCGTCACATATTTTCTGTGCAGTAAGCCAAAATTATTAAAATAAATAAAATAATAATGAATTTATTAAGATAAATAATAAATAAAATAAATTAAATGTATAATATAAAGATAAATAATAAAATAAAGTAAATGTATAAAATAAATAAAGATAAATAATAAATAAAATAACATAAATGTATAAAATAAAAAATAAGAGAAACAATAAATAAAATAAAATTGATAAAATAAAGAGAAATAATAAAATAAATGTAAAAAATAAATAAATAAGATAAATTATAAATAAAAAAATGTATAAAATAAAAAATAAGATGAATAATAAATTAAATAAATGTATAGAATAAAGATAAATAATAAAATAAAATAAATAAGATAAATCATAAATAAAATATTTTTTTAAATAAATAAAATAAATAATAAACTAAATAAAATAAATTCATAACATAAATATAAATAATAAATGGAATTAAAAAATGTATAAAATAAATAAATAGGATTAATAATAAATAAAATAAATGAGATAAAATAAATTGCAATGAGCCGCTGCGCCTTACTCCGGCTGATGGACTCCTCGGGCTCTCCGCTATTACCTCTGATACTTGTCCTGTGCGTCGGCTTCCGCTTCATTCTGGAATTTTTAATAATTGTTCCTTAATGAGAAGAACCCTCTGTAAATGTTACCATGACAATTAGGAGAGTACAACTTTGCTGTCACTGTCCTTGTTACGCTGCAGAGATGACAGTCTGCCTGGGCTGAAAATAACCAGTATACAAATCTAGATCCCCCTAAGGGCCTGCGCAATTTTAATAAGTCGCTGCTCTTATCTAACGTCCCAGCGGAGAGAAAGATAAGACGGACGAGACTGATGCCAGAAAGGCAGGAAAATGTATAAACAGAAGTCAGACAGCACAGCGGGAACCCTAATCTCTCTGCTATCTGTCAGTCTCCCAGGTTAATGGGCGCTTCACAACAAGGCAAAAAAACAGCAACCATCTTGTTACCAGATCACCGGAGAAGGACACAGAGTATTTAGAGGGCATGTCTATCTCTGATCGCGGTTATACAGTTTATTGATAGAAAACCTTGGTTTAGCTACATTATATATACTTGTACATCTTGTATTATACTCCAGAGCTGCACTCACTATTCTGCTGGTGGAGTCACTGTGTACATACATTACATTACTGATCAGAGGAGGCAGCAGAGAGCAGAAGTAATTTACATATCTGTATATCTGTAGGCAAGCCATCAAGAGGCCCATCATCTGCTACCATCCCCGTGGTCCCCTATTTAGAGCTGCACACAGTCTGACATTTTCCTGCTGCCACACTGTATACTGTATCTGCTGTGCTGTACAAGTGTGCTGTGGTGAGCGTCCCCTGGTGGCCAGAAGTTGTCATACCATACGCTCTGTCCTTGCTGTGCTGTACGAGTGTGCTGTGGTGAGCTCCTCCTGGTGGCCAGAAGCCGCCATACCTTATGCTGTCCCTGCTGTGCTGTACCAATGTGCTGTGGTGAGCTCCTCCTGGTGGCCAGAAGCCGCCATACCTTATGCTGTCCTTGCTGTGCTGTACTAGTGTGCTGTGGTGAGCTCCTCCTGGTGGCCAGAAGCCACCATACCTTATGCTGTCCCTGCTGTGCTGTACCAATGTGCTGTGCCGCCATAACATATGCTTTGTATCTGCTGTGCTGTATGAGTGTGCTGTGTTGAGCTTCCACTGGTGGCCAGAAGCCACCATACCGTACACTGTCCCTGCTGTGCTGTACGAATGTGCTGTAGTGAGCTCCCCCTGGTGGCCAGAATCTGCCATACTGTAAACTGTCCTTGCTGTACTGTACCAGTGTGCTGTCATGAGCTGCGCCAGGTGGCCAGAAACCGCCATACCTTATATTGTCCCTGCTGTGCTGTACAAGTGTTCTGTGATGAGCTCTCCCTGGTGGCCGGAAGCTGCAATACCGTCCCTGCTGTGAGAGATGGTTACAGTCTCCAGACTGTACAGTATATAATACATTTTTAATAGCAAAAATTAATGTAGTTCCCTGTTTTGGGGAAAACAGGGTCCTAGGGTCTTTTGCCCCCCGTGGTGTATTAGTGTCTGGATGCGACTCCCCCCGTATAGCTATGCAGGATACATGACAGGTAATAACTGCGCTCGGTTATTCTATTACAGAGGACAGGATTTCATCAGTCCATTATGAAGGTGCGGACAGGAATCTAATCTGCGTTTCTTTTACAAGACTGAACCTGCAGAATGAACGCTATTTAACCCTTTCATCTCAGGACGACATGTTCCTCATTTCATTAGTGGAGCCGGGAGATACGGGAGTCATTTCCTTCAGTATAAACCCCAGGATGGTGATACAGATTACACCATCCACATCAATGCTTTCATAATGAGGTGGGGGTGGGGGGCCCTGGCCCGAGGATTATATATTCATCTTAAATACATGATGTGGCCGTGTTATTGTACATGCAGCAAGATTACTGTGAGCCGCCGGAACACAGCGAACACGACGTCCAGAATTAGGAGATAGATGAATGGGCTGCAGCCTGGAGGGGGCTGGGGATATAGAAAGGATGTTGTATCAGGTCAGCGGGATCTGCCGCTGCTCTGCAATGGGGTCCGTCAAAAAGAAACAGAAGGAAAGAACGAGCCGTACGGCAGTAACAATGCAAGAATGCAATACAACCAAACCCAAATAAAGAACAAAGATGGACGGCCTTGGATGAAAGGGTTTCCAAGGGGGCAAGTGGCAAAGTATATGGGGGCAGTGGTACAGTATATGGGGGGCAGTGGCACAGTATATGGAGCAGTGGCACAGTATATGGGGGCAGTAGGACAGTATATGGGGGCAGTGGCACAGTATATGGGGGCAGTAGCACAGTATATGGGGACAGTGGCACAGTGTATGGGGCAGTGGCAGAGTATATGGGGGCAGTGGCACAGTATATGGGGGCAGTGGCACAGTATATGGGGGCAGTGCACAGTATATGGGGGCAGTGCACAGTATATGGGGGCAGTGCACAGTATATGGGGACAGTGGCACAGTATATGGGGGTAGTGGCACAGTATATGGGGGCAGTAGCACAGTATATGGGGCAGTGGCACAGTATATGGGGGCAGTGGCACAGTATATGGGGGCAGGGACACAGTATATGGGGACAGTGGCACAGTGTATGGGGCAGTGGCAGAGTATATGGGGGCAGTGGCACAGTATATGGGGGCAGTGCACAGTATATGGGGGCAGTAGCACAGTATATGGGGTAGTGGCACAGTATATGGGGGCAGTGGCACAGTATATGGGGGCAGTGGCACAGTATATGGGGGCAGTGGCACAGTATATGGGGACAGTGGCACAGTGTATGGGGGCAGTGGCACAGTATATGGGGGCAGTAGCACAGTATATGGGGGGCAGTGGCACAGTATATGGGGGCAGTGGCACAGTATATGGGAGCAGTAGCACAGTATATGGCGCGGTGGCACAATATATAGAGGCAGTGCACAGTATATAGGGCAGTGGCACAGTGTATGGGGGCAGTAGCAGTATATAGGGACAGTAGCACAGTATATAGGGGCAGTGGCACAGTATATGGGGGCAGGGGCACAGTATATGAGGACAGTGGCACAGTACATGGGGGCAGTGGCACAGTGTATGGGGCACTGGCATAGTGTATGGGGGCAGTAGCACAGTATATGGGGGCAGTGGCACAGTATATGGGGGGCAGTGGCACAGTATATGGGGGCAGTGGCACAGTATATGGGAGCAGTGGCACAGTATATGGGGGCAGTAGCACAGTATATGGGGCAGTGAGACAGTATATGGCGCGGTGGCACAATATATAGAGGCAGTGC
This sequence comes from Dendropsophus ebraccatus, assembly GCF_027789765.1. NCBI lineage: Eukaryota > Metazoa > Chordata > Amphibia > Anura > Hylidae > Dendropsophus > Dendropsophus ebraccatus. Next base: position 184,964,752 of record NC_091456.1, read on the forward strand.
ACAGTATATAGGGCAGTGGCACAGTATATGGAGCAGTGGCACAGTGTATGGGGGCAGTAGCAGTATATAGGGACAGTAGCACAGTATATAGGGGCAGTGGCACAGTACATGGGGGTAGTGGCACAGTATATGAGGACAGTGGCACAGTACATGGGGGCAGTGGCACAGTGTATGGGGCACTGGCATAGTGTATGGGGGCAGTAGCACAGTATATGGGGGGCAGTGGCACAGTATATGGGGGGCAGTGGCACAGTATATGGGGGCAGTGGCACAGTATATGGGGGCAGTGGCACAGTATATGGGGGCAGTGGCACAGTATATGGGGAAAGTGGCACAGTATATGGGGGCAGTAGCACAGTATATGGGGGCAGAGGCACAGTATATGGGGGGCAGTGGCACAGTATATGGGGGCAGTGGCACAGTATATGGGGAAAGTGGCACAGTATATGGGGGCAGTGGCATAGTGTATGGGGGCAGTGGCACAGTTTATGGGGACAGTGGCACAGTATAGGGGGCTGTGGCACAATGTATGTGGACAGTGGCACAGTATAGGGGGCTGTGGCACAATGTATGTGGACAGTGGCACAGTGTATGGGGCAGTGGCACAGTGTATGGGGCTGTGGCACAGTATATGGGGACAGTGGCACAGTATATGGGGCAGTGGCACAGTGTATGGGGGCAGTGGCACAGTATATGGGGCAGTGGCACAGTATATGGGGGCAGTGGCACAGTATATGGGGGCAGTGGCACATTGTATGGGACAGTGGCACAGTATATGGGGGCAGTGGCACAGTGTATGGGGACAGTGGCACAGTGTATGGGGGCAGTGGCACAGTGTATGGGGGCAGGGGCACAGTGTATGGGGCAGTGGCAAGGTGTATGGGGGCAGTGGCACAGTGTATGGGGGCTGTAGCACAGTATATGGGGGCAGGGGCACAGTGTATGGGGCAGTGGCAAGGTGTATGGGGGCAGTGGCACAGTGTATGGGGGCTGTAGCACAGTGTATGGGGGCAGTGGCACAGTATATTGGGGCAGTAGCACAGTGTATGGGGACAGTGGCACAGTGTATGGGGCAGTGGCACAGTATATGGGGGCAGTGGCACAGTATATGGGGGCAGTGGCACAGTGTATGGGGGCAGTGGCACAGTGTATGGGGGCAGTGGCACAGTATATGGGGGCAGTAGCACAGTATATTAGAGAGCAAGGGGCCTCTACACAGTTGTTAGGAGTTAATGCTCATTGCACCTGCCTGACATTGGCCGTTTATAATGTGCTAATAATAATCCTGAACATCTACCGCATTATCTATCAGGAATTCTGACCCCGTGCAAGTGACACATTCAGCTCTGCTACATAGATGCTACTAAATCCTCATAGTTCCTCTATTAGATGCATCCTTGTGGGCGACGCTCAGGACTCCTTTAGATAGATGATGCCTCGGAGGGCGGCTTTGTAGTGAGGTCTGAGGCAGGAGCGCACGATGAGCGGCGGCAGCCACTGACTCACTCCTGGGACGGACATGGCACTGGCACAGAGAATGATATATCCCTAATTGGAAGCGATTATCTGTCATAATGTGAATTGTTTTCCGTCTCTGCTCCGGGAGCCGGGGATAATTCTCCATCTTTATTCCAGGGAGTAATCACCAGACTTAAGGATTCTTCTTTTTATAATGAAGCCCCTACGTCCCCCGGAAGAGACATAAACCCCGAATGAGAAGGAGCCCGCTCCTCGGAATCCATTAGACAAGAATCCTTATAAAAGTCTTCTGCACAATTTATGGAATAATAAGGAGTCGGCGGCGGCAGCAGCAGAATTAACCTTCTCCTTCCTGGATCCAACATACAATTTACCAGGATTTCATCTTAATGGGAATCTGTCAGCTGCAATTCCCGTCCCAAGCTGCTGGCACTGTTATGGGGATATGTCGTGGAGACACATGGTACCTTTCATGTATCCGTCTGTGCTTCCGGGATGTAGGAAAATGCATTTATATTCTGGTTCAATGTAATGACTCCTCGCTCCCCCTCTCATCCATAAAAAGTAGGGTAATGATGGGAGGGGGAGCAAGAAGGCACGCATCTCCGACCATGCTATAGACTCCATTCTATGGTCGGGTGGATTCCGCTGTCCACCCAAAAAATTGAGGGTACATGTGCATGGAGTAATTCTCAGGGAAAACTTCTGTGTGGAATCCATAGCTTGTCCCTGCGCGCTCCCGCTTCTCTCTCCAACCTACTTTATTTTATGGTCGGGCGGATTCCGCTGCCCGCCCCAAAAATTTACATGTCATTTCTTTGGGTGAACAACGGAATCTGCCTGAGCATATAATGAAGCTGTGTGACAGGCGGAACTTCAAGCAGGAGCGCGGGGGAGCCAGCGGCGACGAAGTTTTCCGCAAGAATTACCCCATATGCATGTACCCTCAACTCTTTGGGCGGATGGCGGAATCCGCCCAGCCAGAGAATGGAGTCTATGACACGGGCGGAAGTGTGCACAGGCATGAAAGGGGTCGAGCTGCGGAATCCACTGTGGATGATCTGCCCGGATTTAGTGTGCACATATCATAATGGAAGCACAGATGGATATATAAAAGGTACCATGCACCAATATAACAGTGTCAGCTCAGGAAAGATGACGCCCCCCCCCATAACAATGTACAATTTAGTATCCGGCTCTGATCTGTAAAAGGAAATCTAAGTGATGCATTCCAACTGTCTGTAATGGATACCTGTGAGCACAGTACACCGATTCCATTGTAGCCTATGGGTGACAGATGCCAATAATGTATCTGACGCCTCTTTCATAAGTCATAATGGTCTTTATTATAAAACGTCTATGAACAAGCTCACGCTCCATCCATTAGACGAGTGGCGGTAATGGATGCTTTACTAGGACTTCAGTCACTCGAGAGCTAATATGGCGTGCGTATAATATAGAGGGTGGCGTGTGTACTGTGCCGTTACATGCTTTATTGTATATGTATATATATATATATATATATATATATATATATATATATATGTATATCAGCCATACATAGGCCACAGTGACACTCCTCTGGCCCCCATATGACAGTATGTAAAGTGGTTACATCACAGATACATGATAAAGGTAGGGTAACAAATTATATAAAAGCACTTATTAATGCAGGGGGGTAATAAATTACCAGAGTAGAAAGGTAATGTGATGGAGGAGGCACAAATAACATAGGGAATGAACGGGAACAAACTACAAAAAGGTTTCCAACTAGCTTACCCTGAATCTTTCCTTGGATCTATTACACTACTGACCCTCATTATCCCTAAATATATCCCTACCAGACACTACTGACCCTCATTATCCCTAAATATATCCCTACCAGACACTACTGACCCCCCATTATCCCTAAATATATCCCTACCAGACACTACTGACCCCCCATTATCCCTAAATATATCCCTACTAGACAATACCAACCCCCATTATCTCTGAATATATCCCTACCAAACACTACTGACCCCCATTATCCCTAAATATATCCCTACCAGACACTACTGACCCCCATTATCCCTAAATATATCCCTACTAGACAATACCAACCCCCATTATCTCTGAATATATCCCTACCAAACACTACTGACCCCCATTATCCCTAAATATATCCCTACCAGACACTACTGACCCCCATTATCCCTAAATATATCCCTACTAGACAATACCAACCCCCATTATCTCTGAATATATCCCTACCAAACACTACTGACCCCCATTATCCCTGAATATATCCCTT